>NC_135861.1:13589886-13962386 GCF_031162955.1 Sander vitreus | reverse complement strand
TTGTGAAAACAGTCAAAATTCTAAGTCAAATCCCCCTCTGCCCTTCCTCCTCCCCCCTTAATGTATTGGAGTGGGCTGTTTACATTAAAGGACTGGAATAAAGTGCATTTACATCTGAAGCATAACTTCATAATTTACATTCCAACATTTATTAGAGGTGACAAACGAGCATTTGGTCCACTCGTGCTTTTCCACAATGCAGCACTCATTCAATCCATATAAATTACAGCTAGGCTAGGGAGTGCAAGAGCAAATTATTTTATTATATTTATGCATGTATGACTCTATAGGGGGTTACTAAGACAAACAGGGAATTACTTGATTAGGCCAACTGTGGTTAACAAAGAAAGAAATATGAGACTGAGGGTTGGGCCAATCAAATTTTATTTAAATGTTTGGCCTCAATTCAAAAAAAATCTAAAATACACAGATCTTAGTGTAAAAGCTAAAGATCAATTAGATTGTTGTATCAATAAAATGAGTAAACTGCAGACTCTGTTTTAGCTACATTTTACAGTAGACTACTGTGTATTGTATACCCTATAAAGAGCTCTTTTAAGTATTGCTGTTCCAATAGCTTACGCTGAGCTAGAACTAATATTATTCAATTAAAAGAAACTTGCCTAAAAGGCAGTATTATATTACATAATTAGACAGGGCAGCATTTTCAGAAGTGTAGTTACAAATGCACTGAGGGGATCCCAGCATTTGAACAAATATCTGGCGCTGTAGGGGAGCTTGCCGACACATTAACAGCTAATAACTTGCTGGGAAGCCAGATAAAAGAGAAAAAACATTCCCCAAAGTGTCAATTACAAATCATTTTTCCTCTGATTTCCCACACTTGCGAAGGCGTGATGTGCTAAAACACATTTTGAATAGTGTGCCAAAACTGCATGTTGTTCGTTTATTTCTTGTTTTATTTTTTACAGAAATAATTAAGTAGCGGCAGCAGAATTGTTTAGGATAGCTCTGAAAGCATAAGCGTATGGCTCCCTTGTGAAAGCACTTGCTGGTCAGAGAGGAGAGAGACAGACGGACAGGTGCAGGGACAGGGGGAAATGAAGGGGGATTCAATCAAATTCATGTTCATTAAAATCAGAGGACATCACAAAAATTAGAAAGATGCTGACAAATCAAAGGGTCTCAGTACCTGAATTACCATAGTCATTTACTTATTAAAGCCAGGATGCTTCCTGTCAATCAAGAGCCATCACATTCTCCATTTGCTGCGGAAAGCCAGCGTAATTGCTTCTCATACTAATCAACACAACTTGTGTAATTATGCCTTGAAAGTGACATTGGAGGCTGAGAGCGATGTGAGCAGTCTTGACAGCGGAGACATCTCAGATTCATCGGGAGATTTCCAGCCTCGCTACGAGGAGACAAGCCACTCTCAGACCAAGTTACTCACTCGAGCAGTTTACAACCATAAACACAAAGAAAAGACGATAAATCAAGCTGAAGTAATTACAAAGCAGAATAGAGAGTATAAAGGAAGCTCAACTCAATAAGGCCACTTTCCCAAGTATATTGAGGCAAAATAACTGCGCTGTAATTAAACTGGTGTCGTATTTCTATCATTTCTTAAGTAAACATATTATGACAGTTCACTAAATTGTGGGAGAATAGGAAATTACAGCTCTGCTACCATGCTGTTTACATTAATGTACTTGCTGAGACGAAAACCCTACAAATAAAGCCCTAAGTATTCATTAAAGTTTATTGAATTTGGCTTAATCACAGACTTTACATGTGTCTCCAGAATGAACTTTGGGTAAAACTAGCTTTAACATTCCTCTGAGCATTGGAAAACTATCCAAACCATATTCCCAGGCTGCATCTGTCACTAGTCACACTGCGGCCCAGCCAGGAAGGTCAGAGCGAGGTCAAATTACTGCAACAAACCAAGAGCCACGGGCCACACGGGACACAAGACAATATCTACATAAAATATGCGTGTAAGTGACATACACCGACAACAGCTTCTTCATTTACTATGAACTTTACAGTAAATTAAAGGATTTTCAATGCTCTCATCAAAATCCAAAGATAAAGTCGCTATTGTCGGGGTTGGCAATGCAGATCTAGTCCGGCTTAGCACATGAGGCAGAAACCACAAAATAAATAAAATGTATACAATGGGTTGGACTCATCTGTGCTCATCATTTTCAAAGAGATGGGAGGAACCAATAGAAAGAAAAAAAAGTCACCAACATCAAAAAGAAGTCAACTGATAACTCTGGCATTCTCTGAGGGTAGTAAGCGTGATGATTTCATCTGCAAATAGAAACAAAGATGAGAGATTTATGGCTCGTAAAAAAAGTTCAAACGACAGAAAAACCAAAAATTCTCGTCTGTGTCATTCCTCACTCATGACCTCCAAACTTTAGCACATGTTGAAGACAAAGTAAAGAAATGCTCTAATTTACTGACATAGAAAAAGGGGCTTTTACAGGAAAAGCTTGTGTGATTCACCCTTTGCGTTCCAACTCTAATGAGTCAAAAAGTGTGACCTGCACTTAAACAAGAAGTCACTGCCAGAAGCTGTAAACTCATTTTCCCCATCCGAGCCAGCAACGTCGGCAGGACCTGGAAGATGTGCTCCGAGCATGCACGATAAATCTGACGTGAAATCATAATCATAAAAGCAATTAGCTGACCCTGCGCCACTCGTCCTTGGACATGACAGTGAGAATTCATACAGAGTCCTCTAAGGAGGCTAGCTGCTGGGTTGGGCGAGGAGGGGAAAAAGTGCAACACAGCAATAATAAAATGGAGGGCTCTTCCTGTATCATTAACCACTGAAACAAACAGCGCACAATGAGTGTTGCACTGAGAAACAGAGAATTGAGCTTTTATGCTTTTCAAAGAGAAAACTTCACCACGACCACTGAAACAAACAAAGTCGTGTGCATGTGTTTCACTATTGGCATGGGAAATAAAATACAACTGATGTCATGTCATCACCATATCCTACATCACTCTGCATTAGCCCACACTGTGAAATACAGTTTTCAGATAACTAATATAATTCATCAGATAATTCTTCAGATAATTCAAAATAGGTTTACTTATTTAAAATTAAACATAAGAGTATGAAGATTAATACTTTCCACACTCGCCTTTGTTCTGCAGAGCGTGTAGCATGTTTACAGTCAATGTGACAGGATACTGAATATATTGACTGTGAGATGGCAGGTGATCAGATTTATTCCACTTTTCTCTTTCAAGGAGTGTGTTAGAATCTGAAAAATCTCTCTTCACACACACCCTCACAGGCGTACACAGTTTCTCGCCATCACTTCCCACCGAGTAATTACAGTGAGGCCCAACTAGTGGCTGCCACCTAGTGACCGTCTTCTCCAATAATCATGAAATATTTCTATGGCTCGCGCCCCCACTCGGACCATAACTCTCCTTTACTGCAGACAGCTCCAATAAAGGATTACAATTACAATTAAAGTAATGAGCAAAGAGGAAAAAAGGAAAATCTCAGAGAAGGTTCCCTTGACTAACTAAATGGTAGCCTAGTTTCTTGACAGAATGGCGTTACCATACCAGCCTCATTACTGGCTCCCATTTCTTATTCTGCCCCAATAATTAATTTGGGCGTGTTGAAACCTGGAGTCCTCAAAAATTAAAATAATGGTTTTGAAAGTGATGAATGCTAAATGAATTGAAATATGAATAATCAAATAAGAGATTAACTTCTTGTTAGTTTTGCTTTATAGTGGTGAAAGTGTAAAACAGTTCGAATGACTTAAAATGTACTGTACATGTACATATAATCCAGTGAAAAACACACACACACACACACACACACAGAGGATAGATTGGTGTGAAGGGACATACATTTCCACAAACATGTTTCATGGGGGAAGTCATTAATGACAAAAAACAAGACAAGACCCATGAGTAACCTCTGACTGTGTTAAATTTGTGTTACACCCATGCATAAGTAAAAAAGAAAAAATCTCTTTTCAGAGCTAACATATGAGGAACATCTGTCTGCCTGCGACTTATGGGGCTCAGCAGAAGAGCCGTCAGGGAGAGAGGGAGGTGAACTGAGGAGAAAAAGAGCCACAAAAAGACAATAGCAGCGGTGGTGCCTTCATGTCGCTGGGTGGACCGATAATTGTTGCCACGTCTTCTGCCAACCTGCCAGGTACCTCAAAACTCCTGCGTTTAACACACTGTTCTTTTTACCCCCTCTATAGTGTGATGGCTATTGCAGAGAGGCTACGGAAATTTGGAGACTGCTGAGCCAAAACAGATCACTTCAAAGCGGCTTATTTAACGCTTGCTAAATTTTTCATCACAGTCGCTTAATATCCTAGGGAAGGGGAGCTTTTGAAGTTGCTGTGAGACCGGGGATGTTCTTCGTACAGTTCTTTTTCCCCTCCCATTACCACCCTCCCTCTGCTGTACTAAAACCCCCAAACCTAAATACATATACCAACTAAGTTAACACTACGTATGCCCACATGCACACACAAATGGTACAGATGCACCTCCTGCACACATAAACCACACGCTTGCATCCTGTGACTGTGATTTTTCAGTGTGCCAAGAGTAAAGGACAGGCCTAATTCTGCAAGGCATACCCAAAAGAATTAGAATCCTATTTGGTGAGGGCTACACTCTCCTGTAGACCAGCTGCACACCCACACAAGCCTTCACACACAAGCCTTCACACACAAGCCTTCACACACAAGCCTTCACACACAAGCCTACACACACAAGCCTTCACACACAAGCCTACACACACAAGCCTACACACACACACAAAGTTGTTGCAGCGGTTATCCCTTTATTGTGCTGGATGTTCACATTAAATATCAGGGATAAACTGTGGTCCTGTGTTTTGCTCCTTTTCTTCGTGATATGAGATGGGGAGGGAAAGTATTTGGTTTTTGGGCTGATGGTCAGATAAAACAAAGAATTTGAAGATTTCACATGATTCACTCTGATAAATTGTGAAGGGTGTTTTTTGATATGACAAATGCCCTGACATTTTATAGACAAAAGATTAATCAGGAAAATAAAGCAGATTAATCGATAATGAAAATAATTATTAGTTGCAGCCCTCATCTCCAAATAGACAATGACAAAATACCTTAGCTATGAAAGTTTCAAGTAATTTTTAAAAAAAAAAATTTTTAATCTAAAGTTTAATTATAGCCAAGACATGGCCAAGCAGGTGGCCAGTTGCATTTCACTCAGAGCAGTCAATTAAGTCACTTAATGCAACTATAATACAGTTTACAGCTTAGTATATGATGAGAAAAAATACATTTAATTTGAATCCCATACAATATCTAGTCATATATCAGAATATACTCCTATGCTACTGGATATTATATTAATGTACTTCCTGGTTTCACCCAGTTTTTTTTTTATCATGTGATCAAAGGGATTTGTACGCTCATTGTCGTTATTTATGTGTGTTTGGGTGGATTTGAAAGCAATGAGGACAGAGTAATCGGAGGAGACGAGGGGTGAGCAGTGAGCACAGGTGTCACTGCAGGGAGAGAGCACAAAGACTAGGGAGACACCGGCAATAGACTGGCAGGGGCAATGGCCATGGCAGCGATGAGTGGAAGGTGGGTGGGGGGTTACAGACGGAGAAGAAGCAAGCTGGGGTTAGAGCAAGTAAAGAGCAGCGCCAGAGGCAACAGCAGCGGCTGGCAACGACTGGTATACCAGTCAACCGCACACGCGCACACACACACACACACACACACACACACACACACACACACACACACACACACACACACAGATCCTGACCTCCCCCTCTGGCCTGGATGGTGGCAAAGGCTGTGGCACCGGCCCCTGAGCTGGGCCCTCTTGCTACAGAGGAGAGCCCATGCCGTGCAGTGTGCCAGGGCCTGCTGATCTGGGCGAGGTGAGTCAGAACCTGTTAACATGACTGGTGTCCCCAGCCTGACACACTGGCTTGTCTGACATGCACATGTGCACAGAAATGTTATACAAACGTGTATGCTCTCCCTCTCCCTCTCTCTCTCTGCCCTCCCAACCCTGCCAGCACTCCCTTTCCTCTCATCCAGATAAAATCCTTTCAGACATAAATTTCAATTATTCACCTCATCCAAATAATGCCATGTGACAAGAATTATCCCTACTGTAATAATCCACTTAACTGGGAAAGAGCAGCTCATCAAAAAGAGAAAGGAGAAAAGGGGTTGGAAGTGAGGGTGAGGGTGGTGGTGGTGCAGGGAGACTTGTCAACCGGTCTCGAATCAGGACCCTCATAACAAGAATTTCTTCCCTTTTTGAGGAGGCAGTCTTGAAGCGCATTGGGATGATGAAATTGAAGTAAATTGAAAGAAAGCCTGGGAGAATGCTCCCACAATCAATAACCCCAGGATTAAATTAGCCTTGGCATGAAGGGATGATGGGGGGAGGATGAAGAGTGAATGGTGGTGAATGACATTGAGACATGTAGGCTGAACAATACAGCACTCCTATAACCTGGATGCTGTGTCCATACAAGGACAGCTATTGTGCCTGTGATGTATTCCATCCCACTTAGCAAAAAGACAGTCCTAGCTATAATCGCTGTCATCACTTGAGCCAACCAGTGTCTAATTAACACTTTCCTTCACACATTCTTGAAAGATGTCCGATGTTTATTGTTATTAAATGTTACTGGCTTTGTATGTATTCACAACTTAGACATTTATGAGAACTCTAGAGACTCCAGAGACCCTGAGTTAAAGGGGTAACAAAAACATTATTCATATAGAATAATATTTCTTATAACAGAATATTCATAACTATACTACTGTAATGCATCAATGAAGCAATATTTACAGATGCGGTGAAATTAAAATATTATTTTACTTTTTACTAGATCTTCAAGAATGATGATAAAGATATCCTTTCTTTTGTTTTTTTTGCAGGCACAGGGAGGATTGTTGGCATGCTGTGTGTCAAAAGTTTGTTTAAATAGTATTTGTTTTCTATTGGTGACTGCTGACTATTGGCAAACTAATTCAACCACGTCCTGGACCCAATTGTGGGTGATGATAACCCATACTGAAAAACAATAAGCTAAACCACAGACCTATGTGGTAAAAGTGTTATGCTAAACATGATTAAAGCAAATGTGAAACCATTGTGACTGCTAAAATAGACCTTTCCTACATGTTTTTTTATTCTCTCAAGAAAAGAAACATAAAATACACTCTCATTATGGGCTTGGGGACATCAGTGTGGTGCTAAAGTGACTGGCTGCTAATTGGAAGCCTTCAACACTTGATCTCACTGGGGAATGTGTAATATGATCTGATTAGCCAAGGAAAAGTAGTTTGTTGATGAAAAGATAAAAACAAACTTCTTTCAGTCACTAGATCATAAAAAACAAAACTCACTGTTCCTCAACTATGCGTCATCAATTGCAAAGAGTATGCGGACGTTAATTCTCTACAAACACTTTGGCGGCTGATTTCACTGGCTAGCACACAATCAGAGCAAAGGGTCTGACCAGTGAAACCAGTTGCTTAAGTGTTTACAAACTTGCATACTTTGTAGCATCGATAGTACAAGAGAATAATGGCATGCAGCATCTATCAATATTTGAAAATTAGCATCTAAAATTTTTTTTTTCTTTGTTACATGAGACTGAATAAAATGTTACTATCATTTCATCTAACCTGCTAAATCTATCTAATATGCACTTAACATCAAATAGACATACTTCAACAATGTTGTTATTCTAGTCCATATTGCCTTTATCAGTCAAGTCATTTGTATTAAATATGGAGTCCTTACCAGTGCTTCTCTGGGGGGAGCTGCCGCTTCATCTCCAGGTGGAAGGCCAAGCTGAGAAAATAAATAAACACTTATATTAGAGTGCCATCTACTGGAGGACAGAAGCTGTGTTGGTTTAATACAGCAATGTTTAGATTGCAGCAGTGGTGGAAAGTAACTAACTACATTTACTCTAGTACTGAAGAACAATTTTGAGGTACTTGTACGTTGAGTATTTGCATTTTCTGCTACTTTTTACTTCTACTCTACTACAATTCAGATAATAATATTGCACTTGTTTTACCACACTACATGTATTTAATACCTTCAGCTACTAGTTAGTTTGCATATTCAGATTCAAAATACAAAATATAAATCAACAAATAAATTGTGATATACTATCATCGATTAGGTAAAGATTTTATCGATCCTGGGCTGGCGGGAAATTCATGAACTACCAAACAGCATATAGAAGTAATTCAAATTAGTCCCACCATTACCAGCTACAATATTAAAGTGATGTACACATAACAATATCAATAATTATAATAACAATATAATGGGCCATTTTGTATAATGGGTTCTTTTGGTACTTTAAGTAAATTATGATGTGAATACTTTTGCGTTTACTTCAGTAAAATTAGAATGCAGGAATTTTACTTGTAAAAGAGTATTCCTACACCACGGTATTACTACTTTTATAAAAGTACTTGCGGATAGCAGTGAAATATGCAATGAGCAATCATCAATTGTATCAATGTAACTGCTTTGGGGTCAGTTTTTAATGTAAACATTGATACTTCTAAGAATGCAGCAGGTTAGAGGGAATCTTGTACAGTTGTAGAATCTCTTTCATATCCAAGCTAAATTTGTATTGTAACTGAAATGTTCCTAACCTAATTGATATTCAATCAAAAATAAAATCTAATCGGGAATAAAATCGATGCGGGACCTTGTGAATCAGAAAATCATTGCCGATACTCAATCTTATTACAACTGCTTGATAATTTGCTGAATGCACCTAAATTCTAGTTATGTAAATATAAGAATACCGTAAAAACGGCCATTGGCATTGCATTGCATTTGCCTTTAACCTTCTGTCCCATTTAATATAGAGTAGTAAAGAAAATAGCAAGACATAATCATACATGTGCATAATAGGGCCTAGATATTTTTTGGATGGATGTCTGTGCTCATGCACCTGTTGATTAATTTGTAAGGAAGTAATTGTTGTGTAAATGTCAGAATGCATAATTACAATCATGAGTTCAGTTCCTTAGTTAATATTCTTTCCTGCTTCATCAGTCTCTGGGTTTGGTCAACATAAAATCTACCTTTGGATGATTCAGTTTTAAACTATGCACATTTGATTCTGGATAACATATAGTATATACGCTTGCTAAAATTAAAAGCATGTTATATGTGTAAAGCTGTCCCTGGCTACATGTATGAGCCACAACTTTCTATAACATGCGTTTTCTCGGAATGATCAATGCTTGTCAGCAATGTCAACACAGTGTTAGCAAAGAGCCGAGTACAATCCACTAGGCTTGTTTGGCTTACAGTAACCTTTCTACATCATGTCATTACTGCACATAATAAGAGAGAGACGACTAACGTTACACGCACATTTGGTCATGGTAAATAGCTAGCCGACTCGGTAAGCAAGCCACACGAGTTTGGCAACATGTGGCGAAGCACAAGGACGTCAGATTGGCCCTTCGTGTCCACTTGTCAACACAAGTCTGAGAGGCAACTTTTGAAGCGTTGCAGGAGCTAGCTAGCATGCTAACTAGCGAGCATGCTAACCTTCGCTAGCAGAACAGTTAACGGTAACTAAAGAAAATGAAGGCATTCAAGGATCACAACATCTAAACACATTATGAGACTCCATTTTCGTATCTGGACATCAAGAGGTAAATTTTTTAGTTAGCATAAATGGAGACCTGTGTTGAAGGATCAGGTTGGTCGGTGGATGCCATCTTCCTATCCCTCGTTTGCTTTACAGGCTGCTCGAGTGAGCCACGCTCGATTGCTTTTTCTGAAGGATATCAACATAGACTTGAGTCAACATCATAAGTCTATGGTCAACATCCATGTAGAGTTCACATTTGGCCCGGAGCCAATGGTGTTTAAGCAAGCAAACCAGAATTGATTAACAAAAAAAAATCTTAATAATAATAAAATAAAAAAAAAACGTAATCAAAATCAGCTTAACTGGCCAAGTACTATGTTTAACGTTGATAAAATTAAAAACATAAAGTAAAATTATATTTTGACACAGAGCCCCTCTACGATGGTCCCAAGATTAATAATGCAGGAACAGCACTTTAAGATGCCTATTGTTTCAGGAGATATTGTGCTTTAGGGGTGCATTTTCCTACACAAATTTGTAATAAATCAACAACAGAAAAAATAGAGAAACTGGGGTCATCATGTCTCCCTGAAGCAGTTGTCCCCTTTGTCCTTTTCATATTCCAGCCTTGACTCGCAGTCTGACTGCTCAAGACAATCCTGTCAATCTAGGCCAGTATGACTGATATGTTCCTATACAAACTACAATGATAATGGAACATTAATCTTTATAATTGCCACCAAGTGACACATTAAAAGAAGTGCAATTAACTACTGTGACCATAATGTCTTGTGGAAAGACAATGCTGTCTTTATATTTCCCAAGAGAAGTTGACAGACACATTTCAAGAGTCCATTAAAGAGAGAGGATATGTCAAAAATTACTCCAAATGTATTATATAGTGCACTACATTTACTGTCGCCATTTCATTTGAGAGTCTAAATTATGTGTGTACTTTAGATGTATCCACTATAGATCACTAAAAAAGTAAACAACGGAATGAAAAAAGTATAGTGTCCAACTTGTACGATACTTTCTGCTAACAATGCCACAATTCATTTTTCAGATGCAAAATTAATGTTGTGCTACAGTTGACTCTTCAGCTATCAGTGGTGAGGCAAAATAAGTGTCAGAAATCTCAATTTGAGTAAACTATTCAATGGCCATTATATAGGGATTGAGCCCTGGAGAGCCCCGGCCCAATTTAACCACTGGGGATTAGTGTAAAAGGTGAACAACGGAATGATTTTGGACATAGAGTTTTTGAATCAGCATCTAGTGGCAATTAGTGGTATTGCATCTTAAAGTAGGCTACTTCCACGTTGACTTCAGTTGAAAGTGCAAACCATAAACAATACTGTACATAGACTATATTCTCTGGTATATAGCTCAACAGTGAGGTTCTGGATGTGAAAATCACATTCATATTCTGAATCGAGGATTTGATTAAATAGAATGTGAAACAATGGTTTATGCTCCTGTAAAAGCCTAGTCTGGCTATCACCAGACCAAGCTCAATCTTTTAAGATTGAACATTAGTCTGGGGAGTCTGCTCTGTATTTTCTACTGCACAAGAGGCGATGGGCATAGTTCAAATGACTCTGTACGCAATTGGATAGTCCTTCAACCAATCAGACCAACGATCCGGGTGACGTAGCAGCGACAGCGGCATCAACGGGTTGCTGCGCTTCGGTGCCCACCACGTTGAATGCAAACAAAAAGCTGCTTGGTCGCTTCTCTATCATCATCGTGTTAAACCCACCAATAGCGCGCCAAGTGGATAAGCCAGTTTGTGATTGGTCCCCGCAAAATTGTAACAGAAGCAAGATAGATAAATGTACAGGTTTCCAGCCTGAGCTGCAGGGCGAAATCAAATCGCCGGCAGTTTTAATTCACAATGTCATTGAGAAGTACACTACCCACAATCCTAAAGCGATGTCTCTGATTGGTGGAGCTCGCTGTTACCATGGAAATGTTTACCGCACGCACAAACCTGCGAACTCGCTAGTGAGTTAACGCTACCCCTGAACTCTACTATTGTTATGTAGGCCTACAGTCTTGTACCTTTGTCTCTTTTTTTCCAATGTCTTTTTTTTTTTTTTGCCAAATCAAATGTTTTTATGGTCCTGATTCATCTCGTAGTTGGTGTGCTTAGTTGCAGAATTAAAACTCTTTATATAAGGATTTTCTGAAACCTTAATGGAGTATGTGAATGAATGGGGAATTCACTTCCGCAACCCTAGCCGTTCAAAAAGTGTGCGGCCACTGTTGACTGCTTCGGCCCGTTGCTGGAATCATAGACAGTGAAAGAAATTGACACAACGACGCCATAGACTTCGACGGAGACAAGTGAAGTCAATTAGAAGCACTTTTCCGGTGATGGCTGAGCGTGCTGCGCAGCCTCAGACTGAGCTTGACAACGTAGATGTGACGTGAGCAACCTGTCTGAAATTTGGAAGTCTTCTGGTAGCTGTGCCAAGAGAAATCTGTTCGTGGATAAATGTTACTTCATATGAATTCACTTGCCAC
The DNA here is from genome assembly GCF_031162955.1 of Sander vitreus. Taxonomy (NCBI): domain Eukaryota; kingdom Metazoa; phylum Chordata; class Actinopteri; order Perciformes; family Percidae; genus Sander; species Sander vitreus. The sequence goes on along the minus strand of NC_135861.1, from coordinate 13,950,223 downwards.
ATACCGAAGTATTTCCAATCCATCAAAACGTTGCTGAAATATTTTTGTTCCGATGCTTTCATGGACTCTCTATGGGCTTCTCCCTTGACTGTATGCCTCCACATCCCCTCCCCCCCGATTGCCTGCGAGCTTCTCCTGACTATACGGTAATTTCTCTACTATGCGACCGAAAGTTGCGTGGTTATGAAACAATTGTTAGCCTATTTTTACAAAAACTGCTGCTACGGAGCCATAACGTGAGATACAATGTAATGGAGACTTTTATACATTGTTGTGTTTCTTTAGAAATAAACAACGGACAAATAGAGTCTTTAAACGCTTCAGATGTAAATTTATTCGCTGTCAAAGTGACATCAAAATGAATGGCAGTCAATGGAATGCTAACGGGAGGTGATGGCTTGTTAGCCTTAGAATCTCCCTATAGGAGGTACGCTTTCTGGATGCTCGCTTACCCCCTTGGCTGGAATACGTCAACATGTCATCGAAAGATCCAATACATTAACAGATAGGTTCTGCATCTTCAGTTATAGTCACAGAGCTGGGATATGCAAACAAAATAAAAAATAAAAAATTAAAGTGTGTATACTGTTGAGCTGTACGCCTCTTTGGTGGCTTTGATATGGGTTGAACAAATCAAACCAAACAAAGTTCTAGTCTGTAGTGCCTCTCTACTCTGTCCAGTTTTAAGTCAGGTGTGTCCGGTAATCACCAGGGATTTACTATTCAAAATGATGGAAATACATTCAATAGTAGTAATAAAACAAGGCACTGAGGTCACATTCATTTTGGTTCCTGTTGTTGGCATTCTAGGTAATGAGAGAATGGACAAACTATAGCCAAACAAACTGTTAGAAAATTAAACACAGACATCCCTACTAAACTTTTCAAAATCGGAGGGGTAAGAAAATCAATGGGGAAGACAAGGACATTGAAAAAAAAAAGAGGTAAGGTAGTAGCACACAGTAATCTGAATGACAAACATCAAGCATCCAACCAGTCTGTGAACATTGTCAGCATGTGCTTGTTAGTTGCTGGAAAGGGAGAGGAAGGATTATATGATGGAAGAAATGAAAAGATGACGGCTAACAGGAGCTGGGTAAAAAGAGCATTGGAGTAAAAGAAATCTGACAAACAGGACACTGTAGGAGTTAACTAACTCCAGAAGATGGCAGTGACGCAACACTAAGGATGCAAGCTGCCGTTAAACCTCAAAGAAGAAGAACAAGCCACGTAGACGCTAGAATGTACCCATGGAATGATACATCCATGGAATGCATGAATGTTCCGAACGACACTGACCGTCTCTGTTTCCCTGCTACAACGTCAACGCGTCGTTGTAGTGAATAAATATGAGGCCAAACGCAGTAATAACCTACTTTATAATACATTATACATGACGACGTGACTCATCCTATACGTAGAGATGTAACCGTAAACCCTGTCTTTTAACTTGACCTTACCCTTAACTATGTCTATGGCCTTAACCCTTCATCATGTAACCCTTAAGTGTTGACGCAGTATGCCAGTAGACCTAAGTTATTGGAAAGTATAGGTCCAAGAGATTCTTTTTAATACACCCATGCAAGACGAGCTCTAATGTAAGCTGGTGGACCGTCCTTTTCACCAGTGGGAGGAGGCAGTGCCTAGTCTGCCGGAAAGCAATATATTTCGTTCGGTAACTACGTTCTAGCATCTATCCACCAGGCGGCGGTTCCGTGTTGGGAAACTGGTTGAAAACTGCAAAGACAAGATAGGCGAGAACTACTGTCGGTATTTGAAACTGTTAAGTGAAACAAAATACGTGTCTCCCTAGAATGACAGATAGGAAACCGTGTAAGGTGTGCAATTTCACACGACAGAAATCATACGGTTTGGTAGTTCCCTCTTTGGATGATCTGAAGATAAAAGGTGAGTTAGTTGTGTATTTGTCTTTAACTCGTAAACGTGTCTGAAGAGTTAAAGTATAATTGTACGGCTTCCATTTTAATAAAACGGTATTATACAAGACAAATGTAAGAGCAACTTGATACTGTATTAGTCAAGGATGCTTGCTGTCTAAGGTGAAACTACATTTTGTGATGTAGCTAGGTTACAGTAATGGTCTTCAGCATTGTTGTCAGCCACTATTATTAACGTTACCGCCATTGGGATTTTGCTGCACAGTTTGATCGCTTATCCAATCTCGAACGAGCTGACTGTAGAAACATGTTCATCATGTTTAAACTCGCAGGAGCTTATCTACATGAAAAGTCAGACAAGACCTCCGTCCTGTCCTGCTCTTTTCTAGAATGCTTCTCAGCAGGCGTTGCCCAGATCTATGCACACTTCAAGGTCTCAGATGTATCTAAAATACAAGTTCTAATGGACAGTGCCAAGTTTGTGCCATTATTATTACTGAAGCCATCTACATCTCGGATATTATGGTATTTTTGATCTTGATAAAGTCCTGTAACTGCAGATAGCACAAAGCCTGGAATGTTTTCTGGAAAACTTCCATTCGCAAATTCACCATTTTGACCTTTTATAAATGCAAAGTTAAACATTACAACCAAATGTGTTGTTACAGGCATTAGGCAGTACTGGATTTTGTACCTTCATTTTTAACTGTATCAGAGAGCACATACATCTAAAAAATGTATTGTTTGTGTACCTATATATGTATGTTGCTCTACAGGCCTAAACCTGGTGGTCATAAACAACCCAATTGGTTATGAAGTTGAAACCATAAAGGGTTCCAATTGTATTTGTATCACCAGGATGCTTAACATTCACAATTCAAAAATCTAAGTAAAAAATCAGTGGGGACTGCAACCAAACATACCAGAGGCAAATCCAACAGACGCATTGCTGAAATACAGATTTATCATTATATTCATACTTTTTAAAGGCTAGCTTAGGTTAGGTTGACAGAGGGAGTAAGCATCACAACCACTCAACAGCAGTGACAATAGTAACAGTGGTTACTGCCTGAATATTTAATTTATATACAACTTTGGGATTGGTTGTCCTGATTATTTTTGCTATAAGGTGTGATTATATGGCTAAAGAGTATCACCAGTTTTCTGTGGCACTTGTGATAAAGGGTAAGTCAAATATGTATTTGTAAAGTCTGTCATTTCTCTGTCCTTCCCTGCAGGATGTGAGTTTCTTGGGTTCAGCCCTGGTGAGCCGGTCACAGTGGTCCTAGAGGATGATGGGACGATAGTACAGGATCAAGCCTACTTTTTGTGTTTACCTCCAAACACAAAGTTCATGCTGTTGCATGAAAACGAGACATGGTCTCCAGGTTGCAGGAGTAAGCAGGTTTAATTCTGTCTGAGATTTGTCTAGATTCTGGATTGATTCTTTTAACATGAAATGCACATCATTGTGTTTTGGTGATAATTTACTTTTGATTGCAGTGGATGGTGGCACAGCCTGGATGGCCAGAGATTCTATGGTGCTGGAGGCCGATACTGTGGACAGCTCCAGTGCTGCAGCACGCTGGTGGCACCTGGCTCAGCAGCTGAAGCAGGACCTTGCCAGCATCATCCTCATGTCTGAGGCAGACTTACAGGTACCAGCATTATTCCTCTATTTCACCAACAGTGTTTGCTGTCACATCCATCCCAGCATGCACTTGTAAGAAAACAACTTTCCTCAGTTGTCACTATCAGATTTGTAATCTTTGTTCTGTTTCTTATTGTCAACAAATCCCATGGAAAGACGCACAACAATAAATTGATCCGACTTACAAGTATTATCTGTTTGGCCAAAGCCTGATATAGCTTATTCCTTTTTGCCAATTGTCACAAACTAGCTCAGGGAATGGGACAAGGAGGGAGTCCACGCAAGAAATTCACTTAAAACAAACATCATTAATTAAACTACGGTTAACACAAAACAGACAATGGAGTGGGTAGATTGGCAATGTCTGCAATGAAAGCAGTGCCTGGATGTTTGTCACGTGTGCTGTGGAGGTGTTGAATGTGCAAAACCAAAAGACAGTGATGCAGGATGGATGCCAGCTATAGAAAGGGAGGGACAGCATTTATAGCTCAAGGGCCCGGTTGAGTCTAATAAGCTGGCGACACTCCCATGTCAGCCAATTGACTGCAGAGGTTGGCCAGGACAGCCCCCAAGACAGCAAGAGGGGTGTCATCGTCACAACATAGACCTTCATTGTAGTCTATATCCACGACGTTCCACTTGTTCATAAACCAGAGCATGTTTTTCTCCCATCCCAGAATGCTGTGTGGATTCGCCAGACCCTCCTTCGCAGCGCTGTGGAGGAAGGTCTGGCAATGCGAGACTACCACCATTGTTAGCTGATGTTTGGGTGACATGTTCCTTCATTAAGATGGGCACTGCTGTTTATTGTTGTTGATTATTAACCGATCTTGCTAAAATAGTCTCCAACAAATGCAGTATTTACTCATGTTTAAGTAACATTTGCTAAACACTAAAGTGCCCAGCTGTTATAGGAAATTACTGAGCCTTTTAAATAATGATGTTACCCATTTTTAAAGATTTACATCATCATTAGGACCCTATGGGGTCACAGACAGGATAGACGAGTCAGAAAGTATTGAGAGCCACACTAACACATTGTTGGTTTTGGTCTTTTAATCGGATTTGTTGTAAATAAAAAAATATATATAACTAGGGTTGGGTATCGAGAACCGGTTTCAAAATTCCTTAATTCATTAAGAAATTAAAATGTTGGTTCAGCTTATTTGTTTCTAAACAACTAGGAGAGAAGAGTGAGTCAGTGTGTGTGTTATTGCGTTTTAACTCCTATGTTTTTTGTACTGACCCCCATTTCATTTATGAAGAAAACAAGCCGGCTTGTGTCTGTCTCCATACAGCGCCCTGCCAGACAGAGCAGAGGGAAGTCTCGGAGAGAATAGCAGATGTAGTAACATCGACATGCAACAGTCTGCAGCTAAAGAAAGACACAGGGTAACGTTAGCTTACTGGTAGCCTGCAACTGCACTTTTCGAGACACCACGGCTGCAGTTGGAGTCGGAAATGTCAGATAAACTGTTAAATCTTCCTGCTTCCCTTGAGTTACCGGTGTGGCAACATTTTTCCTTAAGTTATGTAAACAACGAATGGTAAAGTGCGTGGGCACTGACAGGGACTTAATGGTGCATTCAGGTATCAGAATCGTTAAAATCCAAACGATACCCAACCCTACATACTGTATAACCCCAGCCTTATCATTTAAAGCTAAAGTATGCAATATTTGACTGCAATTTGAAGCAATCTTCAATGATATAAAACATATTGTAGAAGATTTTATCTGCTATACTTTTAGCTTTGCTGTTCATTCCATCCTGGGATTGTTGTTCCATTCTTATTTGTTGTTGCTGTGAAGCACCACGTAGACTTGCTGTAGACTTCTCAAAGTTATAGTATATTATTGCTTTGTGTCACCTGCTGTTCCAGACCTTAGTGGATGCCCCATGCCCTGAGCTAGCCTCTGCTATGGGCTTCGAAGAGAAGAAGGCAGAGGATCTGCAGGAGACACTGCAGGGAGTTTTGGACCGACGAGAGGAGGAGAGGCAGTCCAAGGAACTGCTCCAGCTCTACCTCAAAGCTGCGGTGAAAGGGGACCAACAGCAGGAAGTGCCAAGCCAGCCCAGCCAGGAAGGTACGGCTGTGTCATTGTGTGGTGGTTTTTATTTGGAAATTTGGAAATGATTAATCTTGGTTTACCCTCTTTCTTTCCTTTTTGTTTAATTTTTTTTATTGTATTGTTTTTTTTCTTCTTTTTTTCAGACCTAAATTAGTTTATAACAATAACATAACAAATGTTAATAATAATAATAATACATACTATTTTTACATAAGATGTTTGCTGTAAAAATAATATGTTTCTGAGTCTTAAAATGCCAGTGGTGACCATATACATATCTTCCCTTTATCCTATACAAATTCAAATGAATATCTGTGATCCATTAGCATGACTACAACATTCAGCAAAATAATCAATATTAACCATTGATTGTGTAGCCCGCAGGAAGGTAATGACCCAAAAACAGCTTGTTCTGTTGACAAGGGCCAGGTACATCAGTGACAAAACCTTAATCAATATATCAATATCTTATCACAATAAGAAATTCTGAGGAATCGAGAACTCTGAAATAATTTTTGATAAATTCGATATATGTATCTTTTGAAGAACTAAAAACCCTATTTGTATTCAATATCTTAACACATCCTTTAGTTTTTGTATGTGCAGAGTAGCAAAGCATGTAGTCACAACAAAATAATGAATCAAACAGGAAGAATTCAACTTGAAACAATAGCTTTTTAATTAAAACATGCATGGAATGAAAACAACTGTATATATTCTTTCTTAAGATGCAGTCTATTCCCTCTGGTGCCTTATTGTATTTAGATGGCTCATAAGGAAAGAGCTGTGCTTGTGCCTTTTGACCACAAGGTGGAACCATTGTTGCTGCTGAATAATCCCACCTTTTGTGGTGATTTATTGTAACTATACCCTTATACAAGAAATGATTCTGAAAGAGAATCCATTTTAATGTGTCAGGGGCTGGAGACGTGGAGGTGGACTCTGCATCCGGATTCATGTCCAGGACACTGATGGTCCTGAAAGGCAAAACAAGCCCAGAGACCAGACTCTCCACTGAGGAGCTGCAGGTAATCCACTCACAACGACATGGGATAAATTATCCTTCAGGGATTTCTGCCAAAAAGTCCTTTCTGAAAGAAATTCCACCGCTTTCCTCCAGCAGCCAATATAATCAAACAAGGCTTTAGCCAATGAAGTGCCGTTTTCACTTTCAGTCCCGATCTGTTCCGACCGGTATTGGAAGAAGTTGCGCTGCGACACCGTTCCGACCATTATTGGGAGAAGTTGCACCCCGAGCAACCATCCAGAGCTTGCTTCATTCGTAAGCGTTACCTGGTTCTAGGCAGTGCACCCCCCAAATGCTCCGCCTGCCCCACTAACGCCAGTATCCTCCCTTCACCCCAAATTTAATTTTTATATGTTGTCCTCCATTCAACCAATCATAAAAATACCACATGGAAATAATATGTTTTACTAATATCTGATTTGCCCTATAAAACATGGAGACACAACGAGAGAGCGGTGACACTTTTCTGATAAGTTGGTTTTCTCCAAAGCGTAACTTTGGCCAGACTGCATGCGCATAAACCCAAGCGAGTACGGTGGTAGACCGTGGCTGGAGTACTCTATCTACAAAGCTAGATTGATGTTTCTGTTTCCCTTGTCGCAAATTCAGCACATCTAATGACAGAGATATAGTGTTCACCAGGCAAAGATGTAATAATTGGAAAACTGCATTGGAGAAAGAAAAGGGATTTAGTGAGGTGAAGCTCTGCTCCTGGTCGGAGGAGGAGCCCGAAGCTCGAAGGTGGCAGTGAATTAGATCTGGGTCTGTCCATGACGGGCTGTGCTGCTGTCTGATATAGTGGCATCAGTATTAAATTGAGACAGTTTCATAACCAGTTAAAAACGTCTCGTAGTCACGGTAGTACACTTGAACTGTAGGTTACTCAAGACCACCTTTTCAAGTGGACTTGGGCACACATCATGTTCACACTAATCAAACGAACTGGACTTGGGGTCAAGTGTACTCTGATCCAGGCCCAGGTCTCCCACTTAATGCCTTGTATTCCATTATATTGTTATATTTTGAATTGTCACCTCTATTTTCCTTCACATAAATAAAGATGTTTCCACTATAAATTGGTGCATAAAAAAGTGTATCAGAATGCAGGAAATTAAGTGTTTGACGCCCAAAATTTCCTGGGGGAGGACTCCCAGACGCCCCACTTAATGTGTAACTGAGTGACCATTTAGAAAAGCTCTACCTGGAACAATGAATGGTAGGAATAACTAAATATGATGAGTGCAGGAACTCTCTACCCAAGGCACAACACGAAAGTAACTTGTACAGCACTGGGTTAGAGTGACATGGAGTGCAGACAAAAATTGCAGGCAGGTTTACACTGAAAGAGAAAATTGTTTCTGAGATATATGCAAATCAACCAAATATATTTATAAAAGCTAAATTTGAATGTGGTAATTAGACTAATTATTAATTCTAACAATAAGGAGTACAACAAGATAAGATGTTTATTACTCCATACAGGGAAGCTTCACTGAACACATGGTGGGCGAGAATGACAAAGCTTCATCTTTGAGTTGCATAGAACCAATATTTCTGGAGGAGAGCTCCTTTAAGACCATCTATTATATACTATTATTGAAGTTATGTATCGATCTAGTGGCTGCGTAATGTAAGATGGTGTGAACAGTGGGTCCAGGTCTGTGTGACTCATAGGCCATGTAGAAGATAGCCTTTGTCATGCATGTCATCTCATCATCGGCCTCATGAACAAAAAACACATATGATGGTGGATAAATTTGCAGAGGGGTCATCTTTTTGTGATGTGGTGAGATTGAGATGTCACCACCGGCTTGTACTTTAGTATTAAATACAGGGAAAAGTAGAGCATTTATCAAGGTCTCCTATTTAGTCAGTATTGTGTTTACGTCACATGGTTTCACCAAAATGAAGCTGTCACTCTGCTGTTTTATAACCCTGTTAGAATTGTCATGTGTCAGTTCCCCCAAAAGACCCATTCTTAGCCAGGAAAAATCGTGAAGTAACACTAGTCATTGTTGCACAACCAACATTTCTTACTACCCCTCATCTCATGCAGTCTAGAACCGGGCCTGTTCGAAAGGATTGAAGTTCTTTACTTTACAGTATACTTGATAGTTAGCTTGACTGACCCAGCTAACCGTGCTAAATTGACTAGCATGCTACAGCTAATAGACAACAACTAGTGCGCTGCCTAAACTTTCCGGGTAAGACTCACACTCCAGAATATCTGTTCCGCGTGTGCAAGTAGTCGACATAAATAGACTGTTTTACATGTTTGGGTCACAGGGCGTACCGAACCAGTGTTGCATACTGTACCGTTACAGCCCTAGCTACCAGTGATAAATGCACTAGCCTTTCTGTCAGACAATCAGTGGTGGGATGTAACTAAGTATATTTACTCAAGTACTGTACTTAAGTACAAATTTGAGGTGCTTGCACTTTACTTGAGTCTTTTCTTTTCATGCCACTTTCTACTTCTACTCCGCTACATTTCAGAAAGAAATATTGTACTTTTTACTCCACTACATTAATCGGACAGCTTTAGTTACTAGTTACTTTACAAATTAAGATTTGTGCTAACAAAACACATTACAGTTTATAAAATACAATGTTTTTTATTATAAATTAAACTACCCAACAATAGAACGGCCTACAAATCAAGTTGAAATTATGAGCAGATTAAACACTTTGATTTGATTGACAAAACAGTTTGGATCATTTCCAGCTTCTAAAATGTGAGAATTTTTCTGCATTGAGTACTTTTAATACTTTAAGTACATTTTCCTGATGATACTTGCATACTTTTAAATAAGTTGCATTTTCAATGCAGGACTTTTACTTGTAACAGACTATTTTTACAGTGGGGTGTTTGTACTTTTACTTAAGTAAAGGACCTGAATACTTCTTCCACCACAGCAGACAATTTTTATTATTATTATTATTATTATTATTATTACCTAACATCACTTCTCACAAAAAACATGGTTTATCTTACTAGCTGCCAGCGATACAACAGTTAATTCAGCAGATTTATCAAAAACTTCAACTGCTATGGGGCTAATGGTAAAGTTAATAGTAACTCAGCATTTTCTGCAAAAATTTAGCTAGCAAGCTAACATTAGCTTGTTAAGATTAAGACATACTTTATTGATCTCGCAGGGGGAAATTACATTTTTCCACTCAGTTGTTAGTCATAACACACATGCACATGACCTATACATGCATTAATAGAGAGATGTCAGAGTGAGGAAGCTGCCCAATAAAGGCGCCCCAAGCAGTTGGTGGTTCAGTGTCTTGTTCAAGGGTACCTTGGCAGTTCCCAGGAGGTGAACTGGCACCTCTCCAGCTACCAGTCCACACTCCAACCAACGACCCTCCCAACGGATCCCCAAACTGACTTTAATACATTATAATTTGGTTTATCTTAAGTGATTAAAGATATACTAGCTGAGGTACGCAGTAAGCAATAAGTATTTCGTATTTAATTCAACAGTATAATTATGAATGAAGCAAGTAAAAATGGCACGTCATTGGCTGAAGCCTGGTTTTTTTCAATAGGCTGCTGGATAAAAGGGGTGGGAGTTCTGTTAAAAAGGGCTTTCTGGCAGAAATCCCTGATGCATAACTTCTTCCGTGTGTAATCTGCATGTACTGTAATCCAGCAGCTGTAAAAATTATGTGGCAATTGAAATCTGCAAGGCCACATACACAACCCATACTTTATTAGTGACTCTGCTATATGATTCAAAGGGCATTTACCTTAGCTAATTGGCAAGTATAAGGTTGTGTCCCTCATTTACATATACAAGGAGAGCAAAATATAAAAAGCACCTTTTAATCAAATTCATCCAATACACAAACGCTGCTAACTACAGCCACAAACTCTACACATTATAAGCTTCACAAAGGATAGGATTTATTACAGGGATGTCTGATTGGATTGCATTAGTGTGTATATGTGTATCTTAAAAATGATAAGCCAGTATGAGTCTCACATGCTCACATTTCCAGTGTTTTAAATGAAGCCTCTTCCACGTGTTTTTAGATGGTAGTGACCAGAGGGATGGAAGCTATGGAGAAGGTGCTGGGCTGGGACAGAAGGAGGACATCTGTGCTGCTGCAGGCCTGTGAAGCCGAGCTGACTGGGCGTCTCCAGCAGGTTCAGGCCGTGCAGTCCATCAGGAGCAACACACAGTTGGGCAGGGAGCAGCGCGCGGAGGAGGGTGTAGAAACGTCAGCCCAAGGCAGCAACTAGACCAAAGCTTCACCTGAGCAGAGACTGATAAGAATTTACACTACCTGCCTCGGGGTTTGAAGAGTGGGATTTACCCTATTTTACTGATAATATCCATAATGCTGCAATCCATGAATGTTTATGATGTTGATGTTCGCTTCATTTTGTAAAACTTGCAAACCACTTGAATGCTTTTGCCTCAAGAGGAAGAGTCATTTGCACAAGTCATGTTTATCAAAGACATGCTGGTATTAACCACAGGCATCAGCTTTCTATTGGCTCCTTTTTTTGATGAGTGCCATGCTGTGAAAATAATCACAGATAAACATAAACATGTGAAACTTAAAGCAAAACATTTTGAGAAATATGCTTATTTGCTTTCTTGCTTAGAGTTGGTTTGAGAGGATTGATACCACTCTCATGTGCCAGCACCCAGCTAGCTTAGCTTAGCATAAAGACTGGAAACGGGGAAACGGATAGCCTGGCTCCAGCCTAAGGTCATCAATTACGCCTACCTGTGGACCTATAGGGAACAAAAACATTTTTGTAAATATAAACATGCCTAAATGTGGTATTTTCCTTTCCATTTTGTACCACAGTGTACAGTATGTGCACCTTGGTGTGAAATATCATTAACTGAGTGACCATTTAGAAAAGCTCTACCTGGAACAATGAATGGTAGGAATAACTAAATATGATGAGTGCAGGAACTCTCTACCCAAGGCACAACACCAAAGTAACTTGTACAGCACTGGGTTAGAGTGACATGGAGTGCAGACAATAATTGCAGGCAGGTTTACACTGAAAGAGAAAATTGTTTCTGAGATATATGCAAATCAACCAAATATATTTATAAAAGCTAAATTTAAATGTGGTAATTAGACTAATTATTAATTCTAACAATAAGGAGTACAACAAGATAAGATGTTTATTACTCCATACAGGGAAGCTTCACTGAACACATGGTGGGCGAGAATGACAAAGCTTCATCTTTGAGTTGCATAGAACCAATATTTCTGGAGGAGAGCTCCTTTAAGACCATCTATTATATACTATTATTGAAGTTATGTATCGATCTAGTGGCTGCGTAATGTAAGATGGTGTGAACAGTGGGTCCAGGTCTGTGTGACTCATAGGCCATGTAGAAGATAGCCTTTGTCATGCATGTCATCTCATCATCGGCCTCATGAACAAAAAACACATATGATGGTGGATGAATTTGCAGAGGGGTCATCTTTTTGTGATGTGGTGAGATTGAGATGTCACCACCGGCTTGTACTTTAGTATTAAATACAAGGAAAAGTAGAGCATTTATCAAGGTCTCCTATTTAGTCAGTATTGTGTTTACGTCACATGGTTTCACCAAAATGAAGCTGTCACTCTGCTGTTTTATAACCCTGTTAGAATTGTCATGTGTCAGTTTCCCAACACATTCACACTTTGTATTTAATTTAAACATGCAGGACAAATGTTACAAAGGAAGTTGTATATGAGTGTACGTTATGTAATTTAGGTTGGCTTTTATAAACGTGTTGAAAGGTGTTTTTCTAAAATAAACCAGCCCTCAAACTTTTGACCGTGCTGTTTTCCTTTGTAAATGAATATTCAATTTATGTAGAATTACGCACTGACAAATCTCACTGACCGACACAATTCTGTATTCTTAAAAGTCAACCACTGAGTAGTGAGACAGAACTTTGGGCTCAAAGCTAGGGCCTGTTTTTTTGTGAAAATTAAATTGATATACCAATTAATGAATGCTTTTCCATATTCAGAAACATTATTGACAATAAGAAAAAAACTGTACAGTTTTTGACAGTGAACCTCCTTGATATCGCTCTCTTCACATATACACTGTTATCCCAAATTAGTTGACTTTACTAGAAATTTGGGTGGAAACCCGTTGCCTTAAACCGTTTAAGTTTTTACACAAGGTGAAACTTAACAGGTCAAGTTGTATTAACACAGACTGGTAAGTTGATGCAATAGACAAATCAAGTTTATATTAGTAGTCATTAAAAATAATAATTAGTAAACATAATTTACTTTTGTTGAAATATAATAAATCTGAAACAATAGGCTCTACTTACCAAAACAACAGAAAGTAATAATTCTTGTAAATATGTTTATTCCTTTATAGCAGAATAGTTTTAAGAACAATCTATTCAATACATTGGTTTCAGTAAGACAGAAAGGCTGACAACGTATACATTTTATCTTCTAAAGCCCTCTGCATAGATCTGACCAAATATGCTTTTGCTCACTGCTCAGACCCGATCAGTCCCCACCCAGGTCTCAGTCATGGTGCAAAAATAAATGTATACAAACATGAATACTAAATCAACCATACAAAACTAAAACTCAGATAACATAAATGCACACTAAAAACAGTAAGAAAACATTTTTTAAAACACACTTTAACTAGGACAGAAACCATTCAGAACATATATTTTTTCCCACGAGCCTTTGCATCGCTTCAGCGCAGAACAGTTTAAATGACCCCGCCCCTCCCATACAGAAACTTATCTCTGCTTAATATGATCAGCAGAGATGGCAAAAGTACTCACTTCCCGTACTCAAGTAGAAGTACAGATACTTGTGTTAAAAAATACTCTGGTAAAAGTAGAAGTACTGGTTTAACTTATTTACTCAAGTAAAAGTAACAAAGTACAGGCTTGGAAATTTACTTAAAGTATAAAAGTAAAAGCAGCCTTGCAAATGACAACCATTTTTTATGCAAAGCTACCTGGACCACACAAATGTCAGATAAGGCCAAGGATGATTGGGAATGTCTTGCTGCTTGTCTGCCAAATCTCTGGGATCTCCGTTTTCTTCATTTTCAATCATGTTGCCATCCATACTACTATGTGCTAACGTAACCGCCATCAAGCCGCAATGATTTGCCGCGAATGAATGCCGCAGAATCTGTAGAGTCGTCTTGTAGTGGTGCGTCATAGTGCAAGTATATATTCCCATCCAATTAGATTGAATTTGGTATTGATGACGGGAAAAATAATAACGGTAACTCCACTGAAATTATTTGAAACTAAAGTAACGAGCCAATTTTGTAAAATGTAAGGAGTAGAAAGTACTGATATTGGTGTTAAAAATCTAAGGAGTAAAAGTAAAAAGTCGGCACAAAATAAATAGTAAAGTAAAAATATCTGAAAAATCTACTTGAGTACAGTAACAAAGTATTTGTACTTTGTTACTTCCCATCTCTGATGATCAGTGCACTGCATTCTTGAACTGATTATTACAAACAACTAATGTGATTTAGTAATGAATATGTTTTTTAACAAAACATGAAAGAATAAGTAGTGACCACTAAAAAAGTTTAACTACAACTAAATCTCGGGTTACAGTGTAGTAAGTTCATGGACGACATTAGCCTAGAAATCTGGGTCTAGCAACTCTCCATTGGCTTACGAGCTGGAAAAACCAAACTCTGGCCGGGCCAATCACATTGTCTATAGAGTCGGTGGGCGGGCTTATGGCTGCTGCTGCTGGGAACAGCGGTCTTTCGAATCGGCTTTGGCCGCGATTCTGGAAGGCTTGGAGTTAAACATACAATATGTAACTTACTGCCACTAGGGGTCTCTCAACCAAAACAATGGTTTGTAAACACAGACGTTTGATGACGTTGGGAAGTTGCGTGGAATTATGTGAGTTGTAGTTTTTATTGTTAAACACATCACTGGTTAGTATGCATCTGTTCACGGGCGAGTGCACCTATTCAAGTTTATTCACGTTACGTTTAGTAACGTTTATTCATGTCATTCTAAGAAAATAGCGGCACATAATTACGTTTTTATTGATTTGATCTGTATTGGTAGCTAGCTGACCAGTTAGCTAGTGAGCCAGCAAGCTAACATTAGCCAGCAGTGCAGCAGCAGAACATCTCCAAGCTGCCCAGAACGATCTCCCCCTTCACGTTTCTGTAATCTTAACTATTCATTTTGGTGCTTAACCCACCTTTTGTCGGGTTAATTTAGCTAACTGTAAAGACAGCCAAACGCGACCGGGGGAGAAATTCGGTAGGGAGGAGATTTTTGGCACAAACACCACTAGCGCTAACGGAGACGCAGCTAACTTTGTGGATGGCTGCTGTTGTGACTGGATGCCTGGCTCTCATATGGCCTGTTTCCCGACACTTCATTAAATTGCCGTTAGCATCGTTAGCATCTGGCACTGAAGTTAAGTGCTGGCCAGATAAGGATTGCTGTAATATTGGGTGGCTGTTGGCTGGCTAGGGGCTAACGGTAACTAGCTATATATGTCCCAGGGGTTTTGTCAGCACTCATCGTCTGAGGCAGACAGACCGGGGTGCGCTAGCTAGCTGGCTGAATTAGTATTAGATTAGTCGTCTATCTATACATCTAACGTTAACGTTACTAGTGAACTTATTCATGGGTTAGCCCGGCGCTGCTTTTATCTGTAGTCAAAACAATCATACTACTAATAACTTTATGAGCGTGATGAACGATGTTGTAACCCTATGATGTTACCCACCAAGCATTAGCATTAACGTTAGCTACTTGTCAGCCAACACGTAGTAACGTTAAGCTTGATCGATATTGATATGTATCAATAAATAAGGTTTCTGTTGTATTACTGTGTTGCAAAGTGGCATGTAATTAATCACAAAATGATGCCTTGTGGCATAAAAAGCAGTATTACGGTTATAAGTATTTTTTACTGTGACATTGTACGATTTACAATTACTCCTGAACATATCATCTGGGTGTCATGTTTTGACGGGAGTTATGAGTAACTAGAGGGTGAAAGGTTATATGACGCCACTGACGGGCGACTAAATGAAACGTGCTGTGTCTGAAAATAAAATAACAGATTTCTCTGGGTTTGCCATTTGGTGGAAACATTTGGGATAGTGTAAGAACACAACTCCAAAAAATATATAACATGTTTTTAGACATTTTAATGCAGAAATGTTACATATTGTACCTTTAAGCTTTTCTTTGAGAAAAGAACAAAGAACGGCACTGAAGTCATTCTTAAAAAATGAAGATGTGTTCGAAGTTTTGCCGACCGGATACGGCAAAAGTTTAATCTATCAACTAGCTCTGCTACCTTCTTCGTTGCTGTGCTTGGTTGTAGCGCTATCCTATTGCGTGCAGAGAGAATTTGAAAGACAACCGTTTATCCTGCCCCTCGGATTGAGCCCTGTCAATGGTGAGTTCCCAGACCCAACATCTTGATGTGGGTCTGGCTTGTCAGGCTAGCACGACATAGGGTTGTCAACAAAACAGTGATGGGCATGTTAGCTATAAGCCTACTGGCTGCATGCTGCTGCTAGATATTTTCCAACTGTTGGTTAATGGGTTTCATGGTGTGCGTAATTCCTGTGGAAATGGCTCTGACTAGGCTGAACAGTTGGAATCGAGTGGGGTATGGGAGCAGTCGGTTGCACATGTGTCACACTGTCTTGGTGGATTAGATTATGAGTAAACAGTGCTCAAGTATAAACTGCAAGCTTGCTCTGTAAGTACCCAGTTGCCCTGAGGACTGTCTGGGCATTTCATGCTGGAAGAACAAACCTTATCCCTTATGTGTTCAGATGACTTTCAGAGAACACATCTCCACCTAAGGCCTTTTTATTCTGTTGGGTTGCAAATGTCAAGGTGATGCATGGGTCAGTACATACCTTGCCTTGCCGAGTTGTGGTGGCCTTCAAAATACAAAGTACGTAGCAGCATAACAGTTCAGTTAAAGTTAGCATAATGAGGTTTAAAAAAATCAAACACTGCAGTAGCAGAAACATAAATCAACACAAGTGTGTTTCTTTCTCACATTCAGGCGTGCTCTTTTGCCCCACTTGTGGTCCACAGATGGAGGAAATGTTAGCAAGTGAATGCAAAAGTGTCAAATAAGAGGCTATTTCATAGGACTGAAGAACCCTATAATGACTGTTTTGATAGAGCGGTAGAGCTGCATAATGTATGAAGGTTAAACGACTACGATGCACCGCTTTCCAGAATACTGCACGGAATTGATTTGTTGTTTCTGCCAGAGCATTAAAATGTGTTTTTGTCTTTAGCTGGAAAAGAGCAGAACAGTACTACTAAGAGTGAGGAATACTCACTCTTGTTTTATTAAAATGCTTGTCTGATCACATGTGGCTTCAGGTTGTATGTTATGGTATTACAGTATTAACAGTATTTTAATGAACTTTTTCTTATCTTATATATATATATATATATATATATATATATATATATATATATATATATATATATATATATATATATATATTCATTAGTCAAAGTGTCTTTTGAGAACGCCCCATGCAAAAGTGGTTAAAAGAGGATTATGCTATTGAGATTATGGCATCATCTTACCAAACAAAGAAATAAAACACTGACAATTAGATTAGAAATTAGATGCAATCAATAAAATTGCTTGAAATTTTTGTAGCACCATTGTCACAATGTCATATAAAGTATCGTAAGGATAATGCTTCTGATAGCCTCATGCACAAACACAACTTCCAAGCTTCACCGCAAACATTACGGTTAAGTTAAGTTGCCATAAAGTCACTGTGCCAAATTTTCACGTAGCGTATAAACATAAATTGTTCATGTAAACAAGCCATCAGGATTCAGCCTTGACACTGGTATACTTGATCTTCCATCCCTTATTTTTCCCACTAGGGTCGGATCTGAACGCAACATGCACTTGGTAACTTCCTGTGTCAATGCGACGCGGTGGCATTGATCCACAGAAGGGTCCATAATCTTGTCCAGCTGTTGAAATCTTGTGAAAGGGGAACATCAAATAAGAAGATTCATTAAATGCCTGACTGATTTATGTCTAGCCAAACTTAATTATGCAGGAAACGGCATTGTATATCACCCAAGGAGGACAAGTCGGTAACAGACTGCCTCCTCAGGCATGAGGAGGAATACATTGCTTATTCATCTTCGTGCTCTAAAATCACATGACTAACCTTCAACATGTCGTACGGACAAGGGACATCCGAGTGTCCCTCTACGTCAAAGGGTTCCAGGAAGTCCAAGATTATTCTGTAGCCCTCCGGCAGACGGATGGTGTGGTCACATTGACTCATTGGAGGGTAGGGGCCCGGGTAGCCCGGACTGGTCAGAACCCCTGAGAGTGAGGTCAACACTTGGCTGTGGCATGGCACTGTAGGGAAGACTCACACACTCATTAAGATCCCACTTAACATTTTGAGGTGTGTTTTAGATTAGAGTCTGTCCAGTCCTCACTGTTTGAAGCCCTTATTTGTTAATTTGAATACGGATGAGTCTTATGATCTACCTGTACTTTTTGTCCTTGTTTATTTAGAAGAAAATATATATTTTTAATGTCTATTGAGACATTTTCTGGCATCATAACTGATGGGATTAATTTTGGTTTGCAATATTGCCTCGGCAAGCGTGCAGATGTTGTCCCAGCCAAAAATGAATGAGTATCGCAAAGAGGCTGAGTTTCTGTAATTCATATAATTAGTACAATCTGTAGGCAGATAATCATTTTTCCCTATTCATTGCATGATTTGTTTTGTCACCTTTTTTCTTCTGGCAAAGTATTATAATTTAAGGCACATCAACTGGTAATTGTGATTAATTACCCAGTGTCAGTACACTATTTGTGCTGCACACAGATATCAATTTTTAATGCAATTTTGATGTTGCTTTTCCCTTAGGAATCAACAGTAATTAACCTTGCCTTACACCAGCTGGCAGAGATCAACTACTTTATGCATCAGTGTGCCTTTTCAGTCTGAAATGAGTTAGCATAGGCCAGCTACGATAGAATGAAATCCAATCTAGAACACTGTCAACTGTGCCCTGTGTGAAATTGTTTTTTGAAGTCTGCAGTACTGTGAAATATTGCGGACATTTTGAAAGACAAATGGCCAACAATTATATAATATTCCAATAATTAGATGTAATTACAAGTTTACAATATAGCAATCTGATCTCATGTTTTCATCCACACTTAAAAGTCTGAAATTAGCCGCATTTCAATTTCAACACCTCAATACCACACTGACAAATTGTGCCACCTGAAAAACTTGGCCATTATTTGATTATATAATCAATAAAAACTGAGGAAATGAAGCATGTTGAAGCCAAATACATTAAACAGAAGTCAGTGCACACTCCTGGAATTTGTTTTTCTTTTTTTGCCATTAATATCTTCTGTGTCTGGCAGTGTATTTAGCTTGAGAAACACATTATACTGAATTAAGAGAGATCAATATACAGTCAAACACTGTGTACCAAGCTCTTAACACTGAACCTCCCTATACAGCTTTTGACTCACTGAGCTTAGATGAACATGCTTATCTAGCTTTACTCTGCATGGCTCTTACCTGTGCAGGATCTTTTGTTGTCGTGGAGAAGGTACCCTTGTCTGCACGTGCAGTAATATCCACCGATGTAATTGTGGCAAAAATGATCACATACTCTTTCCCCATCTATCTTGGACAGACACTCGTTGATGTCTGTAAGAGAAAGAAAGGTTAGAGAGAGAAACACTACACAGTAAATGTGTATTTTTCTTACTTTAAATGGGGAAAGTGGAAGTGTTTTTATATGAATGTCTTGTTAATACTAAATGGGACTCAGGCAACGCAGTCAGATAATACATGATTCGTTTTTTTATTTGCAAATAACAATAATGCAAATCCTTCTTCCTATTTATCTTCGTCCACCTTTACATTTAAATTGCCAATCTATGTTTAAAGGTCCCAACATATTATGCTCATTTTCAGGTTCATACTTGTATTTTGGGTTTCTACTAGAACATGTTTACATGTTTTAAAACACAAATTTTTCTCTTACTCTCTGTCTTAATATTCACCTTCTGTTTAAAATTCTCAGTTTCAGCACCTGTCTCATTAAGCTCCCCTTCCTGAAAAAACATATTCTGCTCTGATTGGTCAGTGTTTCCAAGATGCGGAAGAGTTTGCTCTGCCATTGCAGCTGGGGAATGACTGTAACGGAACTGTAGCAACACTTTCTACCTATATACAGTATACTGTAGTATATTTATGACATCACAACCAAACGGAAGTCTTGATGGCTCATTTAAAGGCACAGTTTCTGAATATGGACAGTGTGCATTTCTGTTTTGATACTTTCACAGTATTTATATAGCACCTCGACCTGCTTTATAATAAAAAAAAGACACGAAAGTCTCCCTTTTTACCATACAGGACATTTAAATATATTGTGTTATTGCATTTGGATAAGCCATAATGTAAATGAAGTGCTTTGTAGTAATTTATGTGGTACTTCATTAACATTGTGTGCCATTGTTTTATTACTACTGCATTTCTGTTGTTAATAGCCTCTTTCTGTCCAAATCTGGATTTTAAAACATTACTGTGTATATACCTGATGATAAAATCCTGCTCTTATTCCTCTAGAACTTCCAATACACATTGCTACAATTACAGCAACCAAAAATGTATCTGCCTTCTGGCAACAAACGTCACTATTCTGAATCACCTTCTGAGGTGTAAAATGCTTGGAAGCCCGTGAATCGGCCCTCGTTAGAGTAGTCACTCCTAAAGACCACTGACATGAGGTTTCCGGCTGAAAGGATGATGGTGTTCCTTGGGGTGCTTTCATAGTTCTTCTCTTCCTCACCGCAGAACCGCAAGGTTTCATTCCCCTCTGTCAAAACCTGGTTTGACAAGGTCAGAGTCCTTTTAGTGAGCAAGCTACAGTATCGTGTGCAGATACAGGGAGTTGGAATTTCTTTGTTACCTGGATGTAGTCATATTCACACTGGTTTGAGGGTTCCATGCTGAAATGGCTGAAGTACAGTTTGACCCTGTGGCCATCTGGAACAGTGATGTTCCACACTACGAGCTGGTTGTCAGGGTATGGCTGGGGGAAGTTAGGGGAGGTGAAGCTGCCATATAACCCTGTCATTACCACACTCAGCGAGACATGGAGGAGGGAAAATAGGACAAATACACAGCACCCACTAGGCAAAATTAGGTGTGATGGCAGCAGTTTCAAGGATTATTTTGCACAAACAAATGCTAAGTGACACTCACCTGGTCATGTTGGCTTTGCAGTCCCCAGATATATTTGCGTGCTCAGTGATGTGAGGGTAAATGAACTCAGGCCGACATTTAGATAAACAAAGTGAGACAGGCACATGATCAGTCTGTCATCATCCCCCACCTCCCCCGGTCACAGAAATCTATCAAACTGATAAATGCCAGAATCATTTATATTCATTCTAATCTGTTAAACTATTTTTCTTATTGTCACCTCAACTTTCTACATGTGGGCAAATGACAGTTTGGAAGAATATGACACTAACTACTATTTCCTTGAGATTCATTGTATTCACCAAACACAGAAAGGAAGACGACAGCACTGACTTGGTTGTTCATAACAAAACACTAAATCTAAAAAAAATACAATTTTCTAAGGTTTTGTCACCTTAATCGGTAAAATGTATTCATTGTGATTTTTAAGTAGATTTTTTAAACATAAAATTCTTAAATTTAAATATGTCTTATAAAAATGGAGATCACCTATAACTTATATCACGCTATAGTCCTGTGAAACTTGTTTCGACAGTGATGCTGATCAGATCAGACTCATGCCGCTAATTATTTCAGACCCCGCTCCCATGATTGCTGAACAGTAAAGCTGTTAAAGAAAAGCCTCAGAATAATAAATACACTGTACCCACAACATTTAACTGCCCAACCGTTTGGTTTGCATGAGATTTGATTCAGGCAACAAGGGAACGCAGACAGACAGGATCAGTTCAATGATTCATTGGCGAGATTGAAAAAAACTGGGCCAAAGGCAGGCAAGGATCCAAACCGGGAGGGGATTTAAACAGGCAAACTTATCAAAAAGGGTTAGGCAAAGAATCATAAATTCAAAGAGCAGCCATAAGATGCCAAAAAGCAAAGACATGAGGCACAAGGCAACTTTGGCAAACTGGCAAGGAGTGGGTGGAAAAGGGCTGGTTATATATTGCATGGCTAATGAGGAAAGTAGGTTCGAGAATGGCAGGTCTGGGGAGTGAGAGGAGAGAACCAGGCCAGGCAAAACAACCAACCAACTAGAAAGTCCTACTGACAAAAAGGCTCAGGAGGTCTTCCACTAATCACATGGTTGGCAGTTCGATCTCTGGCCAGCCATGCTCTGTCGCCATTGGTGTTTAAGTGTGTGTGTGTGTGTGTGTGTGTGTGTGTGTGTGTGTGTGTGTGTGTGTGTGTGTGTGTGTGTGTGTGTGTGTGAATGGGTGAATGAGAGGCAAATTGTGACTCACTTTGTCTGTAAAGGTACAAAAGCTCTTTATAAGTGCAGTCCATTTACCATTATTACTGCATGGAAATAATGGTCAGTGGTATATTAACAACAGTTTCCCAGTAAATGAAACCAGATTGCATCTTTTTTTTTTTACGTCTGCAAAATGCTGAATTTAAGGTCAGACTTTATTGTAAAGGCTTTTATAATTAGAGAATTACAGAGCATTCCTGCTCTCTGTTTTGATGGAATGTGGATATTGATGTTATTTTAAAGTGAGGCGGCATTTCAACCAGCGACATGATAAGTAAGCTTGCAATAGCCAACACCCATTCCCCCAACACTAAAGCACAAATGGCTAGTATTTGAAGTGAATTACAGTAATTATCAACATAAATTACCTCTCTGATGGAACTCTTTTTAAATGGTGCCATAACCTTTTCCTTTTTGCATGATTGTGAGCTGGTGGGATGTTGAGCCACTGTGGAGTCTATATTGATGGCACATGTTATCCTCTTGGATATCTTCCAACTGCCACTCAGGCATTGATGCTCCAGCAAAAACAACACTCTCTGACACTAAACAAACAAAAAACTGTCATAATTGTGGCATTTATGCTCTATGTTAAATTCAGACCTAGGGTCTAATTTCCATTGCTTTTGGGAGTGGAAATTAATTTCAAGCTTCTTGGCTTTATTTCCAGAGAACTCAGTGAGATCCTAAAGGTGAGAATAGAGAAAGATCCTGGGCTTTTCCCATTTAGGCATACCCTTCAACAACAAAGTCAGGAGTACCTCCTCTGCCCCTTCTTGGGCTCCTTGTTGAGAGCTGGTTTGAAGGATTCCTGCTCTCCCTGCACCCTCCAAAGTGCGGCGTGGACGTAGGTATTGCTGGCCATTCCTCTCATGTCGCTGGAGATTGCCACCTTGTGCTTATGAAACCGAAGAAGCATTGCAACAAGGGAATGGCCTAGAGTAGGTCCTGGTAAAAGGAGGGTGTTATAGGGATATTGTGTCTTCGACGGACTGCAGGCTCCTCTGCAGGCTCAACTTGATTAGGCTGATTACTAGAAAACATCTTCACTGTATTTATGGAATACTGTCACCACATCAGTCAACACATTCTAGTTGTTGGTTAGTGTATGGTTCTATACAAACAAACAGATTAGCATAGCTATAACGAATTGCATTCTGTCTAAAGTAAATAAACCCTGATAGTAAGCAAATCTCCATATCTACACAATGGCTAATAAACATAACCAGTAGCAAAAATATATAAAAATATATAACAGCTTCTATCGCTTACTCTTATTAGCAGCAACTGAAAATATGAAATATTAAAATGGAATGAATGCAATATTTGTTAAACTAAACACACTCCAAATTATTGTTCATTTTTTAAAGTCTTAACATGAATCCAACATATTAGCAAATATAAATCCCCACTGATGATAGGCTTACTGGCCTATAGGTAAGATAGTCACTAAGGTAGCCATCCACAGATACAGTTCATCCTAAGGATTCACTATGCCAAATGTATTTTGAACATTAAAACATTATTTATAAAATCATGCCAACAATTAGTAGGCTATTTTAATAGCTTAGTATTCCATAAAAAAAAAGTATATATAAATCCTATTTTCTAATCACAAAATGATCTCTTTAAGACTATTTGGTAATAGCTTTCTGAAAACCCCAGATATGATTTCAATTCAATTCAATTCAATTTTATTTATAGTATCAAATCAGAACAAGAGTTATCTCAAGACACTTTACAGATAGAGTAGGTCTAGACCACACTCTATAATTTACAAAGACCCAACAATTCCAGTAATTCCACCAAGAGCATTTGTCACAAATTACTGAAAAGAAAAAAAATCACTGTGAATGTTATCAAGAATAAAAAAATGTTTAAGGTTTGCCTTTGCTGAGGGTAACTTTCTAAATGGCATTGCAGTGATTGGCACTGAAATACCATATCTGTAGTAAGTTGCAGGGCAGCCAATCCTTTATAATGTGCTGCTTGTTTGCTTTATTGACACAAAAGTTTTCGTAACCTATCCCTCTATAAAATGCAGCTACAAACACCAGCACCTTTTCCATTGCGTGCTTTTTGTAACCTTTTTACACCATAAGGTCCTGCCTTTCACACCCTTACATTACACCTTAAGGTGTTAAAAACCTTTCATTTTATTGTTGCTAGCTGTGGACTGGAGGCAGTAGTCAATAATACAGGTGATAATGAAGGGGAGAATAGCATAATCAATATATTAAACCTTAAATTTGAATTCTGGGCAACAGTGAAATGTTGAGGTAAAAAAGTAAAAGACACACAAAAAATTAAATACAAGGAATCAAACACAATAATCGGAAAATATTATGTTATTATTATTATTATTATTATTATTATTATATATTATATTGTCTCTCTTTAGGCCGAGAGATAGACTGACTTAAGTGATGATGTCATCTGAAGACAAAACCTGGAGCTGCTCTATTAGATGGTGAATAATGGAACAACTGCTGCTGACACAATGACAGCAGCCATGGAGATTTTACTGGATATGAGGACATCTCCTGATTTGCAGCTGGGAGCCCTTCATTCAAAAATAAAGTCACTTGGGTGGACGAAATGCCTCAAACAAAAGCCACAGACCTGTTCACTAATAAACTTTCAAAGAAATGACTCCAAAAATTGTCACCCATGATAGCACCATCAATTCACGTCCCTGTGCTCCGATTTCCTGCAATAGAGGAATGTTTTCTGTCTTTCTATCCAAAACCAATAGCATAATGTGTGGTGGATTTTCCATTTAAAGAAGTTAGTTACCTAGAGAAGTTTTTTTTTGCAAAACTGTAATACATTAAAAAGAGCCTTACCTGGGGGCTGTTTCACAAAAGCAGGATTTATGAATCCAGGATAACTAATAAAGCGAGGCTTGACCTGGTCTAATCTGGGCAGCCAGGCTTGGTACGTTTCACGACAGCCGAGCCAGGCTAAGGAGGAGCGAAGGAGCTGAAGTAATTCGGAAAGATGTGCATTCACGGCTTTCCTTAACAGACCACAAGGTCGATCACAGATTTACTGATGCTAAAATGGAGAATACGCATTGTACACACTTTATACAGAGTGAGTAGCAGCTTGTTGTGGAAATATACATTAACTGACCACTGCTCTGAATTGAAACCGTCATAATCATACCATTCAAGGATTAGGCTACTAATCATTTGCACAAATTAACAATTGTACTCTTTGCCTTAAAAGTAAGCAGAAGATAATGTTACACAGGAAATTTTCCATGAAGATCAATTTTCTACAACGCTAGAATATAGTGCGTAGTTTCTCCCTCTCTCGTGGGCTAAAATACAAATGACCTAAGTCATATTAACTTCCACTGCTCGCTTTTAATGCAAAGTGTACAACTGTTTTGACTTATTTTGCAAATGACAAGTAACTCATTGAATGGTTATAGTTAAGAGCAGTAGTTTGTAAATGTATATTTTTAGACTATCATTCACTCGGTCCGCTATTATCTGCCACACTTTTTCTCGTTTTTCTTTTACAGAGGCATAGTTTCCTTCTTTACATATTATATGCTTTGCTCCCTCGTATATGGACATAGAAAAGAAAGACACTGAATGAATTGGACTCTAAAATCTAGAAACTATGACTAAGTGATAAATTCCATGCACACTATAAACATGAATGTAACAGCAGGGTTCGAATTATGATTTCATCTTTGTGGGAGTCTCTTTAAAAAAAGAAAAGTAGTCTATGAGCAGCAAATTTTGAGCATTAAACATTTCATTTCCTGCATTCTGGTAAATTTGTATGCACCTATTTACCTTTTTCTGAATTAATGTATGCTGAAATATCTGTATGTAAAGGGAAACATAGATTACAATCCAAATATAAAAACATCATGGAATATATTACAATAAGGCTCTCAGGCATTCTGTAATTGCTGTATTTTAATGGATTAATAAAGCCCTGGACTGTAATATTTCAGATGTGTTTGAGCAATATTTCTGCTCATGTTCAAAACTTATTGCACATTCAAAATATATCCCATCTGTGCTCTCTGTGATTTGGAGGAGTCGTGATATTTTGAGAAAAATAAAGTGATAATAGGCTATTACAAGAATAAAGTAACTATATTTCCGAAAATAATCTACCTGCACCATAGCCTGCTGTGCATTATGTGATTGCTCTGCTGATGCGGTAGATCTCAGACCTCCTGACAGACACAGAGCCCCGTTTGAGACTCTGGTCTCTGAATGAGACAAAGTTTAGGGAAGTGGCTGTACGCTGCTCTACATGGGAGGTGGGAAACTACGACAGAATTACACGGAGCGCAAACGCGACACATCTGCCGCAGCATGTCGACAGCAGAGCGCGTCCATTATAAACCTGAAGCTGCACAGACTACGGACGGAAGGCGCGCTGCTCGTCTCTATTTTTACAGCGAGAGTGGACACTAAGCGACGCACAGGAGCTCATCCTCTTTCCATGGGAGCTCAGTTCCCACTGGCTCCCACGTAATTCGAACCCTGTGTAACAGAGTATATTCATCAGTTATTTCTCCCCAGCAAAATATAAAGTCAAAAACCATTGGGGTGTCCTCTCCCTGTTGTTACATGAATGGACAGTAGCCTACAATACTATATAGTTACTGGTCCAGTGAACTAAGTCTATAATTTGGGAGGATTATACAATTACAGCAATATAGAACAATATGCACCTGTTGTATTTTAATGCACGCTGATAACAAGGTAAAAACCATTGCTGAGTGAACAGAAAAGGCCCCAGGATTAATAAATCCTGGCTGTTAGCCTGGTCAGGAGCAGGCTAGCTGCACAGAATAAATCTCCATGGTAATTTAGGTGTAGCCTCAAAATCCAGACCCAAATCCAAAAGATTAAGGGTCTGGCAATGAGTAATGAAAATGGCCCAACTCGAGGGGCGGCACCAAGCATGCATTTGAAATTCTCACTGCACGCAATTGGATAACACTACGACCAATCACAACAATACACGGGGTGACGTATCCAGAGCGTACCCATACGCTTAGCTACCAGCGGAGCTAACTGGTAGATTAAACTCCTGCTGTATCCGGTCGGCAAAACAGCAAGAACGTCCTTCTTGCAAAGAAACGACTCGAGCGCCGTCTTCTGTTCCTCTTTTAGATAAAAAGCCAAGTCTAACTCATTCATTGTAGAGGCCAAAGCCGTTTCAAACAACTGGTGTTCATCCGTAGCCATCTTGCAATGTTTACTAATGACTTCGATGTTGCAGCGCTGTCGCCATCTGTTTAGCTCGCCTCTGGCCCGCCTATATCAGATACACCGATGTGATTGGTGCAGCATGGGTACAAGGGCATAGTTAATGAGCATCATTACTGAATGCCAGAGTGACTCGCTGAGCAAATTCAAATTATGCTCTCGCGAGAACTCTGGATTTCCAGGGTAACTTAAGTGCCTTTGCTTGTGTGAAACCGAGTCAAGGCTAAATTGAGCCAGGATAACTGTGAAATCCCAGCTTAATCCGCTATCTAGGTTTTGTGAAATAGCCCAACAGTGTGTTGTTGTTATTGTTGATGATGATGATCAGATACTTTTTTTGATGCAACGTTAATGAGTTAGCATTTGCACCTGCAATAGCCAGAATCTGAATGTGAAAAGCTTCATGTAGATGTTTCCTGTGTTACCTGAAGAGCTTATATGTAACCTAAATCAAGCAACTCTGAATCCCATCCTCAAAGCACAAACATTCATTATAAAGGCTTCAGGGTACATATGAAAAGTGTTGTATATGTGTGTCATGAAAAAAGCACATTTGCAAAACTAAACTCAGCGGTGTGATTGTGCATGTACCATAGATAATTCTCTCTCTCACACACACACACACACACACACACACACACACACACACACACACACACACACACACACACACACACACACACAGCTGAGCAGTCACTCAAAAGGTGCGGAAACACAAGGCACAGGGCGTTTTGACTTCAGCATGATCAAATATTGAAGGTCCATTTGCGCAAAACCGACGCTGTCCTCACAGCACTGTTTCACCTGCTTGCTGTGCCATGCCTTAATGAATTGCTTCCTTATAAGAAGTCAGTCAGTCATTACATAAAGGATAGGCCACCTGAGATGTGAAAAGACAAAAGGACAGAAGCTAGTTGTATCTGGAGAGTTAACAAAAGGCGGTGATGGAGGATGTAGGAAGAGACAGAGCTTCAAATCAATGTGGAAGAAGATGCTGGAAGAAAAAAAAAAAGGAAAGTTTCTTTAATTTTTTTCTCATTTTGCACTATTTACACATCTCTCTGAACATCTTGTGTTTGGAAAAAAGGTAAACTCCCAGACATGCTAGCATACTTTGTAAGTGTATTTACCCTCTCTATGACATCATTCTGCCATCCTCATACTCTTTATCTTCTTCCTTTCCACTGGCTGCAATCACAGTAACACTCAACCATGCACCCACATTCTGTAAACTGTAATTAAGGACTTGAATAAGTGGGGAAGTGTCATTTTAGCTGAACACAGAGGAACAATGTAGAGTTAATCCACTGTAATTTGCTCGTCCACTGTACTTATATGCAGACACGATAGGGTTTAGGCTTCCATAGTACACTACCAATTGCAAATAAAAGACGGTTTAAAAGCAGCACAGGCCAAGATGTCTCTTAGTGTCAGATACTTATTCAGTCATTTGTTAGTGTCTAAACTTTTAATGCAGAAATGTAAAATGTTTCTGGCAGGAACACCCACATTTAATTCACAAAATAGAAAAACTAGGTTTCAAATGTCGCTTCTGGCCGTTCCAGGAACTCACTCTGCTGCTGCCTCGAGGCCAGATGTTCACGAGCCAAAAGACACAGAATTGATTGAATGCCGTCAATATATATTAATATTTTTCTTTGTTCTGTGGGGAGCATGCCAGAGTTTAATGTTTCCATTAACACTGGCATTGCTATTGCTTATTGTGCGTGGGCACAGAGAATACATTAAATACACCTGGAAATGTCTCATAGTGATTTCTTGCCAAAGACTCGCTTCAATTTCCTGCAAGTTTTTCAGCAGCGAGAGCTGTCTTTAGGGGTGGTTTTAGAGAAAATGGCATAAGTAAAAATGCACAGAAAAACAGAAAAAATGCTATTGGTGTTGTGCTGTCATCTTGGTGGGCGCAATCAATGTTCAAGGAGAATACACAGGGGGAAATCTGCCCAAATTATCTGACAACATGATATTCAATTTGAAATTTTCCATAAATGGAAATTGCCAACATTTACAAATATATAATCTCAATGAATCCAGACTGTTCGGCTTGTGAAATTCTATTTAGAAATTACATTTTGACTTTTTTGTTATTTTTAGTTCTAAAACAAATTGCCTTGTTTAGTGATGGTGGTGCATGCTGGTGAATGCTGCACATTGTTTTTGTAAAAACCACCACTTTTTAGTAAATGTGGTTATTTTGTATGGAATATTGTTCCAATACACCTCTATTCATAAACAATTATTGGGGGGGAAATATTTTAAGGGGTGCAAGACCTGCTGCATTTACTACAAAATGTCCCAAACGCTAGTGTTCAGTGTATAATTTATTGCTCATCCTGGTTCCCAGCATCCCCAGATGCTAATTATAAATAATGTCTCCTGATGAATTGATGTTGAGCCTTTTTGTGCTGGATTTCATTCCTGACGTCAGGCCCATTACTCTTTCGATTTGGCACCGGCATGGCTCTTTTTCACAGATAACAAATACGGTCATTTCCTTGCTAATTCAAACAGGCCCCAGCTTTAGCAATTCAGTGGACTGCCATAAGGCAGTAAAGCATTCAGTGACGTTGGTACGAACAGGCAATGATGAGAAATGGCACACAGGTGCTGCTCTCGGCCCTGAATCCTTTCCTTCATTAGGGTGCCTCAGCGCCACCGCGCATTTCCCTTCATTATGTTTCAAACAGCTCTCCTTTACAAAACTACTGAATTACAATTTAAGGCTAAGGGAGAATTTGTAACTTGCTCACCCAACTTAACTTTCACAAGTTAGAGAATGCCTCAAAGAAAAAAATGACAAACCTCTTATTAGGTTCTTGGTAAATCTGCAAGTGATCAGCAGGGATTATTTCTTTTGATAACATAATACATCGACTCATATATTAAAATATATATATATGAAACTAGATAACTGACAGGCCATGACTCAATAACTCCAGTAGAAATATTAATGGTGGGTTATTTCTTGTACAATTGATTAAACATTTTCGGGTCTGTTAGGCTTGAGAAAAATGATGGTCAGCCTGAACATTAAACATGGATTTCCGATATGAGTAATGGCACGACTCTTTCATCGGCGGCAGTGAGGACTTCACATGCCATTAATAAATGAAAACCATCACTGTCACCCGTAATGCTGTGGTAACATTTAGGATATTTTGTGTGTGTGTGTGTGTGTGTGTGTGTGTGTGTGAGCAACTGCAATCAGGTGTATTGCCATCCCACAAGGGGCCCAGTTGTCCTTAAAATAGTCTTAAGCAGCACTACATATGAGAAAATAATATTACTTGAGATCCTCATCTGCTGCTGTGGCAACAAATCTATTACAGGTGCAAAGGCTCAGCCAAACACGGACAGTTCTGGTAGCTAATCACAGGAGTGTCACCCTTGTGATTAGAGACCTATATTGTACACATCATACAAGACACTGGAGTGCTCAAACAAGACAGTCAATACCATCTTGTGACGCTTTCCTCCGTCCCTTCAGTCCTATTCTTCTAATGACACTATCAACATGAGTGGCTCCTGGTCATGAGTCTGACGCTTAGTGTCAAAGCCAAACTAATGAACTGCGACTGCAACTCTCACCCCCATATCACAATGGATACTCTGATAGACGTTAAATGATTATAATACAGCTGCACTCAGCAATATAAAGTTATAGATATGGGCTTTATGACAATGTATATGACTTGAGTGTTTCTTTCTTTAAGCACAATTTGTATTTTTAATCAGCTTCACTCATCTTTAGATAGAGCTGGGCAATATGGAAAGAATCAAATATCACCATATTTCTGACCAAATACATCGATGTTGATATTGCAGCGATATTCCAGGGGATTAAAGCGTAACTCTCGCCAAAATGCAACCTAGGGTCTTTTTGTGAATGTACCCGAGTCAAACTTTCGTTTAAAAGCATATTTAGGATGGAAGCGGCACTTTTAAGATGTACCGTATTTTTGTTTTTCGGTCAAATGGCCTTTTGAATGGGAGTAATAGGGGCACTTTTATGCTAGCCTCAAAATAGCTATTTTTAAAACACTAAGAAGGCTCGACACAACATGAAACTTTGCTCCAAGTATCACCAGGGGCTCTACACCTTAACTACACCGGTGCACAAGGGATATACTAAATCTGTGGCTACTTGTTTTGATATCGACTCGTTTTGACTGCCGAGGTGGTAGCAGCCGGAAACAACAAGAGCTACGGTGAGTTGTTCTTTTTAGTAAACTCTGGGTACACAAACAATCTTCTCAATGCTCAAGTTCATGTGTAGAGACCCTGGTGATACTTGGAGCAAAGTTTCATGTTGTGTCGAGCCTTCTTAGTGTTTTAAAAATAGCTATTTTGAGGCTAGCATAAAAATGCCCCTTTTACTCCCATTCAAAAGGCCATTTGACCAAAAAATGAAAATATGGTAAATCTTAAAAGTGACGCTTCCGTCCTAATTATGCTTTTAAACAAAAGTTTGACTCGGGTACATTCACAAAAAGACCCTAGGTTGCATTTTGGCGAGAGTTACGCTTTAACCCTAACCGTTACCCTATAGGGTTGACGTTTGGTGCTTTCACAAAATATTAACACAATGAAAATCTTGATAAATAATCACAAATAATGTGGATACAATAACTAAGTGGGTAAAGGCAAATAATAAAACAGCTAGTAAGTCAGGTAAGTTCAGAAAATTACATCACTTTACCATAATGCAACCTTTAAAACCCGGAAAAGACAACACTTACCCAAAATCTAAGATGAAATATAAAGCTAGATATATAACATTGATATATTGCCCAGCCCTATCCTTATATCAATACTGTACAACTGTAAGTATTTTTCTAACTTTCTAAGCCATAATGACTCCAGTGGAAATTGGGCTTGAGGCTCACAGCCTGAAGGAGTTCAGATTTGGTCTTCACAACCTTGAGACAAATAAAGTGATTAGTTATCAGTGTAGAGAGTCATTCAGTTGGTCAGCGAAGCACAAAACAATTAATCTTTACATGTTTTGCATTGCTACCAAACGTACAACCCCACCCTCGCAGCGCAATTCCTCTGCCCCTCTGATCAAACACTTGCTACTTAACTTGACTCACATTTGATGGTTTGTGGATGAAATATTGAGTTTAGATTAAAACTTTTAAAATTAAAACATGCAATATGTATTGTGCAAATAACTGTTTCTATGCAGCATTTTATCAAAGTGGTTATAGTCCACTGGGCTAAATTAGTATGGAAAGGTTCAAAAGGGAAGGATGTCATGAACTGCATATTATACAGATATAAAGCATTATGTCTCATAAATGATGATGTTTTAAATGGGTATATTGTACTGGCAATATAGGCCTGTATATTTATATATAGTTAGACTGGCTCCTGTTACAAAAACGTTTTGTGTTTTCACAAAGGATTATTTTAGGCTAGGGTGTCATGGTGGCATAGAGGTCTAAAATGTGTAGCATGTAACTGCAATGTTCAGAATCTGGCCATGCAGGATCCTCTGGTGCATGTCATCTCCCTCTCTCTATCTCTCGCTCCACACATTTCCTGTGTGCCTGTTGAGTGAACACTAAAAAAGACCCAAAATAGAGAGATTATTTTAGGCCAAAGTGAAGTGTAATGAAGTTTGTTTTAAAGTGCCCATATTATGAAAAAGATCACTTTTTCTGGGATTTGGGGTGTTATTTTGTGTCTCTGGTGCTTCCACATGCATACAAACTTTGAAAAAAAACATCCATGCTGTTTTGAGTGAGATACGGGTTTCTGAATGTGTCCTGCCTGTCTCTGGGTGAGCTGTTCAAAATCTGCATGGCTTTCTACGTCACTAGCCAAAACGAGGGGCCTAGGGGGCTAACCGTTAGCATGCTAGCTCGTTCTCAATGGCAAAACACTGCTACAACACACACAAATTTACCCTAATCTACAAAGTAAATTGTATAGAACTACTTACATGTCCCTGTTCTGCAGGTATTCCACTCAAAGTTGGAATTGCACCCACATTTAGAAGAAGTCTCCCGGCTAATCCTGCCTTGCACAGGCCGAAGTTGCACAAACAGCTAGCTAGCTCACGTAATCCTTACCTAGCTACTGGGCATGTGCGACTGACAACAAAGATGTTACAGAAGTTGCGAGGTCTCACTCTGTAGCTATAACAGAGACCTGACACAGGGTGAAAAGAGGTTCTGCAGCAATGTGCAGTACAACAAAAATATGGTGTTTTTTGAAAATTAAACCATGTAAACATATTCTGGTACAATCTCAAATTACAATTATGAACCTGAAAATGAGCATAATATGGCCACTTTAATAGACTAATATTTTCTAAATAATAACTACATTTACTGTGTACATGGTTTTAGCCACGCTTGCAATGAAATTTTGTGGAGACATTCAAAACTAATGACAGCTATACCTTGTGTTAAGTGCTAAACACGTTAAACCTCACAAAGCCGCTACCATGGCTGTAGTCTTTTTTTCAACATAGTCATTGGGGATAATCCAGTCAAAACATTTTCAGTTTTTATTCATATTTATTCTTTTAACTGGTAGTCCTAATTACACTGTGAAGAAAACTTGAGGTAGTTGTTCTTCAGCACACTAATGAGCCATAGTTTTAGACATATTATATTAAACTGATAAGATTGCTACTCTTTGCTACAATAAATGTAACCTGTGGTTTGCATCCTAAAGCATTTTAAGGTCATCATTAACTAAATGTTTGAAATCTTGTGTTTTGCTTTCTCACCATAAACCTGCCCAGCTTCCCAAAGTAGTGGCATCCAGAATAAACAGGGTCACTATCGTGACCGGCGTGCTGCATCCCTTCCTCACTCTAGTGACAGCTCATTTTCGGAGCCACGGCTTTACCACTGAAAGAGCAGAGGGCCCTATAATGATCAGCTTTTAGCGCTGGCACTGGGTGGCTGAATAAGCCATCAGGCATCATTAGACCCTGCTGGGGAAAACAATCTCTCCATTCCCATCGGTGCTCCCAAACAGGAGAACTCTTTGAGAAAAAATACATCAGAGGACACTTTAGCCTGTGTGTTATGTGTGATAGAATACATTTCTCCGGCACAATGGGGCATCATTGAGCGGTCAAAGATTTCCTAATTCTGATGATGTAGCTCTTTATGATGCCTTGGAAAAGCATAACTCATTTAATCAGAGACATCTGGTTGTCAGTTTTTCTGTTAACACTTACTTGCTAAAATCTTGATAAAAAAAAATAAGGTGGCAACAACATTTTAACAGCAGGAAGACATGGAATCATAAAACGTTCAACTGAATAGAGAATATGCCCTGAAAAGGTTCTAATGATCTCTCATCAGAGTGATGCAAACCTGCTGCATACACAGAGAGACAGGTCCATTATTCCTACTGGGCACGTCCTTTCCCGAGAACATTTTTTATTTGACTTCAAAATGCCTCAGCTTGTCAGCCATACTGTGTTCTGAATACAATCTAAAATGTCATAACTAAACAAATTGAGCCTAGCTGACAGAGATGAATAAGGCTGCTGCAGGCACTGTGTCCAGAGTCACTGGGTTAATAAAGTACAAGTACATGTCTACAGACTGCACAGAACTTCCATCTCTGGTTATTTCCAATTTACTCTGGTACACATTGAATCAGTATGTGTTTTGAGTACACATTCTATTAGCAATCAGCTGCAGTACCTGTAAAACATTTCATTGAAAGATCATTCCAGTCTCTTTTATGTAAATATTTGTTTCTATCAGCATAATGTAACTCTTTGTCGATGGTGTTTGTTGTAAAGAGGAGACATTTTTTTCTTTCAGCGGGGGATCGCCATACAACCTGCCTGTTCACACTTTTCCACAGAAGCATTAGTAGATCGCTGCGTGTTAATTTGGCCTGTCTTGACCGATCGAGGCCAGGTTAGAGAAGCGTTTGATGTTAACCGTTTCTAAATTCTCACCAGTGGGAGGATGAAAATTAGTTCTGACACATGCGTGAAACACAAACACAGACAAACACAGTGATCAAGTAGCATTCAGTGAGGCAGGGTACAATCATAGTATAGTATAATATGTAGTATAATATGTATTTGTAGATAACATCTCTATGAAAAATAGATGGATAATAATTCTCTGTGGGTTTGTCTGTATGTACTACTGACCCCTTTCATATTACACATAGTGATTTTTATAATATAAAAATATATTGATTGATATTATAAATAATATTTTTCTTTACTAGTTTTCTACCAGTCCTTTTTAAACACTGTCTTAATATTCATTTGTGGTTGTATATATTTACAAATGTAATATTGATCATTAGAAGTCATTCCCCAGATGACTTATGCTGACTTTTTTTGCACTGAGAGATAATAATCTCCACCATGAAATAGCCATAAATCATGAGCTATACGTAAATACATAAGCATACATAACATGCACAAATCACACCATATATAGTCACATTCCAAAAAGTTTACAACTATTCTCTGCATTTATTTAACCACGGTGGGTTCACTTTGAAGTTGTTTTTCCTCCTATGAAGAGCACCAACAAAACCTAAGTCTTTGTAATTGTCAACACTGGCACATATGAAGTCAAATTTAAATTTGAATTACACAGTCAGGCCTGAGCACTCCTTACCCTCCTCCTTCAGATCAAAAGGAAAGCCAATAAAATGCTTTGCTTGCAGGCATCAGCTTTGATGTTGCTCCACTGCATGCTCATTTAAGCCCAAGGGCATAAAGTCAGGAGTGGACAGCACCTCTACCGACATCAAATTGTTTTGTGTTTATAATCTCAGCCCCAGGTATACCGATTGGCATCAGATGCTGCTTTTTTAGGAGTACCGGTATAAACATCTTTTGTGTTTGACATTTCTCACTATTCATCAAAATCATCGTTGCCTTTGTTCTAGTCTAAGTTATTCTCCCACAAGCCGTGAACCTGAATGTGTCATTTTGATACGGTTTTTTTCACTGCAGGTCAGAACGAAAGATGCTGCATGATGAACTGTAATCAAGTAAGCCCACAGGAGCCTTTGTCTATTCAGTGTCATTAAAGCGATGTAAGCGAAATGCGAGGCAACCATGTAATTACATCGCTTTGAAATCTGTGGAACTGTAACTCACCATCAGATGGTGTTTTCAGGGGATTATGCAGCCTTGTTCAATAAAAGCTAGGATGGATCATTCAAGGGTTTTTCTCTGTAACTGTCAATAAAAGGAGAAAATGTCATCACATGGCTTTAATGTTTCGACTGTCATTAAATCTGTACTGTGAATTTATGTTAACTCGTGTCTTGGCACCGGTGAAACAAGCACATTTATGAGCCATTATCTCCTATTCATCCTGTTGAGGGAGATAATGAGACAAAAACCCAGTTGATAAAAGTGTATGGAAACTACTCTGAGCTTTGCTTCTCCTCTGGATGTGTAGGATTTCTACAATGTCTGGTACATTATTGTAGGTTATTTAAGAATTCACCTTTTTCAATATAAGTCTTTCATTTGATTATTGCCCAGTGTCAAACATCTTTTAAGCAATGGGGATAAATTACTGCTGGCAGGAAACATCCGACACAATATTCACCACGGGATGGTTGTATAATTTAGTTTTTACAGATCTATTGTGAGCTATTTTCTAATCATTGATGTTAACAGGAACACCAGCTACATCTCAAGTTTTAATATAGAGCTCAATAAAAAAATCAAAATAATCATCTTCGTGCCGAGGTGAATATTAGCTCGCCTTTTGCTCTGAGATCCAATCTGGGTTCAGTTCTGCTTTGCTAGTTTTTCCATTTATGGCACATGCAGCTTGACCTGATAAACACTGCAGGGATGGCTGTTATACTATATACCAAAACCTACAACACCTAAGAAATTTAAAAACATTTTTAATTTTAATTCTCAGATCGAGCCAAAGAAGTTAGTGTAAAATAAAGAAGTGCCAGAATGTATGTGTGTTTTATATTAGTTTTGTTATATATTAATCAATAATGTACTGAACGTCAGCTAATTGACAATTGACATAATTGTCAGCTATTTGCTTCCATTATTCAGTAGTCCTCTATTTTAATGCAGTGTTTGTTTTTGCTTAGTGGTGTGATTGGCCATATATTCACAACTATATATATATATATATATATATATATATATATATATATATATATATATATATATATATATATATATATTCTGTATACGCACACACACACACACACACACACACACACATATATATATATATATATATATATATATATATATATTCTGTATACACACACACACACACACACACACACACACACACACACACATATATATATATATATATATATATATATATATATATATATATATATATATATATAAAGCATTACTTATTTGAACGGGCTCAAACCACAGGGTATTTTAGGTTGGTAATTTCCCACATGAAATCCATCAGTTCACTAATTGGGACTGTGGGCCCAGCTTGAAAGTCAATACTTGATTGTGTCCAGCACCTACTCCACTCCACAACTCTGTAAGTGGTTAAAAGATACACATATCCCAATAGTCATACATGCCGAACGACTATGAGAGTGTGTGGTAGTGTGACTGATTGAGGACCGGCCGCCGGTAGCCAAAGCAAAGTCTTGTTTCCAGCAAGAATCGAAAACCAGTTGATAGGGTGACACAAGGAAAAACTCCATTATCTGAACATGCAACAGCTTTGTTTGTTAGCTTTCACTATTATCAGTGAGGTCAGATTCATATCAACACTACACACTTTTTCACTGTTTTATTGTTCAACAGGTTTATACCTTCCAGACTACACATACTCAACTGCTGCTACTACTGACATCGATGAGTGAATACAGGGGAATCTTCTGACTAATCCCTTCCTATCTTACTGACATATTTAATGATCTGTGATAATTCACTGAAGCGTCTCCCTCAACTTGTGACCATGAATTAATTAAGGACCACTGTCTCGCTACTGATAAAACATGTTCAAAGACATGTATAATTCTTTTACATTGCAGACTCTCACCACCAAGCTGGGTTAAATATATGTATATGTTTATCTATATTTATAAAGCATTAAGGCACAATATCATTATTTTGATTTAATACAGTAATTGTATAGTTTGTAATTAGAAATCAGTATTATGCTTTTAATTTAAAGATCTAATTGTGGCAATTTTATTCCAATTTTGTTTCTAAATTGGAATGTTAAATGTTTTCTTATGCAATAAGTATAATATAATGTTGTTTTGCCAATAAACTGGAAAGACAGTTATACAGCAACAAGTACAAACCAGAATAAGTAAGATACCCACGTAATGAACTGCGCTTTGTTGCACAAACTGGCTTTTCATGAAATGAATGAAAGATTTCTGTATTCGCAGTGTGCCATTTACGACAGCAACTTGTTTTTTAGTAGATAT
Organism: Sander vitreus; assembly: GCF_031162955.1. NCBI lineage: Eukaryota > Metazoa > Chordata > Actinopteri > Perciformes > Percidae > Sander > Sander vitreus. The sequence continues at coordinate 13,911,351 of NC_135861.1, read as the reverse complement.
AGAAATATATACCTGATATTTCCACAATTTAAGTGTAGTAAATGTTTTTGTCCTCAATAAAAGTACAGTCACAATTTTTGCATGAAATCTGACTTTGCATTTATATTGTAGAAGCAGGTGGAAAATATGACCTTTTCATTTGTGAACAATTTACAAAAGCAATTCACTGTGATTACCATCTCAAATGTTATATCCATGCTTTACTGACCCTGAAAGAAACGGTTACATACATAAATACATACATTGTATACATAAATAGATACATAAATTAATATTCAAACAGACACACTCTGTCAGTGAAGTCTATCGATGCCGCATGTGTGACAGGTGTAGATGATATGTACAGCTGAGGTCTACTACAGTTCATGTTGAGCTGGCAGGGAAGGAGTACAGTAGGCAGGCAGAGCCGGGTGTTTTGCGGCACTGTTAGCAGGAGGTGAAAGTTTTCCAGAAGAAGTTTTTACAGGGGGCTTTGCGGTCGCGCTGAGGCAGTGATAGCCTGTTGTAGACGGCCCTCTCCTCCAGACGGGACTCCAGCGGTTCCTCAAGATCCATAAGTGCAGCTTCCCCCGGCAACATGTTGGTGTCCAGAGCTCCATCCAACAAGCCAGAGACCAGCTTCAGAATCAGCTCCTTGCGCTCTTTGCTCAGCTCCTGACCAAAAATCAATTACATATATTATTATTAAACATATTATTAAAGAGACTAGATCTAGAAAATGTGAACATTTAACATCTTATAGCTAGCTCAAGTCTAAAGTATTATTCTTTTTGACTTCACATTTAAGACGGTATGAATTAACAGGATGAATTAAAGACTATTAACTTTATATTGAAAATTATTTAAAATGCATATTTTAGACATATCCAGGCTTATCACAAGATTTATTTTTGTTTATTTCACAAGCAATCTTGATATTTAGGTCGTTCTTTTGAAAGTTATAATTATCATTACATCTTTCCCAACAAATGAATTGACAAATCTATGAATAATAGTATTAATAACAGTTGATGTTAAGAGAAAATTCCCCATGAACTACATATGAACGATAAAAATCGGAAAAAAAGTCCTCACCCTGTCCACATGGATGGAGCTCCTATCCTCCACAGGGAGCACAGCGGCTGCTCTAACGCTGAACAGAACCCCCATGAGAGCTGCTAACACCACCAGAAGCTGCATGCTGTGGCAGGAGTGTAGGTGACGGACCAGGGCTACAGTCACAGGAGGCTCACAGAGATAAGAGTGTGTGAGTGTGTGTTTGAGAAAGAGACACGCTGAGCAGAGAGTCTGAGCAGCTCAGAGATCCAGAGGAAAGTGGTGGAGGAAGTGCAGTTGCTGGCAGCTGGTCACAAGATTTGGAAACCACTGATGTTTCTTCTGCTCTACCTCCAAAGTCCCTCACTCTTTTATACGCCTCTACCCCTGTCTGCCACTGACGTACAGGGTGGTGGGTGTATGACGGAGGGTGTATGGGTGTGTTGGGGTGTGTGTGGGGGAAGAAAGGATGTGTTCATGAGTGTGAAAGAGGAGGGGAGATGAAGGGTTCAGGACAGAACAAATGGAATCGCTGAACACTTAACCTTTTTGACAAATTGGGAACATCTGCAGAGGTCAACGCCATCACTGGGCTAAAAGCAGGTTTTGACATCAACATGTTAACTACTCACAACTCATCAACTGTTGATATAGCCGAACCGTTCTTAACAATCAAGATAAAATTATCACATTTCCCTGTAGCAGCAATGAAAAAAACCTAAAAGAAATACAAACTCACCACACTACAAGCTGACTTATCATTAGACATCCGAGTGTTTGGCTCTGTACTTCTGTCAACAGCCGATTACTGTCACAGTGCCTCTATGACACCTGCAGATTACAATTGAGCGGTCTGACACTCACCATGACCGAAGAAGTGCCTTCAGGAAATGCACACCACCAATATAGTGGAGTAAACATTGTTGTTAAAAGAAGATGAAGAAGCAGTTCTTCAGCAAGTTAGTGCTATACAGTTGAGTTGATGGTTAACTTTGGTCTAAATTAACGTTGGCAGTTTAGTGATTTAAATTGAATTGATTTTTATTTGCTTGTCTGAATTAAACACAAATCAATTGCCTTTGGTTCAGGATAGCTGTAGGCAGGTTTCGGGAAAAGGATGAGTGATTTCACCAGTATACCACCAAATACAAACTATACTACATCTTATACAAACAAAAGTCACATTAATGCCCGGACTCTCATTTTGCAAGTAACAATGACTGTGAGAGCACAGTATATTCCAAGAAAATATAGTATAGGCTGTAGCTGTAGTTCAATTACATTCACACTATAGACTAAGCTGTTTGGGTTTCTGGCTACAAGTGCACATTCAGAGTAAATTGCCTTTTTTGGACACTGTTCATATGATTTATATAGCATTAACTTAAATATTAATGAAGCAGAATACATTACAGTTTTTGCTCATCTTTGTACAGTGTGGCAACAAATGATTTTGTATGCATTTGTCTGATATAATGTGGAGGTTATACAAAAACATATGTTTCAGCTTCCATAAAGGCTCATTTGTTTCTAAATATTGTGGCCTTTGTATGTAGCTAGATAGCATCATTAAATGTCGTTCATAGAAAAGATTTGTGTGAGCTACTCTTAAACTACTACAAAACCCAATCATACTGGTTTATACGAGATAAACTGATTATGGGGAGTTGATTACAGCATAAAACATACACTCTTGTCAAGTGAGAATCTGCCCTTTAGGATAGATCACTGAAATAGCACCATGAATGTGGTTTACTGTTGTAACGTCTTTAAACGGTGCAACAGGCGGGGAACATACAGCGCTTATATTTTAGTACGCCTTGGTTGATATGTTGAAAGGGATTTGTTGTGCTTTCAAAACAGTGTTTGAGGTATTTTCTCTGTACACTGCTGATCTCAAAAAGGCCCACAGCCAAAGATTAGCTGACTGCTGAAACGCCTATATATTAGCAATTCAGTGTGTTTGAAGAATCTACAACAGCTGGGCTCCTTATAAATATTTGCAGTACAACCTGAAAGAGACTTGAAACTGGGAAAAACGTCAGCATGACGACAGGTCTGGGTGCTCCCAGATCTTATTGTGGATGATTATGAGGAAGTCTCCATTTTCACTACATCTACTTCACGTAGCCAGTTCCAGAAACAACTAGACAGCTCTCTGAAAGGGATCACAAAGGAACACTGGCTCAGATATCATCTCAGGATTATGTGTTGAGTGTTATCTATTACAGAGGTGAATCTGGATATGTGGGTAAATTTGTCTTACTGCACTGGAAAAACATTTAAATTTGACTTACATAATAGTTAAAAAAAAAAAAAGACAAGTAATACACTGTCTTCAAAAGTCTGTTACTGCAGTGATATTATCATTAAAACACATACATATCAAATTACATATTTATGGGTACCCCTTCAATGGTCTCAATGTAAGACAGTGGACGCTTCCTGTTTCCTATATTACAGTATGTGGACACTCATGAACACAAAGATCCTTGGGTACAGCCACTGTAACGCACTATAAAGGCAGTGTGATAATAATGTACTGCACTGTCGCAGGTTGGTCACATTTTAATAGAAAAGCAGTGAGGGCTGAAGTCTACAATCACTAGAGTTGATGCAACTGAGGGCAACAGTGATGCTTCGCACTGCAAAACACTGACTGATCTGAACAATTTAATGGAGCCAAGGGGCTTTTCATTCAAATTCAAAGAAACCTTAAATGCAAAGTTATATTCTCTGAATATATAGTTGGTGAATTTGAACAGTATAATATAAATGCATTCCTTTATAGCTCTACAATGTGAAACTATACATAACAGATTAAAGATTGCCCTCTTGTGCCTAAATACTGAAACTGCACTTGAACCTCACTGGTACTACAGTTGTTCACATCAGCACCTACAATACTTTATGGTTAACCATTGGTTTCAGTGAACAGCAGCTGAAACACATCACATATTAACCTGCATTTGGTTGAAAAGTTATGCTGCACTTGGTAAAGGTTAGCTATATATATATATAAAAAAAAGACAGGTTTAGGGGATAGAGACCTTGAACAGATTATTACCTAACTTTTTCTACTGTCCTGTAGCAGGAGTGAAACAAGCACAGAATAATTTACCTGCAGTCAAATATAGAAACCAGAACAAAATAAAGCAAAGTAGTCCTGCATTAAGTTGTAATTTTGTGCAATACAGAAGCATATGTCCGAGTAAAACTGGTAGTGGCTGAATGCACACAGAGCTCACATAACCATTTTATGTTACCAATTTATTACAGTTCTTATAAAAATCACAAATTCATTGCTCAGGTATATGACACCATTTCAAAGTAGACTTATAATAGGTAGTAACTGAAGATGTTTGACCATGTAATGACTCAGCATACAGGCTCACCACAGTACAAGCCTACCACCGGTAGTCAATACCCAATACAGCAAGTTAATCACTGCATAATGAATTTAAATTTCCCACATTGCAAAGCTCCAGTGCCATTTTACAGGTTTTCTTAATTTGCATTTTAATACTGTAACAAATAATTCCATATCAAATTGATAAATCAAAGCTGAGCAGATTTATTTCACGTTAAATTGGTGATGTTTTTTAAAAGGGACACTTTTCTGAACTTTTGACACTTGAGCTTTATTCTAGGCCACTATATGTGCCTGGTACACTTTGATAGATACATAACAAGTCTTTTTTTTTTTTCTTCTTTTTTTTTTTAAATCAACAACAACCAATTTCAGGCACTATAGGGTTCATGTGTATAGAGGACACATTAGTATTCTGAATATACAGTCATGACAGGATGGCAACTGTGTATTTTCCTATGAGCACAAACCGATATTAAATATTGCAAATAAAAGTACAGCAATACATTACATGTACAACCTCTATGTAGTATGTAATGTATTACATAATGTGTAGATGCATTGAATCCGATAGACAGTACATAGTTTCAGAGTGAGGTCAGATTTGACGGCAATGCTCTTCCCACTCAACCCAGCCCATTAAATTGCTCTCCACAAAATGCTGATAAGACAATTACAGAGTAAAAATGAAAAAAAAAAAAAAAAAAAAAAAAAAAAAACACATACATCAGTAAAATAAATAAAAACACCAAGAGCGTGTAAGACTGGAAGGAAGAAAACATTGGAACGAACACTTTCACTGTATCACTCAGTGCGTTCCCACCCACTGATTATTAGGTGCCCCCAGCCATAAAATCTTTAGGAGGCTACTGTCTTCAGTGGTGCTGAACTACGTTGAGAGGTGAAGAAGCCGTAAAACAAGGTTGTTGATCTGTTAGTGCCAGCTAGAGGTTGAACATAGTGGTCTGTTGTTTTTGGTCATGCTTCATTGAGTACCTGTCAATGGTCAAGAAGATACGGAGTGAAAAGTAGCAAATATGCGTTAACAGTTTTGAATTGCACTCAAAAAATGAAACATTTACCTTTTTTGCAAACTCAGGCAGGACAAATGATGCTTTGTGAATTTCAGGGTTGTAATATCTAAGGTTCATATTTTCCATTTCTTCTTTTGACAGCGCTCTCATTGGTTCCATGAAATTTGTTTCCTAATTCAAAAGTGAAGGAGCACCTCGTCATTTGATGGACATTACCAATCACCAAGAAATAGCAGACAAGTTCTTGTGCTACAAAATGTTTTTACAATACGCCACTGGCATTTATAGGCAATCTGACAACAATCAGGTGTGTGGCGGATGGGAAATGGAGAATGACGAGCACACTTACAGGATTTGTACTGCAGAGCATGAATCCAATTTGGCCACTGGGATACGTCGGGATGGTGCTGTAGGCATAGTCCACCACAGGGAATAGGGTCTTGCAGAAGGTTCGCATCTCCTTTATCAGCTCCAAATGGAGCCATTGACACTCTCCTGTGAAATTGACACAAGCCCAGAAGAAAGGACATGTTCATTTCCTGTCTGCCTTTTATTAAAACATTCGTTCCATCTGGAGGTAGTTGGAAAATTGTGATGATGCAGCAGATGAATTGTCATTTAGTAGCATAGTTATGACTTTTACTCAATTCAGCACTTTACTAAAATTACTCAACAGCCTTTCTCAAACATTTAACAAAAAACTGTGGTGAAATATAAAGTTACCCTGGGAACAAAGAATTCCACCGTTTCTCAACGCTGCCTTCATCAGTTGATAGTAAGACTCCTTGAACAAACTCTCAGCAGGTCCTGCAACAAAAATATGCCTTTTTTAACAGTTGGCAAAAAAGGTGTTTCAACAATTTAAAAAAAAAAGCGGCACCTACCAACAGGGTCTGAGGAATCGGTTATAATGATGTCAAAGGCATCCTGGTTCTTCTTCATGAATTCAAAGCCGTCTCCAACATGGAGGATGAGCTTGGGACTGTAAAACCCTTTGGCCATCCCAGGGAGGAACTTCTTGGATGCATTAATGACATCCTACAGAGCAGACAACATCAACAGGGATAAGAGCAGGCATTACTCAGGTGCAGTATTAGGAAAAAACAGTAATCAGTACAGCTCTCTAGAGCAGGGGTCTTCAACATTTTTTAATCCAAGGACCCCTTAACTGGAAGAGAGATGAAGCAGGGACCCCCTACTATATGTATATTGTATAAAAGTGAGTTACATATTAAACTGGGCCTACAATAATGTGTAGGGCGGCCTAAAGCCTTTATACATACCTTTTTAGTGCATAGAATACTAAGCTATTAAAATAGCCTTTTAATTGTTGGCATGGTTTTATAAATCATGTTTTAATGTTAAAACATGAATGTGGATGGCTATTTTAGGGACTACTATAGGCCAGTAAGCATATCATCATTGGGGAATTATATTTGCTAATAATATGTTAGATTCATGTTAAGACTTTTTTTTTTTTTTAAACTTCAAAAATTAAGACTAATTTGGAAGCCCCCCTGCATTGACTCTGAGGACCCCTTAGGGGTCCCGGACCCCGTGTTGAAGATCCCTGCTCTATAGAGAAGCTAGAATCCTTGTCGGGGTTTGTTGCTCCCACCTCATCTATCTCACACAGAACCACCGATTCCACCAGAGGATTCTTCACCACTTCCCTTAGCACGCCACCATCTCCACCGCCAATAATCAGCACCTGTATAACAATGGAAACAGGCTGACTGTCAAGACAAAGAAACATGACTCATCCTGAGACATACTAAAGATTCATTCATTTTCCAACAATATATCTCACATACCTTCTTGGGGCAAGGGTGACTGCACAGGGGAAGGTTGGCAATCATCTCTTGATAGGCAAACTCATCTCTCTCTGTGCATTGGATCACTCCATCCAGCACCAAGACATTCCCATAAGTTTTACTGAAAAGTGAAAGTAAGAGAGGCACATTTGAAAGCTGAAGCTAAACTGACTAACTCGGAATGTGTACATAACTTACGCCAAGATGCAGCAGCTGTCTACTGCACGATCACTACAGTTCTTTGAGAACATAAATAAATAAAAGATTGTTACCGTGACCGACCTGTCTGTAACGTTTACTGTTAACGTTACTCTCCTTCAACCCAGAGTTATAGCTACTTAATTACGTTACCACCTTGGCTACCTATCTGTAATTACTTCGCTACCTACCTAGCTAGTTTGTTTGTGAGCTAAAGCCTGTTTCTGGACAAAGGTAGTCTCGCATTGTTACACCTACAAAAGGTAATAACAACCCACAGGGAAGCTAACGTTACCAGCTGAATAAACTTCTCAAGATCCCACGAGCTTCAGGTTGCTCATTCACTGCTAGTAGACGCTAACAGCTAGCAACGTTAGCCAAGTTTTGTAGCTAAAGTACTCACCTCTTGAAAACCATAACATCTTGAAATTTGGATTTCTTGTGGTAGAGGACCTCTTCCACTTGAAGGCTCATCGCTTGCCCCGGCCATAGCGTGCATGTTTCCGTAAACCACCCATCCTTTATGTGCTCCATGACAGCTGACTACGGCCACAAATAATACTACTAACGTGTTTGTAAGTGTGGCAATGTGTGACACTTGACCGTCGTTTGACAGCTAAACTTGATGCCTCATAATATAGCGAATGGGATTCTGCCGGCGTCAGTGATTTACCATTATGCGAGCCAATGGGGTGCCAGGATGAACCGGTTCGTGTATAGTTTGTTTGACTTCACATCACCAGCACCGCCCATCGTACCGCCCAAGAGCCCAGTGGCTGCATGGGTCTGGGCTGGAGCCCACGTGAAGCTAAACCTCGGTGGTACTGCGGTTTTATTTTAAAATAAGGCCTTCTTCAATGTGTTTATTTTAGAGACAAACAGCCCAACACCCTTTAAACACAAGCCTAAGAGTGTTTGCTTTTGTATGTTTAGGTTTAGTTACACAAGGCAGGCCCTGATGTGTAACTTTACACAACAGAGAACGAAATATCCAGAGGATAAAGTAAACCAAAAGCATGAGTTTCCCCGCTGGCAGTCTACATCTATTACTTTATTCTCTATTTGCCAGCCCATAGAGCCCTATTGTGAACCTGGAAATGTTGAGTACTTCAAAGTTATATGTTGGAAATGTACAGTATGGGTCCCCACTCCCCAGCATTCAGAATCTTTTGAGTGGATTTTAGAAGTTTTAGAGGACACTGAATTGATTGGCTTGTCATGTACATTTTATTTCACCGACATTGAGGTAACTCACAATTGGGTTTTGGAACAAAGACAAATAGGCCATACCAAAATAGAATAATATGACTACGGCTAAATAATATCCTCATATAAAGTTGAGAAGGGAGTATTACACAAGTAAAAATGTTGAACAGGCAGAAGACATGGGTCCTGGAACAGGTTTTTTGACAAGTGTATCTATTTATCAGAACAGAAAACTATGTGCGTAACACAACGCGTTACATCTGCTCATTAGTACCCAGTACACTGGACCCACTACAGTTTTTCTACCGTCTCAACCAATCAATGAAAGACGCCATAGCACACATCCTCCACACCACCATATTTCACCTGGAAAAGAAGGGAACCTATGTGAGATTGCTGTTCATTGACTAAAATTCAGTGCCTGGGATTAATCACCTCACAGTCAATAAATCAGTATAAAGCAGAAATTATGGGTAGGCCTATGCCGAGGAATTTCTACTCCTGCATCATGGAGAGCGTCCTGACGGTGAACATCACTGCCTGGTACGGAAACAGCACAGAACAGGACCTCAGGGTCTTGCAGTTGCAAAGAATGGTTTGATCGGCTGAACACACAATAGGTAGTGCCCTACCCTGCCTAAAGGATATTTACACCAGGCCACTGCAAGAATAAGGCTAGGAGAGTCAGTAAATTCAATAAGGGAAGAAGGAACAGGATACACCAGACGAGCACTGAGAGGCTCTGGAAGAGATCCTACCCTCGGGACACTAGGATCCTAAGTGAGGACACTGCCTATGACTGCACTGCATCATACATATTACACTCTTTGTAATGCACAAATTGATGGAACTGACAGAATAACATTTCACTGGAATTGTAACTTATATTGTTTAATGTGATATGAATTTATTGATTGATTGGTATAAACCATTTCCTCATCATCAGCCTCATCCTCACTGTCTGCCACATCTTCATCCTCTTCTCCAGACTACATTCTCGTCACCTTTTCTCTTTGATCTGAGTGTGTGAGCGGGTTGCAACATCTTCTATCACCATCACTTTGCTGTTGTACACGGCATCACCATCTTTGCAGCTACAGTTGATAATGTCCAACAGTACAGGAGAAGCAACAACTGGGCTTGCATCTAGGATGGGCAGGAGGACTTCCTCTACTTCTTTCTTGTCCCATCCAAACTTGGTGATGGCCATGTACAACAACAGCAAATTGCAACTGCACAGCTGTAGAACTGGCCCGTACCAGCTACTGCAAAAGCTATGATAGTACTAATGCAACACTCTCACAGCAAGAAGAGCAAGACGACAAGAACGTTGAGTCTGGAGAAGAAGATGAAGACAGAGTTGATAATGAGGATATGGTTTATAACCGTGCAGAGCAGTAGAAGTGCTAGGTGCTCTTACTTGAAAGGTTTCCAGTTGTAACACCTGATTATTTTGTGACAGTATACTTGTGTTTTAAAACCTATTCCAGGACTAACGTGGTACCCATAGACGTTATAAAACATGAACGTAGTCTCCGTGATGTCACTATAGGTTTCTGAAGAGCCAGTGTAAAGCTTTGTGCTGGTGGCTCCATCCATCGCAATACCTAACTCAGCCTAACTCCCGGCTAATGCAAAAATGGGCAGAGACGTGGAGCGTGGATGGAGCTGAGGCAGGCCAGATGAAGCCTATATGCTAGCCACCTGTGCCACTCACCTGTCACTCAAAGCGGCCATGTCCTTAATTATGCATAACCTTTAAGCAGTCTTGTGTTATGGACTCGCTTTTGGAGCTAGCCTAAAGTGGCCATTTGAGGAGCTTCAGTTTTTGGCACTTCCGCGTTGGCTTCATTTTTCAGCCCCGGAGGTTGACGCTCGGGTCTACCTGTTAAACGGACTGTACTTGGATTATACTCCATTCTTTCTTATTTTGAGGATCTTATTTAGTCATAGTTATATTTTGTTACCTTCAATACCCAATTGTGAGTCACCTCAGAGTGTAATGGCCAGTGAATTAAAATGTACCTGTTCGGCTTTGTTTGGATAACCGAATCAAACCGTGTCCTCTAAATCAATTATAAATTCGTCAAAATCGGCCCACCGAGAGTTGAAATATTGCCACTTCTGGTTTAAACAGACATTTTTGAAATTTCAGAAATGTATCCATCATCCTCAATAACCCCCCAAATCACTCCAATATTGTCCAAATTGGCCAAGCTGTTACTGAAATATTGTCCATATAGGTTAATATGCTAATTATGCAAATTGTCCAATATATGCAAGTTAGCATTTGGTAGTTTCTAAATGCTTGGGACCCATAATGTACATTTCCAACATAAAACGTTGGGGTCCTCAACATTTCCGGGTCTACATTGCTGGCAAGTAGACTATTACTTAGTTGTAAAAAAGTTAGTTTTGAAGAACGTTTTTTTTCTCCCTATGTGACAGTTTGTTTGTCTTTTCACACAAGACTGGCCCTGATGCATAGACCTACAAAACAGAGAATGTAGTAGGTAAAATAGGCTAAACCAAAAGTAAACTAGTTAAAATTGTCGGGGCGAGCCAATAATTTCAGCAAAGATCACCAAATATGATCTTAATGGGTAATTGTCAGACTCATCACTCTTTCATAGAGTTTATAACGAAGAATAGTTGTTTCAATCCGGTGCAAAACATATTAGTGCAGAAACGTGTGGAAACGCTGTCAGTGCACAAGTCTTGCTCTAGTCGTTGCAATTGCGCTGTTAAAATACAGTTCCCAGAATTGCCAGTCAGCCGACAACCAGAAAGCAACAGATACAGTCCCCGGGTTTACTGTTAAAAATCATGAACAGCTGTTAATTCACTTTGACTTATGGGATTTCCACAATGGACCTTGTGGTGAGCTTTCTTTTATTAATTTAAAGTCAAGAATGAACTTTCAAAATCAATCCCTAAAAGTGACATTTCCTTTATCTGAACATCTACCGTACCATTACAACTTGGCAAACTCCAACTGCTGAAGAACATTGTGCGATACGACCGAAAGCTCGTGAAAAGCTTAAAATGGGCCTTATGAGTTTTATTTTCTTTTGGTCATCTGCTAAGTTATTGTTTAGCTGATAACTGTTACTGCTTAGCTGTACTCTTTATGACAAGCTGACTCGGCATTAAAAAGGTGCACGATGAGTTCCTGCATGGTTTCAGAGCGATTTCATTTGTCTCAAATCGTAGGCATCTCTCCTTGATCCACTGGCTGCCTGCCCCCTGAATACACTGTGAAAAAGCCCGGTCTCGGGAGACAACACAGGGATAGTAAACGTCAAACAAACACCAGTCATGACAGTTACGGAAACATGGGGGGAGGGGCGAGCTTGCTCGGTTTTGTTTGGACTTTACTTGGAACGTCAACAGAAGTGACCATGCAGGAACTCATAGTGCACCATTAATCAAACCAGAAATGGTTTGGAGGGCGGCACGAAATTGTTGTTTGTCACACACAAGGAACGCCCAAGTTTCCCCACTCCACACTGCCACTACACATCTGTTACTTTAAAGGTTAGTTCTGAAGAATGAACAGAGAACAGAAAACGTTTTATTCAGAGGATAAAGTAAATCAAAAATGTATGTAGTCAAACTTTTGGAGTATCCCTGCCGGCACTCCACATCTATTACTTTAAAGTTGATATCAGTGGTGATAGTTCTGAAGAAAGGTCCGATTAGGATACTGCTCCACCAAAAAATGTAGGCAAGACCTTTTTCCTCTAAAATCATCTTTAATAAAGAGGTCTGTGCTTCCACATATTTACAGGGTAAACTGTTCCATAGAAGAAAATACACTTTGAAATTCATTAAAATATTGAAAGGCTGAATTTCACTTGCAAGAAGGAAAAAAATTGAAACATTGTTTCTGCAGGATGAAAAAAAAAAAAAACTTTTAAAATACGACAGAAAATAGCATCAAAGAGAGTTTATCTTTTGGGCCAGTTGTGCCGGAATCCTCTGTAGAGAAGAAAAAGACAGATGGTTAACATACTGTGAGGTTTGCATGGGTGTCATTTACACTGGTGACATGTCCCCACCACTTTCTGAAATGGTTGCTTATGTCCCCATCTCTTTTTAAAAGCAAATTTGTTTAAATGTTGTTGTTGGGTTTTTTTTTAAACAGATATGTGAAATATGTTTTAAATGTACAGAAAGTTTTGAACGTGAGCAGAAATCTTGCAGAAACATATCTGAACTATTCAAGTCCAAGGGTGTATAAATTAATTAAAATGCTGTGAACAGGCACATTTAAAGAGGTTACTTCTACAAACAAAAGACAGAGGAGGAGGGAAGAGTAAATCATGCCTCCATGTGTTGACTCAGCAGGGATAACATTACATTACATGAGAAAAGTTGATTTACAGGAGAATAAATATGTAAAAGCAATACAGAATGCCTGAGAGCCTGACTGCAATATATTCCATTATATTTGTGTATTTTGAATTGTCACCTGCTGCATGAATTTAGTGTTTTCCTTTACACAATAAGACAATTCCAACATACATTTTAGCATTAAAAATTCTCCAGAATGCAGGAAACAAAGTGATTAACGCTAATTTTTTTGAATTTGCCTAAGCAAAGAAACCTACCTATCAGATTTTCCAGCCATGTACGACATACTTCGGTTTCCAGCTCCACTGTTGGATTTTTGTCCCCTGGCAGTTTTCTGTTGGGTAAAACATTTTAATTCATCGTTCACTCATAAAAGACATATTGTTGAATAAACAAAATTAATTAACAAACTTATACCTTTTTCTTAAAACCATGGGCTTGCCGGTTTGGATCAAACTGGGTGTTGTCTTTGGATTTTGTACCTGTAAATACAAAAAGGGGTGCACTGAGCTGAATTAATTTTTTACAACGTACAACTGTATCTGAATGTAAAAAAAAAGAAAAAAAAAAAAAGAAAAGAAAAATCACAAATACATACCAGCAAAGACTTTGAGGTCTGACTGACTGTAGTCAAAAGGCTTGAAGCTGTCTTGGGGCGGCGGTTCTGTCTTTTGGGGCTTCTCTGCAGATTTCATCTGCTTCTTACTCGGTTTGGGAGTCAACTCTCCAACCTCACTGGCGACCCGCTCTCTTTTCTTTCCGCCACCTTTTGCAGATTCCTAATGAAATTGGTTAGCAACATTATATTCAATTCTCAAAATAAACATTTTGATGAATGCATTCTTAAATGGATGTATTTTGTTAAACTAGCAAGACAATGATCAATGTTGGAAGACTGTTCCCAGCTATGGGGCAACTGCATGTAAAGTTTTGTTAAACAAGGCATCAAACAGCCCTCTTTTTTATTATTATTATTTTTGATATTTTAATATTTTGGGGCTTATCCATGTATGGTTCGCCAATAAATGGCATAAAGTAACATACATCAAGGGGGTCATTACGAAATTAAAGGAATTATAAATAGATTAATAATAACTGACATTTGCCAAACATGTAATTTTCTTTGCCAAATACTTAGCAGACATTTAGTTTTACCCCACACAACAATGTCATACTGTATGGGCCTCTGATTGAAAGAATTATATTGCAGTGACGTATTAAGTCAACATTAAATTCACTTAGTGATGTAACAGTCTGCAGTTGAAAATCCAGCTTTGCTGCCATCTAAAAAGGTTGACATTTTCACTTTGCTTCAAATTAAACTGTTACCTTTGTTGACTGAATCCAAGAAAGATCACCGTTTGGTGTCGTCAACTGACTGTGCTTAGTTAAGTTAAAATGTTGACTTCTACAGTTCTAGTTGTCCAGCCATCAGATTAGTGGTGGAAGCCTCAGCTTTATGCCAATATCCCAGAATCTACCGTTAATCTTTACCTATGTAACAGTAACATCAGTTGTTCCAATTAACAATACTAATTTGCAAACTTGTGAGCGTGACATATGTTTTTTGCGATATCACCTCCCTGGGATCATTTCTGATTTATTCATCCAACAGCCTTAATTTTACCTGATGACGGTTCATTATTTTTTGATAACCAGGATGCAGACAAAAGAGAAAACCTGTGATGTTGGAGCACAATCACAGCACACACCCTTCATCATTTTCAATAATTATATCAGTGCAGTAGAAGCTTTGGAAACCTTTCTTTCAAAGGCAGAGGCAAAGTGGTGCCATGAGCAGGGTCAGAGGCAAGAGTCAAACAGTGGTGACTATTTCTTCTGTTCTCCAGCACAGGAGTCAAAGTACTGAGACTTTTGTCTAACTGAGCGTTTAAAACAAAGTGGAAACACCATATGGCGGCATGAGCATGTAGAAGAAACCAAGCGGGAGGGTGCCAAGCAATACCCCAGACAGATGGCGCTAACAGGAAATGGGCTTTTGGGCAGAAAGAAAGATATTAGAGATTGTTGTTCCCCAGAAGGGAAGAAAAGCATTTGATGAGTGGAGGACATGTCTCTAATGCTGCAATCCCACGCTGTGCATTCTTGTTCCCCAGGCACATCATGCGACGGATATAAATTTTAAAAGGCCACTGACATGCCGGTGCTGCAGACTGGGAGCAGTGGTTCACCTGCTTGTGAGTCACCATATTTATGTGTAGAAATACCAGCCATGTCTTCAGAAAATGGAGGGCACTGCAGAGGGTTAACCTACCTATTACAGCACTGTCTTTAAAATGCTGTGCCAGGCTCTTGGGTGAATAGAACACTGGATATGTACTTTCCCCACACATCAACAGTGAAGTTGAAGAGTGCAAAGCCTATCTGAAGTGGCATAGAGGAAATCGAAGAACTGGAGAGCGAATGACTCACCGCTGCCTGCTGGCGAACAGTGGCAACATTCTGGAGAGACTCCTGGTAGCTCTGTTTAGCCTGGTTTCTTTCCTCTGTGGAAATCAACAATATAATACAATGAGAGACGTTACTTTAAAAAGTGCAAATTTAAAGCAAGTTTCACCCCATTACCTGCCACTTTCTTTGTTCGTTCCTTTGCTTCTTCCTTGGCTTTCCTATTGGCCTCCAACTCCTTGTGTTGCTGTTCCATACTCAGCAGTTTCCATCTTTTACTAATCTGTAAACGTGAGATGGTACAGCTATGAACATTCAAACATGTAGTTAGGAGGACAACACAAATTAGTCTGGATCTAGATGGCTGTATGGAGCTCTTTGATTACCTCAAATATTTTTGAAGATGGGTCAAATTTGGCATTCTTGCTGATGTGCACATCACTGGAGGGTAAGTACTGAAATCACAAGGAAGATAGTTGAATACCGTACGTCCGATTAAATAAAATACAAACAATACTGAGTGTGATCACTGATCATCTCTTACCATTCTGAAAGGGTTTTCAAAACACTCAATGATACGTCTGGCTTTCATCTGAGCCACAGAGAGGGACTCGTGGTCATTCTGTGTTTCCAGCTCCTTCAGAAAGGAGGCAGAGTACTCACATTAGGTATCAGCGTTGCATACAAATCAACTGGCTTAATAAAAGGAAACTAAAAGCTGATCTCTACCTCGAACTGTGTGATTTTAGCTGCTGCCATAAGACCACTTGTTTTCTGCACATCAACATCCATCTTAGGCTCATCCTCTGCGAAGAGCACCCCTTGTTTGACTGGCAGTTCTGAAAATAAATACATTTGTTTGAGGCCTAAAATACTAAAATAAGCAGAATAATCAGTAGTATCAGCGTATCAAGCTTACCATCAGGAGAACAGTGCTGGAGATTGCTCTCAGAGACCCTGGATGTATCATGAGGCCCAAACATTGTGACCTCTGGCTGGAGAATGATACAAAACCACATTAAATCTCATCCCAGTCGTGGTTTCTTCGACAAATACGGATTGCAAAAACAAAAAATTCTATTTGGTCACCACCAACCTTTTTTATGGGTGTGAGTCCTTTCTTCTTTTCAGCTGCAATCTCAGCCTGTGTGAAGTGCAGAACACATTGCAATGTTTGATTGATTAAGGTGCCTTCATTGACAAGGGGCTTACCAACACAAATATTGAAATTACACTAACATAAAAAAAACATTCCCATCTTTTCTTACCTTAAGGAGAGGCATTTCTCTCGCCTGCTGCACTAACAAATGGAGCTCGTTGACCTGCTGCCTGACCAGCGGGGGTACAGGGTTACAGCAGGCAATGATGCCCTGAGGCTCTCTGAGTAGATAAAGACAAAATACTGTGCTGGAGGTTATGAATAAAAACACTAAACTCACCTGCACTGAAGTGAGAGATCACTGAAACTGAAAATTTGGAAATCTAATCAACTTACTTGGGCAGCTCCTCAGATATCTTGTTCATCATGTGAGTGGGCAGGGTGAATCTAAACACAAAAATAACACTATATTAAAATATGTTAAGGCAGATGTAGAAAAACTATGAATGATTGTAAAAGCAGGGAGATGTGTGTTGGAAAATCTGGCTGGGAGCAAACTATAAATAGGAAAACAGCTCTAACGTATTTCCAGAACAGCAAGTCCATCCATTTCCAAACAGCCTACCCGGTGCTTTCATCTTCCTGCCTGGCCAGCTTGTCCCTCCAGGCAAATAGCAGTCTGAAGGCAGTGAGCTGCTGGGTGTTAAAAGACCTTTTCTGCTTCCTCTGCAGCTCCAAATATGACTCCTCTGTGAATATAGGCTTCGTGTATTTCTGTATGGAAGGAAGGCACATGGTGACTCATATTAAATGACAGAAAATGCAAGAGATTATGGTGTGGACATGTAGAAATATGACAGCAGTAAAGAAACTAGTGGATAGAGAACAGTGGAACAGGAGTATAGAAGCGGGTTTTTAAGTGTTAATTTAATCCTAATGGTGTATGATGTGAGATTTGTGCTCACCTTCAGAGAAATGTCTTTGCTCTTGTTCCAGACACTCTGCAGCAGGCCAGGCTGCCCGTGGTTAAACTCCAGCAGCTGCACCCTCACACAGTCATAGATGTAAAGGAGGTAGTGGGTGTCCATCCGGGCGTACTGCACCATCTCATCTGGCAAAGGGCTACAGGGCCGAGTTATGGAACATGTTTTATAAGTTAATCATAATCTTTTTTTTCTTTAGGAGTAATATTACAAACAATTCTTAAATACTATGATGAATTGTCCTTTAAAAGGAATTTAAAGAGATTAAAAGAAACTCTATCCCTCAGTTAAACCTAAACAACAACTATAGAATGAAGCATCAAATGGCCCTGCTGTCTCCATACCGAATCCTCCAGTCAGCCAGCTGGTAGCGTTTCTCCGAGTTCACATTGCAGAAGTGTTTGAGCAGTTGGTCGAGGGAATGTCTGGCCAGGTTCAGAGCTCGGCTGGCCTGATGCGTGTCAAACAGGTTGACGACATACAAGCCAAAGTCCCTTTGGAGCCACTCAATGTCAGAGTCAGCGCCGTGAAATACCTGAGAAAAGGAGAGAAAGTACATTGGGCTGAAACCGCTCTGCAGAAGTACCAACTTATTTTAAAGAAAAAATAAAATTGCTTCTTCTAAGCAATGCTTAGATACAGAAAAAAATATATATGAACCAAAATGATTAAAAACTGGAGACACACCATGCGACATTTTTTTCTTCTTCCACTTGGATTATTTTTCACAGATCTCTCAGCAGTTCAAGCCCACACAACACAGTTTCACAGGTATCCTACAGTGTGTGAGTCACGGTGGCTCCCACACACCACAGGACACCTGCCAGCTTTATCAAACATGTTTGAAAACTTTGGAGCTCTGAGACACCTCAAGGAACTCAGAAGTTTTTAAGATCTTTACAAACTTAACACCACACTGGTGGGGATTTTCTTCTCTCTCTCTTTCTAATTTCAATAGGAGATGATTAGACGGATGCAACCAGTTCATAAGGTAGTCTGAGCCATCTTTAATTTCACCTGCTTAAAAAAATAAAATCCCCTGAGGCCATTTAAATTGCTGAGATTTGGGACTGCAATGACAAAGCTAGACACAGCTTTGCAACGCCGACCAACAGGGCAAACGGAACGAGTGGTGAGACAACCAGACAGGTTCTCCTTAAATATTCTCAGTCTAATTATCTAAACCACTTATTTGGAAGTAAAACTCAAAAGGGAATGCACCAGAAATATCCGTCATATTTTTCCACTGCATTGTAAAACTCCTTGTGCACACAACTACTATATGGCAATTTGGTCAAAGTTGAACTAGGAGTTAGGTCTGCAAGATCTAAAAGATTTGGACAGTTTAGCATACATGCTTCAAACAAGTGTTAATAAGATATGTGCTTATTGAAATCTTCTCTCTGGTGTGGTTGCTCTGTGAATCTGCAAAGATGCGTCTAGCAGAGTTGACATGTCCTCAGATTATTTATGATAAAGACGCTGAATAAATTGTTCATTTACAACAAAGAGCACATGTTGGCAAAAACTGAGACAAAAACCAAGGCCGAACAACAGAAAAAAAAGGGAAACAGAATTTCCATAAGACCGTGCAGTTGCCCATTTTGGAAACAACTCGAATCAGATGGTAATCTCATCTTCCCTTTAGACAGTCAAAGCCATAGAACAGGAATATTTGTGGAGCGGTTCCATTACCTTGACAATAGCCGGGTCAGTGAATGCCTCATTGAGGATGTACAGCTCGCTGCGGAGCTCAATGGCGTCGATGATGAAGTCCTCCTCTCTGCTGGATATCTGTATCAGACAGGTGAGGCCAAGGAAACTCCTGTAGGAGTGGTGCTGCGACAGAGAACAGAGTGTTAACAAAACACTGAGACACAAGCATCTACAGGCTTTGTAATCAGAATTAAAGCTATAGTGCGTAGTTTCTGTCTCCCCTATGAGGAATTCTAAGTAATGACAACAAAACTGTCGGCGCGTCCATATGATACAAGCCTTCCGTGACCAAACCCTGTTGTATTGGATCACATTCCATCATATAGGCATAGACGATATTGTGCCCACCACCTGTACATCTAAGAACTTTTTCTAATAATGATCCCGTACCTCAAGGTCCACTGCAAATTCAGACAATTTGCAAAGCTTCTCATTCAGAGCCACCAGATCCTCCAGCGTGTCAATGAAGGAGCATTTGGTCTCAGTCAACGGTTTGTACATCTAAGAAATCCACAAACGACAGATTTAGTAGAATCCCAATTGACAATGAGAGGATCATATTATAGGATTAGAATAATTTACCTGCGGTTCTGGCTTGGACAGAACACTTTCTGGTACTGTAAGACGATCCAGTTCATATTGGTATGGATGTGCAAACCTACATGGATCAGAATCACAAGTTTAGATGGACAAAGAAAAATTAGCAAAAAGACACAATGCTATTATTATTATTATTACAAAAGAGACCAGTCTTACATGTCTTCAACATGTTCCTGAGTTCTCTGCTGGTGAATGAAGTCAGCCAGAGCAGCCGGGACATCAAGGTCCTCGGGTCTCTCTTTACGGATTTGTTTGTTGGTGAAATCTATGAGCGGAGAGCAAATATGTTACAAATGTTTATGAAAACAACAGATGGGAAGAACATGAGAGTGAGAAGTAGCTTACATGAAGGAAGAGGCTTTACTGCATTGGGCTTGATGAAGATCTTGGGAATAAATGGTGTGTTGCTGTTGTCAACTTTTTCCTTGAATTTCATCTGAGGTCTAGGAATATTTTTAGCTTGGAGCAGTCGGAACGTCTCAGAACGACTGCCAGAGCTTGAACCCTGATGAATAAAAGCATCGTTTACCAAAAGGTGTGAAGCATGAATATGCAAGTGTTAAAAAAACAAAACAATGTTCCAGTACTTTAAATGCCAGGACTGGCACATGATGTTTAAGCTTGAATGCGGCCCAAAAAAAAAAAACAGCAGAATTAGAGCCGAGAGGTTAATTAGCCAACCATGCGATTCCAGCTGGAAACAACAATCTTGGGAGGCTGAAACTCTGCAGGCATGACAGGCTGCTGGTTCCTGTTCACCCCATCAGCTTCATCGAGAAGAATCCCCTGGAAATCAGATGCACGAGCTCGGTTGGTTTACAAAGACTTTTTTTTAATGAAGAATTTTGTACAACACCAAAGCCGTAGGTCCATACCACTCTTTCGAGGATGACGTCGTTCGAGTCCACAACCAAGTCAAACCTCTCCTCCAGCCCCGTCAGCTTATTCCGGTCTCTCATGCGAGATCTGCAGCCGTGGTGCTGCATTATCTGACTCATGCTGACACAGGGACACAGTGAAAAGAATTTATTTCTCTTATTGAGAAACAGCAAGTGGCAGGTTAATCAGCAAACCCACTCTTTTGTCTGCATGTCTAAAGATCAGTCAGACTTGCTAATTGTCTTAGCATTGAAACAGTATGTGATGTCATTGTTCTGACAAAAGTAACGAGGAAATATTGAGTGGAGCAATCATTAGGTGCTTCTCCTCATGTCGCTTAAATTGCCTCCTCGACTCCTCCCTCACATCTTAGTCCCTCCCACCGAGGAGGCACAGGAGAGACGCAAGGAAATCATCGGAGGAGAGAGGCAACGAGCTTATATGGTTTAGAGGGATGAGACGTCCTTTCCTCTGAAGCATCACATCAATTTGGAGTTAGAGTAAAGTGAATACATTTGGAGTTAGAGAATAGAGTTAGGAACTCCTTCAACTGCACGCCTACAGCTCCTCGATGATCCCTCCTCAATGCTCGCTCCTCGGGGCAGAAATAAGAGCTTTGAGACGGCCTTCACCGAGGAGGGACAGAACAACTTCCGGTTCAGCCGAGGAGTCGAGGAGCTATCAATTAATGGCCATGACATACAGCTACAGACTGTGAATAGACTATGAGAGTGATGTTGCCATATGTAGTCCGTTAGTGTACTAAGTGGGGTGATATGACACCACTAGAATCAATCCCCCCCTCCATTTCCAAAGGCAAGACACATCAAAACAATGTTCTTTCTCTTGACCAAATTCAAGTCTGCGTTCAACAAAGACAAACTTTGACCTGCGACTGTGCCAAAGGTCCACAGCTCCTGACAAGAGTAAACATATCCTTTCATTTTCAGATGCATGGGCTTTAACGTAAATCGAAAGAGAGGAAGAGTGTACATGGGCAGAAACAGCTGCAAGTCTGACTGAGCCAAAACTCCACAGAAGCGACACTGTTTTAGAAATTTTTTCCAGTTGTTACTGAAAATGTACATATCGTAATGTCTCAGTGTACTCTGAAATTAAAGCACAGAACAAATAATTAAGAATTTTAAAAAAGGAGTAAATCCTAAATTGAATCTAAATTTTTCATCAATCATTCAGCAGCCGAACACACTCGTGGCATTCTTTCTACAATGGAAATGAAACATTGATTAGAAAGTTTGTCCCAAACGTGTTGCAGAAGTACCCCACACATTTGTTGCACTTGTAGTTTGCTTTGCCCAGTCTGTCCAGTTCATCCCAAACCACCTCGATGGGAGTTCAGTCTAGAGAGACTGTGCTGGTCTTCCATCATTTGAAGTCTACCGTCTAGTTCTTTTCCTCTAATGTTTTAAGGTCATTAACTTGCTGTTGGATGAACTGCTGACAAAACCAGTCCATCTTCCTTTGTTAACACATCACAGCACTCTGATTGCAATATAAACTACTACTACTTCCTGCAGTACAGTAGGGCTTGTATGTAATCCGCAAAAGTTGGGGCCCCTGTAGGTATTGTTTGCATTAACTTTGAAAGCATAATTTAATTCCATTGCTGCGGGAAAGCTGTAAATTAACTAATTTCTTAATCCCTGAAAAGGCCTGTTTTCTATGAAAGTCTTTTGGTGATTTTAACCAATTTAATAAAAAAAATGAGGATGTTCTAAAACTTTTGACTTGTGTAGTGTATATATAGGTTACTTACCAGTGCAAGAGCTCATCTCCTTGACTTTCACAGAACTCCTGGAAGCCCGGGAAGCTCCGATAGAAATCATATTCATCTCCAGTTTGAGGCAAGCCAGCGGATGCTTTGGTGGCGGATAATACAGCACCCAATCCATACTGCAGAGGAGAGACAGGCGTTAGTGTTAGTCAATACTAACACAATACAATGTAGTAAAATAAAAATGTACGGACGGGTGTCAAAATGTAATGTTTGCATTGCGTTTTAGTTTAACAAATGTCTAATATCAGGGTTTTCACACCATGGTTAGTCCTATTCAATTAAACATTGCAGTTACGTATTTTAACTTACACGAATGCAGTGTTTAAACAATTAGTTGATATTTAACTAGCTAGTATAATGAAAATATATTTTTTCTTCGATTTTTGATAATGACTTGTTTAAGCTATTTCTCTTTTTTTTTCTTCTTTTTTTTTTTTTTTAAACTCAATATCTGCTGGTGACAGCTTCTCAAATGTGTATATTTGCTAGCTAGCTAGCTAAGTTAGACATCTTTGACCTTAGCCCTAAACTCAAATTTGAGACGTGTCAATATGTTTTGACGAAACCATTAATCGACACAATCTATATATATTAACGTTAGTTGAAACGTAGCTACATTTAATTGCGGCTCTAAGGTTAACGTTACATGAAAACATTTGCCTTGAGACAGGCACATTTTTTGTCTAATTAAGTTAGCACACTAAAGAGCCTGAAATATTTTAATAAAGACCATTACCTAATACATTATTTATACTATAAAAATAACACAACATCAGAGCTTGTGTCAAGAGATAACTGAATGTTTTCTACCAACACATAATGTGAACGTTACAGCTCGTATAGCCAACAATCATATAGCACACGTTGCCCACCTGAGTGCTAGCCTCAACTTAAAAACTCTGCGTGCAGCTTGGTTAGTTTACGTTCACTTACTTTAACAAAAGCATCCGCGTCTTTAAAACCGGGACACAAGTCATTTTTTTCCTCGTCGTTGATGTCTGAATTGGTTTCTTGAAGGCCACTGTTTGTGGAGTCTTTACTCTTTGAAGTATCCATAATCAGTTTGGTGCTGCTGTGTACATGTGAGCAGCAGGAAGCAGACCCCTTTCCTCACTGTTTTCTTGTGAGCTGCCAGGAAGGGAGCCGAGGGAGACAGCGCCACCTAAAGCCGTGGAGTGGTCGGGCCGCGAAAGGACGGATTATGTTTTCTACAAATTTAAGAGAAATATTGCTACATGACCACATGCAAAATGTTTGAATTCATAACTGAACTTATTCCTGACATTTATAAACGTTATTTCACATTAGCTGTCTTTGTTTTAATGTTGTGTTGGTTACTTTCACTCAGATTGAAATTAAAATCAAGATTGGTCATTCATCTTGTAATTAATTCCACTGCATGGCCAGGCTCTGGTCCTCAATGTTCCCGTTCAATGCAGTGACACTGCAGACACAACCCCCTGTGTTGGCTCACCCATCCAACCTGACCAGTGTTTCACCAGGATGCTGGTACCATGAGGGGGCAGTATTGACATTTGCAATCTGCAGCAAAACTGCAGCTGCACTGAGTTGGTGGGCTATAGGGAGAAATCATATACACCAATCATGTCTTAGACAATATCTTAGTTAGAGCTATCGAAACCGTATCTAAATTATGATTTTTTTTGCAATAGAGGGGATGCTGTGGGTATACTAATCAAACATAAATACCCTCCCTTCATTGTGTGGTGTAAAAATAAGTTACAGTAGCATAGTGTTGTGATTCAGTGTTCAATAGCATGCAAAGAGCCATCGCCAATATTGACACACCAGCTCATTATGGATGATTTGTGGTGTGTATAGGGAGAAACCTCTTTTCTTCACTTCCCCTTCCTATTGATCTCTTCACAGGGTCCTCTCCCTCTTATTATCTTAAAAGCATCTCTGCAACACTGGCTCAATCAATATTTCACAGTAGCTTTCCATGTCATTGTTTTGTTTTAGGGGAAGGCATCTGAACTTCAGCATATATATGCTCTAATAATCCAGAGAAATGAATCAGCATTCTTACAAAAGCCACTACACAAAGCCAACTACTTTTTGTGTATTCTTTTAGATTAGATTCAAAACCTTAGATTCTCTTTGATAGATATACTATTACATAATAACACAATTAGTATACTATAGAGCAAAACCCTTTGCAAATGTGTTCTTTTACACTGGATATGACATTACTGCTGCCATTTACTCTCATTTAAATGCTTTTTCATAATATTATGGATTTTATAGCTTTGGTGGTGCCCCAAGGCACCACTCAAATTCTTACTGCAGTGAAAGACACTAAAACTGCTGATGCTGAAAATGACAGTGTGCCACACATAATTCAAAGAAATCCAAGAGAAAATCCTCACTGAAATGTTTTTATTAACGCCCTCATTTAGAAAACACAAATGCACCAAACGATATCGTACATGCACAGCTTCAGCATATCAAGATCAGCTGATGACTTTTCAATGTGAAAACGTTACTGCCACGATCTCACAGAGATCACCGGACATCAAAATACTGAGGAGTCACAACAGAAAGGCCAAGCGTTGTCACCCAGAGCTCTAATTCTATGTCTTTATCAATCTTTATGTAATTACAAATTTTTGGGAGCCTCATTTATTTCTGAATAATTCTGCCTTTCCTGATCTTGAAAGTAGCAAGAAAATTGTAAAGTTGTATTGGTATAAAAAGACAAAAAGTACTAGTAGATAATACGACTTGTATTATCTACTGTACACTGGCCGACTACCTTGTAACAGGTAGTGTTTGTGTGTGTGTCATTGCACCAAAAGGCTGTGTGTGATAGCAGCTGCGAAGAAATGTTTTTCTCTGCTCATCTATTTTTCAGATTCTGGGTTTGACAGAGAATTACATTTGGAAGTAGGACACCACAGTTTGGTCTCCCATTTGGGGGCGTTGCTTCAAATCACAACAAAATACATACAGTATGTACAGTTTACTGTATGAAGGCAAAAGAGATGTCATCACACTGGCTCTTAATTGTTATTTTAAAGCAACACTTGACCTTTGTGCAGAATCTTTCGAAGAAACAAAATAAAACAACCAGGAACCATATCAAACATTAAAAAAAAGAGAAAGTCAAAATCAAAACATCTCCACAGTACTGATACGTTACAAAAGAGATTGGCAATGCTTCTATGTACCCAAGAAACAAGTTAATAAACTGCGTAATGTTGTCTTTTTTCAGTTCGTATAATCAATAAATCAGCCATAAAGATGCATTTCCTGTGTAAACATTTGTTAGCTTAACAATGACTTTCTGTAATGAAAGAATGTATACAGATTAACCACACGTAAAGCCACAAAAACAACAAAACAGGATTCAAAGACTGCTTTCAGAAAGTTATCAACACTCATCGTGGGAAGAAAGCCTTTTTGTCTTCACATTTAATACAAACTTGTACCTGACCTGGCCTTGGATTCATGAGCTTTTTTCCCCCACGTGGTCCTTTGAACTGGCAATCCATGGTAATTTGATAGAAAAACAGACATTAAACTTGTTTTTCTACTTCCCATATTGACATTGTATTACTCTATTTGAATGTCCCCAATGCTTCAGTTGCCCAAAGCCCTGAACCACAGCTAAATGAGTTTAAACATTTTTTGTCCCCAAACAGCAGAATGGTCTTCTTGAAAACAGCTGTCCATGACACCGCAGGGTAAGGTAATAACCACACACACACACACACACACACACACACACACACACACACACACACACACACACACACATCTTCCTGGTGTCATCTTGATGGGATTGTCCTGATTTAGTCCTCCCTAAATCCTGATACATTAGTCTTGTGTGGGTGTCATTAGTACCATTACTCCTATGCCCTTTCCCACAAAAGCCCCTCAGGCCTGCTCTAATTCATTAAGATGTTTAAATGTCTTCTAAATCATGGCGCATATCAGGCTTTCCATTCGTCAAGTCAGACTGTTAAATAGACCCTTGCGTTGTGTTCTGGCAGATTACAGATCTATCTGCTCCTGCCATTTTAGGGCTATTGAAAGGTGGGGTGAAGCAGGTCTGAATACCTGAGCAGTGGGGTTTCGCTGAAATACATTAAATAAACAATGCCAACACTTACCACATAAAAAAGCCAATACAACTGACAAGAAAGGACAGATTCACAAAGTATTAAAACACAGCTGACCATACATTTTGCCAAACAATGTCTAAGCTGGTGGCTAGATTTGAATTATCAGACTGGCACAATTGGCAGCACTTAAAACCCCTCGTCTCGACTGCAATGGCTGATTGTGCACATTGACTGGCATGACTACTGTGTGTTGCCCAGATGGATGTAGCCTACTAGGGCTCCAACTAATGATTATTTATTGATCAATCAGTCTACAAAATGTCAGAAAATTTAAAAGGAATGCACATCATAATTACCCAGAGCCCAAGGTGCTGTTTTCAAATGTATGTGTTGTTTTGCCTTACCAACAGTCCAAAACCCGAAGATACCATACCATGGACACCATCATAGATATAAAACGATCAAAAAAACAAATGTTTTATATCTATGGATATCATGGTCACTGAGAATTCTGGATCCTGATTGGCTGGCAGGTGTCGCTTTATGTCTGGTAACCAGACACTTATGACACAGGTGTTTGTTTGCTATTATAAATGAATGCACCAGTATTACATGGATTTGACAAAAATAATCCTAACTCAAGGTAAATTTAAAGGTCCAATATGTAATACATTTACTGTAATAAATCCCAAAATGACCCCAATGCGTCATCAGATATTAAGGAGACATGCTAAGTTGAAATACTATTACTATATTACTATACTACTACTATTCTGACAACAATGCTAATGCCAGTATTTTCTCCTTTTGAAATTTCTGTTCCGTGTCGGAATTTCTGTTTGTGTTTTGGCCTCTGTGTTGTTATCAACTGCCCAGTTTGACAACCAGACTTGGTTGCCAGATATACCTGTAAAAACTTAAACCCAGCATGCTACAGCTTTAACATTAGTACAGCCATGAAAGCAGCAAACAAATGAACGGGATCAACGGAAATAAATTCTACCTGACCTAAACCCCGGCATGTTTCTAACAGTTGCGTGACCAGAGACGTTACAAATCCCAGGTAAATATGGGAGATGTATTTGAAAGATGGAGACAGCTTGGAGCCCAAAAGGATGCCGAGTTGGCTAATTTCCTACTGAACAGGTAATCATTAGCTTCAGGCTAATTTATCACAGCTACAAAGGATGGGCATTTTATGTCATTTCAACATTTGTGTACTCACATTGAATAATATTGCTACAGTACCCGAGTTAGTTACTCGCAAAAACAAATTGGGACACAGCCAGTAAAGTGATCGCGACTGGTCCTGGCTAACGCCACAATGCTAACCCTGCTAACGTTACCGGAGGACCAGGCAAGCGGGCCATGGCTGTTTACAAAGTGTAGCCTGTTCAGCGGCCGTAGCCGACAACAGTGAGTTATTTTAAGCCAATAGAAGGCGGCTGTAAATTGGGAAAAGAGGGCCGTGAGTTTGCAGTGTGTTTAGCAATTGTTGCTGTAATTCTAAGCCAATAAAGTGTGTTCAGTCGGGTGGAGAGGACGGCAAGGTAGTTATGTTTTTAGCGGTTCCTACCGTAATTCTAAGCCGAAAAAGTGTGTCTTGGTTACAGAGCTCCACGTGAGCATGGGCTTCTATGACTTATAATATAGCCAGCATCTAACGTTAGCTACTGCGCTGTGCTGTGAAGTAATGTCTGGCCATGTGATACAAGCGTCTAGCAACATTGTTGTGGATGCTCCTTCAGAGCGCTTTGGAGGAGTGTCTGGCAAAGCGAGACTATGGATGCTGCGGCCTCAGCCTGGCAACCTATGTGAACTTTGAGTCTGGGGAGGAGGGGGCGGGGGAGACGACTCTCTTCAGTATTTTGAATTTGTACTGCAGTAACTATTTTAAACACTAGTTGTCATTATTACATATTGCACCTTTAATATTTTGAGATTAGCTTTCAACCACATCTCAGTTTTCATCAGAAAATGGAGTTTACACACTTCATGTGATAATCCATGGCTACTGAGCATGCTCCGTTTGCTGATATAGATGAGGCTGAAAGCTAGTAAGTACATCTTGTTTCAGAGATCAAGAATGAATTTTCACGCTCAAAAAGTATTAAACTGGGGCGCCTGGGTAGCTCACCTGCTAGAGTGTGTTCCCCATGTACAGAGGCTATATAATAATCTTAAAAAAAAAAAAAATACTTCGAAGGAATGGTTCCACATTTTGGGAAATATGCTTACAGTACGTCGGAATGCGAAAGTGTTTATAGCTGTTCTGAACAGTGAAAAGCCAGCAGTTACAGCGAGGGGTGAGATGGATGCAATGATTTTTTAAAGTCAGAATAATTAGAAAAGTTATATGAAACATTGTTATATAAGTAACTGAATGACCAAATGATATTTTTATTTTGTTGACATATAGCAGTTTATTGGCATGTGGCCATGGTATAAAGCAGAATAATACCCTCCGTTGGATTCTGTGGAGGCAAATGTATTGCAATTGAAAGCACACCTTGTCGGGTATGTTTGGCATTTTTTCCTTGATGAATGACTTAAATGACTTGATTATTTTCTGTTGACTGACTGATTGTTTCAGCATTAGTGTTGAAGGAAATACACTGGCAGTCGTATAACTCTCCCACTACTGCTGTATACAGGCAGATGTAATCTTCAAGAATGCAGAGTAAAGTCCAATCCATCGATCAGCAGGCTATCACAATAACTGGTCTGAGGCATTAAAACCTCTAAGAGCCCTCATGGTACACATTCAGTTCTCCACAATCAAATAAATTAAAGGTAAATGGCTAACACTGGCACTGTGATGTGCCGGAGTTTTATGAGTTTCATCTGGGACAACTTTTGATGGAACACGTACTGTAAAGATGAATGCGGCTGCAGTATGTTCTGAAACATGGAGCATCACTGACAAGTGTCTAAGCGACTAAGTGACGGCGTTACAAGAATCTCCAAAGGCACGGCCACAGGTGAATGAACATGTTCCTACTCACCAATACAGATGTGGAGAGGAAAACTGAAAATATTCAAAAATACAAAATATTACTTCTCATCACGGCCCTCCGCAAGGTTCACTGAGACCTTCAATAATAATGTTGAGGAAAGCATGTAGCTATTTGAGCAATAACAACAACAAGAAGAAACTACTTTGGCACATGGATGGAAGTAAGGCATCTGTATCAATCTGGAGTTGAAAAAAAGAGTTGAAATGGAGCATTGTTCCAACCGGCAAAAATTTCAGACCTACGTAAAAAAAAAAAAAAGCTCAAGCATTTACTGTTAATTAAGTGTCTGACAGTACGCTCCAGTCTTGTGCTGCCTCATACCTGCAATCTAACACTGCAAAATATGTGGTCACCTCCAAAAATGAGAGAGAGAAAAAACTCAGCAACTTTCACAAATTCAAGAAAGAAAAAATACCAATAATAAAGGTGGAAAAACAGAGCCGAGTTTGTCTTTGTGTCACGTTGACCTGAATGTTGATATTGCGATGGCGAGCAGCAGGGAGAGGGGGGAGATGTCCGCACTCCAGGCTCTCGAGCCGCGGGCACTCATACCTGAAACAAAAAAAACAACTGATAAACGATAAACTGATGTTTTACCTATGTTACCTGTACCTTACCGGTTTTGGCCATGCTCCACTGGCTTCCTGTTTGTTTCAGGATCGAATTTAAAATTGTATTAATTGTTTTCAAGATCTTAAATGGGTTGTCGCCTTCTTATTTATCAGAGCTTTTACATGTCCACACATCTGTCAGAGCACTGAGCTCGTCCAATCAGATGCTCCTCGATGTGCCCAGATCCAGGTTAAAAAACAAAGGCGAGCGAGCCTTTGCAGTGGCTGCTCCAAACCTTTGGAATGGTCTACCTATTCATGTAAGAACAGCTCGGACCATTGAAACATTCAAGTCCTTGCTTAAGACCCATTACTTTGCATTGGCTTTCAAATCAAGTTGAGCTTTGATATCTTGACCTTTTTTCTACTGTTGGTTATTTTGTATTGTATATTGTGTATTGTTTGTGTATATTATCTCTTTGATTTTGGACCTTGTTAAGCACTTTGGTCAACTATGGTTGTTTTTAAACGTGCTATATAAATAAAACTGAACTGAACTGAACCTGTAGATACAGCTGATAACAGACTTGCCCATGACTGAAAATGAGATACTTAAATTTTCAAATCATAAAACATGCATACAGATGTTCCACAGGGGTACTTAAAATGTGATAAAACAAGTATTTATGTCCTGGCTTATGACTGCAATTGTAAGTAAAGCCAGAGCCTGATGCAGTTTGCTCTCCAGTTTCTCATGTATGATTTAAGTGAGTCAATTAGCTCTTATGGATCACTGACTATTTTCCTGTAATGACATCCATATAAAACCCTTTCCTGGAAGAAAAATATATTATTTATGCAAAAGAAACCTCCTGAACCACTTCTGATGTTTCAGAAGTACTAGTTTCTATAAACACAGCACTCTGATGTGCCTGTTAATGTGTTTTGCCCACATCTCTTTCTTTGCAGTATGCAAAGAATCTCTGGATAAAAAAGTAGCCTATTTTTCATATGAAATAAAAAAAAAAAATTCTTTCTCTCTCAACTGCTGTTTTCAGGAATTCAACACAGAATATCAACAATGCAAATTAGCATTTAGAGCACAGGAAGAGTCCCCTTGGAGTCCCACAGGACAGTAATAGCATCTAGTAAAAGAGGAAGTCAACCTTTGCGACAGAGATGGATCGCGCTGCATATTTTAGCAAAATATAAGCCTGGAAGAGCCAATGAGGTTGGCTGGGGACAATGGTGAGTCAAAGGAGGACAAAATGTCCCTGTCAGGTTTAAAAAGTGCTAAGTGAATTCATTTACAGGAGAGGGTAATTAATACAAAATAGAAGTTCTGAGAGATTGTGGTCCCGGTGAATCTATATGTCAAATGCTTCTGTTCTGTTGTGTTTCTCTAGAACATCCTTCAGCTGAAAACTGAAAATCGTGTTTTTTTTCTTCAATCTTAGAGGCAAGCTGAACTCAAACTATTGACATGAACTTTCCAAGTTTTAACCACACTATTGCAGTGCCCCTTCAAAATGCGCCTGTTCGGAACAGGCCTTTTTTTTTGGCCTCCGGTATTGCTGCCAGCAGCATTCTCGATGCATTCCTGCTCTGCAAACAACTTCACACTCGACACTGCGTTTCCTTGGGTCCTGAGCAAAACACCTGCCATGACATACAGTAGTTGCGTCCCCTAGCAATGCTAGAGTAGATGCGTTGTATGCTAACAGCTAGCTATTTGGGACCATGCTATTTCTGGGAACAAAAGCTTTCATTCTAAAAGTTGCATCGCTGATTCTTGAAATGTTTAAATTTGATACAATGTAACATCTTCGGTCTCTCTTTCTTCATCTGTTCGTGAATGTTCTGTAGCAAGCGACGGAGAGCGAGCTGTACCCAGCATGCCGTTTGGTGGTGTAATAGTTACTAGGGGTCCATCCTCTCAATACACTACACATTGTGTACATCATGCACTACAAATAAATATGTTTCGTAGATTTCAAGAGCTCGCACTTGACACAGCACTTCCTTGGGTCCTCAGCAATACACCTGCCAAGTGTGAGGCCGATTGGATGAATAGTTGTCGAGAAAATCGAAGGACAGACATGCAGACTCCTACCATTTTAATTAGAAAACCACTACAACCGTGAATAACGAGCTTACTTAGTTGGTGGATTCGTATGGGATCCGAGGCCGGGCCCAGCCCTCCTTCACTCATCGTCTGAATGTGGATGATGTAGTCGTCATCCTCCTCGAGGAGGGTCAGCTCTGCTGTTGAATTGGTTGTTGTGAGTGTGTTAACCTCTTTGTGCCTCTGTCTCCTGTATGACAGCTGAATGGGGGAGAAAGAAACAAGGTGGGTGACACATTGTAAACATGTAGTCTTACAACCTGACAGCTTGGAGTGAGCCACCACCACACAGGTAATGTCCACACTTTCACTCAGGCTGATACATAATAGGAATAAACGTTACTTGGGAGCACATTTGTGGTGGAATTTCCGGAAACACCATGTTGTGGCATGATGAGACTGAAGGGAAAGCTCAGACAACATCAGGTCATTCATAGGTCCCAGGTCAGGGGACGAGAATATTCGGCCAGTCTCTAATAACCTAGTCTATATCCTTGATGTTCCACTTCCGAGATTGCTCCGTTGCCAACGGAATTTCCGCCGGATTTTACGCAATTAGGCCAGATATTGGTTGCCTTGGGCTTCCTTTGCGTTGGCATTTTAAACTCTGGTTGATTTATGAGGAATATGGTTTACCTTTTCTCAGATCTCTGCAGGTTAAATCCAGACAGCTAGCTGACTATCTGTCAAATCTGAGATTTCTGTTGCACGACTTAAACAACTTTTGAACGTACACGTTCCACCAAACAACAAGTTCCTTCCCGAGGCTCCACTGCTTTTCCCGTTGCTTAGCACCACCCAAGGCAATAGTGATTGGTTTAAAGAAATACCAATAAACCAGAGCATGTTTTTCTCCCATCCTGGATTGCTGTGTGGACTTGCCAGACCCTCCTCTGCAGCGCCGCAGTGGAGGAAAGCCTGGCAAAGCGAGACTACTAATAACCAAACCTGTTGTCGTATAATTATGTTTGTCTCTCTACAGATTCAGGGAATCCAGGCAGCTGTATGATAAGGGAATGTTTTGTCTCAGGACTGTCTCCTTTTGGAGGTCGGTGGGCCTGCCACACTTTAGCATACTTACCAGAGAGAGAGAGAGATAGGCTAAACTAGGCTGTAACATCTTTGTTTATGACGCCGGCAATATCTTTGTTTACCTTAAAGGTTCAGCTAAACGTAACGCCTCCAGTATTACTTTAAATACAACTTCAGAGAGTTGCACAATTACACATCATGGTTAAACTGTACTGCCTGCTTAATTGTCTCCTCAATTGAGTGTTCATTAAATGCTTCTGTGTAAGTCATAAGTCTCCCGAACCTTCTTCAAGTATGTGAAAAGAGTTGTGCTGAGTTTTTTCTTAATATTGATGAAGTAAAACTCACTTGGTAGCCTGTAACTTCTGACTCTGATTCCATTGCCACCACAGGTTCCCAGTAAAGAGACAGCTGAGAGCCAATTAGGGTCCATTCGACATTCAGCGGTGGTTGGGCTGGTGCTGCATGATATAAAAATAATTAATTTCTATATGTCAGCACAGAAACATATTAGTGTCACATCATTCTACAGGAATTATCATATTTCTCTAATATGATAATACTACTTCAAAGAATGACATTAGAAGAAGATATTGTTTCTACATCTGACTTGAATTATAACCAGTGTGGATTCCAAATCTAACACCCGAGTAGCAGCGGGGCGTCTTTGGTGCTGCAACTTACGTGGCTTTTTCGTAGTGACATTAATTGCAGGAAGGAAGGGTCCGGTGCCCGCTGTGTTAAAGGCGCTGACTGTTAAGAAATACTGCGTGTTTCCTGCCAAGCCGCTCACTGTGACCGAGGTTTGGTTCCAAGGCACCCTAACCTTTCCCATGGTCTCTGGTTTAGTGTCATCTTCCCAGTATACCACCTGTTTGAGACAGAGAGCATGTCACCTGGGCTTTAATCGTGATGCATTGCTTTGGATTGGAGCAAAAACATGTACATCAGTAGCATGCATTTTTAATCACATAGAGCACAACAACATATTTGTAGTTGTATTTGATGTCTTAGGAGAAATGCGATTTTGTTAAACGATCGCCTCTGGATGTATTCTCTTAAGAGAGATAACAATTTCTTTTTACCTTTCCAGCAGGATATTTGATCTGACATTAAAAAGTCTTTGCTAATGTACTTTTACAACTCCTTGTTGACTATGTTCAGATACTACTGAAAGTGTGGCAATAGGGAATAATTGAATTATTCTTTATCTACTGATTTTATTTGAGTAATTAATAAACAATGTAATTATTAAAATGTCACAAATACAAAAGAAAAAAGGTCATTGAAATTTTGCCACGCCTAAGGTGACACCATCAAAATTCTTATTGTGTCTAATCAGCACTTGAAAACACAAAGATATTTAATTTACAATCATAAAAGACAGAGAAGCATCATATGATTGCATGTGAGAAGTAGGACCAGCTTTGAATTTTTGCTTGATGACTGAAACGATTCATCAATTATCAAAATGAACAATCAAGATTTCTTTGTCGCTCGACTAATGGATTTATTGTGTAATCGTTTCAGCGCTACAATACATTAATCTGGGTTGCGTAATACGGCATGTAATATTTATTTTTCCACTAATGAAAATCTAGCTAATTATGATATGCATTTAAATGAAAATATTACAGATCAAATACCAACTTAAGTTACCAATCAAAGCATTAAACTAAAGATATATTATCCACAAACTACATCCATCTACCTTTCTGTCATCATTGTTCAATCTTAGCTGCTGTTGGCTTCACTAAGGTATAGTAGCTCAGACATGAAAAGCTCACTTTCCCAAATGGAAATATTGAAACAACTTTGATTTTATTGAGCAAAAGAATAACAACAACAACAACAACAACAACATCATCATCATCTTATAATTAAGCCCTTTGATCACCCTGATGATTAAGTCAAAAGTATGCAGGCGAGGCAATTCGGCTGTCCCAGTTTTTGAAGGTAAAATAGAATGCAACTAACGACTAATTGTGTTAGACTGTAAAAACAAACCACAGAAGACAGTTTTCTGTATCATTGCACTGTTTTTGGTGTGGTATGATGGCATTTCTTGGTATTCTGACACAAGGTCTGGTATTGCAGACTATCATGAGCTCTGTATCATGATACTCCATAACTGACAGCAACTTGAAAAGGCATGTGGACAGGCAATTTTCTTTTATTCTCTTAAAAACGCTCTGGCATGTTTTCCTGTCAAGTCGGGACAAAGAACTGTATAATTTGGGCTATAACAGTTGCCCAACTGAAACAGCCATTTCCATGGCGACGCAGAGTTGGGAAATGATGGCTTTGAGGTACAACAGGGGGGATGACAAGCATTTGAATTGTGTTGTGTGATTTCTATTTCCATTTAAAAGGGTAAAATGTACCTCATAGCCCAGAACCCTTTCAGAGGTGAAGGAGAGAGCCTGCCAATTCACCTCAATCTCAGAGGCTGAGACACTTCTGGCCCAAACTCCCGCTGGCATCCCTCTTGGTTCTGAAAACAGACAACAGGAGACTGAGCATTGCTGCTTTCTTCCAACAGCACAGAGACGAGCAGAACAAATCTTTTCAATTTTTACATTCATGACTGTGTGGCGTTCTTGTGATCTCTACTTGGATGAATCATCACACGCAGGTGCTGCTGGTAAATAGACCAATTCTACACTACAGACTGACCCCCTCTCAACATGCTGAGAGGTAGCATATATCTAAATGCCAACTGTTTTTTTTTACATTTCCATTTAAAAGAGTGGTGATATTTTGAGGCAATCTGCCTATCCTTACATAAATGTGTTGCACATTTTTTTAAAGAAATGTTCTACCCTTTTATTTACAAAATAATATTCCAGCATGTCTCTTTATCTATCAAGCGCTTTCAGCCCAGTAGATGCAATAAAACAATTTTCATGATCTTTGTCCTTTTGAAAAACTGAGAAAGCTTTGTAGCTTTGCTAAAAACCACTTACGTCCATTCCCTCACCTATTTCTGCAGAGTAGATGGTGATCACGGGGCTGAAGGGACCCTGTCCTTTGCTGTTGTAAGTGCCAACCTTGACATGAAATGGAGAGAAGGGCGCGATGCTGTCGTTGCGGTACACGTAGCGCGATGCACCGGGGGCAGAGGTGGCCACGTGAGTCCAGCTAACTTCTCCGAAAGCGCGGAAAGCAATGATGTAACCAAAGCTCTCACCATTTTGTAGTTCTTCAGGTACAGGCTGAGAGTGAAACACAAAACTATAGTGATATTAAAACATATACAAGCCACTCACGTTCATCCCGCCGCTGGGCTGACACAATCACCACCCACTCTCATTGTGGGAAAAGAAGTGCGTGACCCACAAATTGCTTTTGTGAACCACCTGACGAAATGAAATGAGCAGTAAAATGCCATTTAAAAAAAAAATCTAAGCTCATTACAAAATGTCCATGCAGCTTTTAAAATGAAAAGTTAGTTCTGCATTTAATGAAATGAGAAAACCAAATAATGAGATAGCTTTAGCCAACTAATGAGTTCTTCAATATCCACATTATTCTATTATTTTTCAACAACCAGACTGGTTTACTTCATTGCTAGGTTTGAGCATTGCAGATTTGCCTGTACAATAATTCATCACAGATCAAAGCCTCATAAATGACAATAACTGTCAGATGAAGTGTCTGCTTGTGTATACATTGCTGCTGCCTTACATGCAAACTCTTTAACTAAGAAATTACAACGACTGCAGCGCCAGACTTCAATTGACCGAAAATGTATGACACCCACAAGCCAAACAGAGCAGGGGCTTTGATTTAGCGAGAAATATTAAGCACCTCACTCAAGGATAAAAAAAAAAAAAGATTAACTGCAGGCACTTTGAATAACAGACTAGAACATAAGACTGATGACTTACCTCCCATGTGATGACCAGTTCCGATCTGCTTCCACCTCCTCCACCCACGTCACCTGGCGCTGCATCAGGAACTACACAACACATACTCTTGTTCACTCACACCTCCATATAAGAAACAATTTAGGCTTGAGAAAGTTGTAGAAAAAGAGTTGGTAGTATAATCCCTAAACTATCTCTCTTTTTGCAGATCATAGTTTCTGTTTGATCAGGATGAATCATTTGGGGGGAGGGGGGGAAATCTCATTTAGTGTACCTGCGTCCTCTGTCCTGGTCTTGACTGACACAGGGCTAGGTTCTCCAACCCCAACACTGTTTTTGGCCAAAACCCGAAACTCATACTCCACCCAGGCATTGAGATCCACTACAGTGGCTGTCAGTGTGCTGCCGTCGATAATCTCAGGGACTTGAAAAAAAAACAACAGAAAACATACAATACTTACACATGCATAAAAATAGCTGAACATGTAGAATAACACTAAAACAAGATAACTAAATCTATACACAATTACAAAATAACTAAATAAAAAAATAATATATAGTCTTTGTGATGAATGAAGGGTGAGCTTTGGTTTTGAGTCTCAACAGTCACAGAGCTAAAAAACTGACTGTGCTTTCCTTACCTTGTGTTGTGCAGCAATACCTTAAAATAAACCCTTTAACTGACTGATGCAAGTGTGACGATGCTACAAGAGACCGTATGACCTCAGAGGAGGACGCTGCAACGTGGCTACTCACTGCTCCTAATACTAACAATGGGTGAACTGCAAAAGGTAAGGTCCTGTGAGGTCTCCACCAACTCCTGAGAGAAATGTCTGGCTCTTAAGGTGCTAAATGCTGCTGCTGATGTTCCAGCTAGTACCAGCTAGTTTTTACCTTTTTCGCTAAAGTCCCCTGACTGGCTGGTGCAGTTGCACGCCAGTAAAACTAAACAATGACCTGAAAGATGCAGAAATGCTCTACAGAACTGAAGGGTTGGGTGATAATTATCTTTTGGTTTATCATTACAAGTGGCCCCTTATAAAATTACACAGTCATTTGATCCCTTGTTAAAATGAAAATGATTATAGCAGCTTTTGTTTGTACTCTTATTTCTTTGTTTAATACGGATTGCATCTAACGACTGTGTTACATTGTAGCATTACTTATTAGTAGGGCTGTCAAAATAACGCGTTAATTTCGATTAATTAATCTGAGAACAAATTAAGATTAATCCATTCCATATTGACGTTTGACCCGGAGCCATTCTAGCCACCATTGAACTGTAAAATGAAGGAGGGAGACGAGAATGTTCTGCCTGGATTATTAATTGGAACATTTACTTGTAAAAATCTTCTTCCTACCAACCCTGGCTACCGAAATCTGGTGCCACTGATATGTCTGCGCTTCTCTCTGATGCTCTGAAACACAAACACCGCTGCACATGACGCTAGTTAACACTATACTCGACAGCAGCTAACGTTAGCCTATCGCTAGCTAGTAGCTGGATTAAACACGGTTAAAATGCTGACAGCTAACGCTAAACGGTGTAAAATTTGACTGTGTTTTACTGTAGAGGATTCAACACCGGTATGTAACAATCTGCAGCTGCCGTTCAATGAAACTGGTAAACTACAGCCTTATGGTGCATTTGAAGTTATTGTAAATGTCCTTTTCCCATCTGATGGGAGCAACAGCAATTTACTACTGAAATTAGTTATTGTTATTGTTAAATCATTTCATTTTGACCATATGGCCTTAGCAATAAACAAGCCGTTCTTTAATGCCACCGACTGTTGTTTAGTACCCTTTTTTTTTTCTTTTCTTTTTTTACTTTCTTAAAAAGTATCGGTTCAGGCACCATTAATATGTATGCGATTAATTTCGATTAATTAATCAGAGTATGTAATTAATTAGATTACATTTTTTAATCGATTGACAGCCCTACTTATTAGTGAATGTTTACTGTACTTTAGGGTGTGTATATGAATTGTAAAAGATATATATATATATATATATATATATATAAGTTGTTTTGTGCTTTTCTTGGGTGCTTTTTTAATGACGGACAACAATTCTTCCGTTGATCAATGAGCACTGTCCTTGTCTGATAATCTATTTATATAAAAGCAGGGGCTTTTGTTGGAAACAACTTGCAATAAGTGCATTCAACCTCCATAGGAACAAGAGCTAGATGTCATCCACACAGATTTGGCTTGACTTATGCAGATGAAAAGGATTTGGGTCTTGACTGAGGCGGGAGTAAAGGTCATTAAAGTGGTTTAAATGAGATCATGTAAAAGCAGCAACAATGACCTCTAGTTCTCTTGAGTAAGACCCTGAATCCCTCCCATATCCAGAGCCTTCATTCTGTAGCTGACCCTATACTCTGACCTCCCAGCTGAAGCGGGAAGAGAAGTAAGAGAATATCCCTGTGGGGATCCATGAATTATCTGAATAGCATCACATGTGGTATAAGATGAAAATTCATCTTCAAGTGCTGCCTACCTGTGTTAACCCTCTGCCAGCCCACAGTGAAGGGAGTCCTGGTCTGGATAAGGTAATTGGTGATGGGGCTGCCGTTGTCTCTGCCGGGACTCCAGGCCAGCTGGGCTGTACTGTCTGTCACCTCCTCCACCGTCACAGCATCTGGAGGACTGGGGGGGCCTGGCTCAATCACAGGAACAGACACTGTACTTGAGGTACTTGCACATGCAGAGGCGCAGACGAGTCTGCAGAATGTGGATGTAAATGTGTGTACTCACACGTACTGCAAGGACAACATGAACCGCATAGACATTTGAGATTACTATGGCTTTATATCTTGAAATCAACATTGGCAGGAGAAAAACATTTTTAAAAAGCTTTGAGTTTGAGGAGAAGTTGTGCCCTTTGAAAGGAATTAAAAGTTAATTTAAGGTGTATCCTCCAATATTCAACTGACTTGTAATCCTTTCCTTTCGTGGTCCCCCCGGTAATTGGTCGATGAAACAGCAGATGTAAGTAGATGCAGGGAGTCAAATGAAAAGGTAAAAGATGAAAAAGGGCCTCATAGCCCTTAAGAACCAGAGTTTTATCATTTATTTTCATTATCCCACCAATTAAGCGGTGTGATGTTTTACTTTAGCCTCATCTACTGTTTCCTGTTCTAATGAATGGCTCATTCTTGTGTCAGCTCATCAGAAATAATAGACCACTAGAGCTGCGAGACAGACCGGAGAATAATAATGCCCCTAGCCTTGCTCACACTCCTCGCCGCCTCTGAAGGGATTTCTAATCTGAAGCAAAATATTCAAATTATTATAGTGCTAAATGATTATTTTAATACACAATCAATGGTAGAAATGCATGTATGCAAAACAAGTAACTGCTGAACTACATTTTTTTGTTGTTTACAGAAGCCTTGAACGTGCTGCCCACATCCATTTGGCCTCATACCCTGGCTTTAGAGATATTGATCTTTGTAAAACTCATTAGCAGCTCCTGATTAAAAAAAAACTTTAATACACTGGCTTAAGTAATACATATTAATGCAGCACACAATCAAGGATCAATTCCTTATCCTCTTAATTATATTTCATTGGCCGAGGCAAGAGGGTGCTGTCAATGTCTTGAGGGTGCTAAAATAATCTGTGATTAATATGGACAGACTGTCTGGGCTTTTATTGTGTACTTGGCACAGGGCAAATTAATATCTGGCTGTATTATGAATACTTACAGACACGGTGAAATTGTTTTGATTTGTACTGAATATTAACCAAATTTGTAATAAACAACGTCACACACACAGAAGTGGATATAAATATAAGTGATGAAATAATAATGATAAAACACAATGTGTTGTACTGACTGTCATAGTAGGTGTTTTTCCCTACGTACTCTCTTCCAGGTTGATGATGCAAGCACAAGCACGAATGCTCACCAAGTGGTTGGAATACTAATGACCACGATGTTATTCGTAAAACATGACCTCCATAACCACCACCACCCAGTGGAGTGTTTGTGAGGCATCATGGAGTGGCATCTAAAACATGTTTCATTGTAAAATTACAAGAATCCAGATGATCACTCAAGAGTCTTTGTGTCAGGAGCGATTATCATTGACCTTCAGTGCTGCAAGAGGAGTGGAGCGAGACACGATCGGAAATGGTACCCTGCAAAAATGACTGAGCTCCTATCATTGGCTAATATTACATGATAGTAATAATGCGTCCATAAAACACCAATAATCAGCATTACTGCAAGTACGATCATAAAAGTCCATGTTGCTGCGATCACACTCGCTCCAACTTAAAGCACAATCCCACTGACATACTCATTATCACAGTTAAATGATTCCTGCATCCTTCACATTTTTGTCTTCTTGACAAGCTGATAATACTTATTACTTAGGTGGGACATTGTATCAGTGTTGTAGTACTCGAGATCGGTCTCAAGAACACTTTTAGAAGGTCTCGCAATCAACCGCATTTTTACTTGGTCTTGTCTCAGTCTCAGATAAAGAGGACTCGGGATTCTATTTCAAGACTGGTCAAGACCACAACTGCCTTTTGAGTATTTCATCAAGGCATTTCTCATGATACACTTATGGCAATAATAGGGGTCAATGAAGAACAATCAAAATGTATTTTCCGTGGGAGTTTTTTTGTTTATGGGAATGTGGATCTTTCAGATCAGTTTGAGGAGTGCCTATTGTTAGCATTTTCCACATTTTACTGTGGCATGCAGAGTGGGACTCGCAGTGCTCTGGTCTTGGTCTTAACTCTGTCTCAACCCCTACTCTGGTCTTGGTGATGACTTGGTCTCGGTTTAGGTGGTCTTGACTATAACACTGCATTGTATGCAGCACTTTTAACTGTAATAAATTATTTTTGCATTGTTGTTTTGATAATTTTACTTAAGCTAAGGATCTGAGTATTACTAATTAATGTCCATTGTACTGATGTGGCAGCAGTCATCTCAGAGACCAACCTGGGCAAATAAAAAATACATGCATGGCACCACTGGAGGTGAGTAAAAAAGCATGGTTCTTTGTAAACTAGGTGACCACAGCTTGGAAGCTAGATAGAAAAGCAGTCATGGAGGGCAAAGAAGCCCATACAGTATACAAACACTGCATGTGCTTAGTAGGGTGTTGCACGTTATTTAAAAGTGTTACTTGTGTCCTTTATGGGTCAAGGTATAAAGGCAGTGGGGGTTTGTTAGAGGACTGCAGTTGTGATCAAGCGAAGCCATTCTTTGCACTCTCTGACTGCTTTTCTATCCAGCTTCATGCTTTGTCGCCCAATATTTGGAGCCGTTCGATCCAAGCTATGAGACAGCCATGACAGCTGCCATGAGCAGGATGTGTAAATAATGCACATTCTGAATCCCAGACAAGTTTCTCTCCAGTCAATATTAGGCCAATCCATTTCCATGGCCTTGATATTGCTTCTGCTTGAGAAACAGCCTTATTTCCACTTAGTCCTCAACCAATTGTAAAGGAGTGCTTATTAATGCCATTTGCCTGGAAGATCTTTAACTTGCCAAGCTGAATCACTTGTGGGTATCCTTACAAGATAAAGCATTTCAAATCTTGACACCAATATTATCCCTCACCTCATCTGACATTTAACATATTTGCGTAGTGTCAATGTGCTGGGCTATTTGACATACTGATCAAAGCCAGAAACATCCCTCCTCTCACTCTTGTCTCTATGCAACACAAATCTGCCTCTCCCTGAAACACATAACAAAAGTTGTTCTATTTTGTTCTGCCCGATGTAGCTCTTGACAATAGTGTCTCTCTGGCGCTATACATACTGCATGAGTGAGCACAGATGGGCATCTGAACATTCCACTGTCAAGTACATTGCAACAATATTGAAAATTGGTCATTAAAAAGAGGGAGAACATTTTCACTCAGTTTTGTCAAGTTTTTTCATCTACAAACATCCCTGAATGCAATATAAAAGAAAAGTGTTTGATGTAATCAAGTGACTGCTGCAAGAAATAAGCAGGGCATACAAACTGTAGACTCTTTGATGACATCTAGAATCATTTTCATGAGGATATTAGCATTTTGGTCACACTGCAATCACCGGCTGAAACACAGCCCATTTGAGTTTAAAACCCTAAGTGAACATTATACGCCCCGGTAGTCGAGCATTCTTTATATTCTCAGTTAAGTATATTCATATAATGTCTCTAAAGATATATATATTTCCTTTATTTGTTGCAACAAACCTATACAGAGACATCTTTTTATTGTCGGTTGTTGGATACATCTATCACCCACTTCACAGCTATTACATGGCTAAGTGTCTTTGAGCAAGACACTAAACCCCAAGTTGCTCCCAAAGGATAGGCCAGCACCTTGCATGACAGCTCTGCTGCCATCGGGGTGCGAGTGTGTAAATGGATGAATGAGAGGCAAATTGTCAAGCGTTTTGTATGTTAAGGTAGAAAAGAGCTATATAAGAACAGTCCATTTGTCATCTACCATGTACAGTTAGGTTGAATTTCCGCTTGAACCCAAAAACAATCCTGGCTGTAAGCCCTGTTTTAATTAGTGACTGCAGAACAGAGAGGTTTTCTTACCTTTGACAATCAATACAGCCACGGCTGACAGACTCTCCACATCCGTGTCCACCACACAGATATATTTTCCGGCATGGTAAAGCTGAATGTTCCTGATCATCAGATCTCCTGCTGTTCTCTACCAAGGAGCAAAGAAAGCTTTATGTAGCATGAAAGATAACAGACCTTGTGACAGCTTATTAAAGAATGTAGTGAAGCATATACAGTATAAGGTGCAGTAAAAAGCAGTGCCAAAAGACGTTTGCAGATACTGCAGTTATTTAGCTATACTGTAGGACTCTGCAGAGGAAAATCAGGCCTGTTTTTAAAAAGATATTTGACACATATGTCTTGACAGTTCTTGAAGTCAAAGCCATAAACATAATGAAAAATCCCTGAATATGACAGAACCTTTTAGTCGCACACTTCTGTGCAAGATGAGCTCAGATGAAAAGGATCAGGGCCAAAATTCACACAGATTGTATGCAGCAAATGGAATTTTTGTGAACAACAAGGCCTCAGCTATTTCCCTTGCTTTTTACGGAGGTCATCGTCATGACCTTCTAGAAATTACACAAATAAGCTATTACTATTGAGTTCAACCGTTTTTTTCTTGAGGGCAAAAA
This sequence comes from Sander vitreus, assembly GCF_031162955.1. Lineage (NCBI taxonomy): Eukaryota > Metazoa > Chordata > Actinopteri > Perciformes > Percidae > Sander > Sander vitreus. The sequence continues at coordinate 13,866,991 of NC_135861.1, read as the reverse complement.
GGCCCTCTAGATTCTCATCCGAGAGAACACCCGCAAGCAGCAAATGGTAAATTAGTGGTGAAATTGTTCTACTGGTATTGGCAGAGAAATGTGGCAGTAGAGCCAACGTCGTTTAATTAGGGAAATTAGATTCCTTGAAGCAGCAAAGTTAAGTTTATAATATCTTTGGACTGGGGACATTCTAGCATTTCTGGGGAAGTCTCTTTTCAGATAAGAACATTGTGTCAGTCAAACACACACAGGAAGAATGGTTAATCTCGAAGGGTGTGAGGGTTGTTCTAAAAAGTGTTTTGTCATTTGGGGCTCTGCCAAGACACCTCTAATGATGTGTATCCCCTTTCTGTTATGAGGAGCTGTGCAGCAGGCTATGACAAAGTAGGATTTGAAAAGAATTCAAGACCAGCCAAAGTATTAAAATATAGATTACTTCAGAAGGCTGAGCTTGAGTAGGAGAAGTGTACTGAAAAAGATGACAACCTGTCACAATGGCTGAGCAACTAACGCATTACCTACACTACCGGTCAAAAGTTTGGGGTCACTTAAAAATTTCCATTCCACTCCATTATAGACAGAATACCAGCTGAGATCTGTTTTTTTAGTCAGGGCAGCAGTTTTCAGATTATATTATGTGCTTACATAATTGCAAAAGGGTTCTCCAATGTTTTCTCAGTTAGCCTTTTAAAATGATATCAGATTAATAAACAGAATGTGCCTTTGGAACATTGGATGAATGGTTGCTGATAATGGGCAATGTAGATATTGCATTAAAGATCAGCCACTTCTTTCTACAACAGTCAAGAACCCTTTTGCAATTATGTAGGCACATAATGTAATCTGAAAACTGCTGCCCTGATTAAAAATAAAATGCAACTGATCTCAGCTGATATTCTCTCTGTAATGGAATGGAATGGAAATTTCTAAGTGACCCCAAACTTTTGAACGGTAGTGTACATGATAGTTTTTATTTAGGAAGTGTATTTTGACGTAGCATAGCCATGTTCCCATTCACAAATGTACAATTGGAAGCTTAGAGGGGCTGAATGATCTAATAGTGCTTCCTTCCAAAGATTTACACTCAGCTTATTATGCCTAAGAGGAGACTTTTAGAATTGCAAAAAAAGGATGGTATCACAACTATTGTAGCAAAACTAGCCACAGTAAATCTCGCCAAGAAATACCATGATGTCAAACCACAAGCTGTCTCTTTTAACTAATGGTAGGGGTGAAGTGAAGCAAAATGGGAAAAGGTACCAACTGCCCATTCGCATGTTCTGAGGAAGTATGACTGCGGGTCACTCACCCCACCCACTAGCTCAAAGTGACCGTCTCCCTTTGCAATGAGCTGTCCGTTGAAGGCCCAGGAGAAAGAAACGTCAAGGACGGGGTCACTGGCGACCTGACAAGGTAACACGATGCTCTCGCCCACAATGATCTCCATGTCCACTGGCCCCTGGGTGATTCTGGTTGGATCTGCCCCAGAAAAGAATTGTGGGAGGGAGTCATTTCGGACGTGGTGGCTGCCAATCTCACACAGAACATGAGACATTTCATTGCGAGATGAAACCAGATGTGCAATGTATTGGTTATTTTCTGAAATAGAGAGACAACACTTAAAAGAACATGCTCTGTAATACACTAAGTCACAGGCAGAGTATTACTAGTAGTACTCATGAAAGTCTTAGTCGAATAATGTGATAACACGCAGCCTGCCACTACTAAAATGGCCTAATACTCCAAGCTGACACAGCTAGAATAATCTTCTGAAATCCTGATAGCAATTACAATACACTGCAGATCAGATACAACTTCATGTAATGGGCTGCTCTGTGCATCCTGCACAAAAATGAAGGGCGCTGCTTCAAAGTCTACAATAACAATCATTTGGCTAAGTCTGCTGTGCTTCAAAAGTCGAGATAATGCATCGTCTGGAATCAAATAAAGAAGGTGCAGCACAAAGGAAGAGGATTTACACCCTTACATCTTACCTTATATAGACTGCTGAGGGATAAGAAAACCACATGTTAAAAGTGTCCCCTCAGTTCTTAAGCAAGTAATAATCAATGACTGGGTCAGGGCTCTGTGTCACTGACTGCATTATGGCCTTGAAAGAAATACCCCAGCCATTTAAAAAGATAACTGCCCTTGGCGGTTACAGCGGCAGACAATAGCGTTCAGCACATTAATAAAACCAATATAAGAACACTCAACTATCACTCCACTGGAAACACACGCTTGACAATAACAGCATCTGTAACACCTCCTCATTGCCTCCACTCAGGGCACTTTCATTTGTTGCTGTAAATTGGTTGTTTCAACTGCTTTGAGGAAAACAATGATCAAGTATTTTCTCCAACACCTTCCAAGTGGCTTATTGTAGCCGCTGCGGAATGCAGCCTCGCAAAACAACTCAATAGAATTAAACCGAAAGACAAGAGTTTATTTTTCAAGTTGCAGTTGAGTTTGGGTAACTTACACCTCCTCAAATAACTAAATAAACAAAAAAATATATTTAAAAAAATGTATCCAAACACATTTAAGAGCTGTTTCTTAATTATGCAAAGTCACTCAAGATTAGAGACATCCCAAAGTTTTGACACGCTCCTCAGAGCAAATCATAAAGTTTGTTTATGTTTTCTACCCACCAGTTATTGACTCCAAGTCCTCGCGGTACAGTAGCTCTCTCTTGCGTTAATCTATACTGAGCGATACATTCTGCTTACTAAGTTGGATGCACAAACATTCTGCTATTTTACAGCAGAGCTTACCGGTCACGAGGAGCCGTCCAGTTGTGCTCGACATGCCAAATCTATTCCTAGCGAAGCACGTATAGCTGCCTGCATCAGACTTGCTCACATTGGCAAGCCTCAATGTTCCATCTGGGGAAAGTGTGATTCTATAGGAGTGTACATATAGAGACAGCAGTTTGCAATCCAACTTCCAAGAACAAAACAAATGATTTCATCATTAGATAAACTCTGATTCTGGATTTGTCTAAATGTCAGTGTTCTGCATCATCATAGACATCGAGCAGTTTGTGCAGTAAATATTGATGAATTACACCAAATGAAAAGAGCACAGGTGAGATGAATAATGCATCCGCTCTGATACCTAAACAGAAGAAATACTGGATTGGTTAAGTTCTATTACTATCACTACTACAGCCATCAGCCTTTTGCTGTGGTTTCAGATACACATACAGCAATTTTCAGTTCAGTCATTACCTGTCATTGGTGTGGATAGGCAGGTTTCCTTTCTTCCATAAAATGCTGGCGATGGGATAGGCCTGGGGTTTACACTCTAAAGTCACTGTGGTTCCTGCCTTGGCTTTGAGCAAAGCTCTGAGGACGTTCCCTGTGAAGTCTGGAGGAGAGGCTGATGGAAAACAGTAAACTGACTTTAGTACAACACTGCAGCAAATCTCACAGGGCATTTGAAGCAGGCTTTCGTGTGATCTGTGGAAATCATCAAATCGTAAAGTAATGGAGACAGACACTTGAAACATTTGTGATGGGGAAAAAATAAATATAAAATCAAATCACTCTGCTGGTGATTTTTTGTTCCATTTTCTTTGTAGAAAATGGATTTATGAGGAAAGCCTATCTGAATACAAACAAGTGTGTATCTTTTAATTAGTTTAACTGTAAAAATAAATAAATAACAAAATCATGTTCATTGTCAAACTGAGAATTCTGCATATATCACCCCATCCTCACCTTAACATCAATGTAAATCAGGATATCATGAAGGGGAAAATAATTTTTTTAATGTGTTTGGCCCCACAAAACCCTCCTCGCTGACCCCATTATCCGATAATCCAGACAACCTTTAAGAATGACAGTAAGATGACCTTTAAGATTCTTTGCCAACAACGATTGGAGGATTTAAGGCAGAGATAAATGCCATCCTACCTAAAACCATTAGTTCAGCAGCAAAATATATTGCTCCGTGTTTATTCTCAGCCACACACTGGTACATGCCGGCATCAGATAGTGTCAGCTCCGACACTGACAGTACTCCGTCCTCCACATGGATTCTGTCCTGTGAAAAAACAGATGAAAGAAAAGCAATTATTGCTTAAGACTTAAAGGTAGCTTTTGCTTTTGCTCAGCGCGCTCTGACAAAGCTCAATAAGCATTGGGTTGGGTTAGAGGCATTGTCAATGGTCGTAGATCAAATCAGGATTATGTTGCAGTGAATTAATCAGTCAGTGCACATACCACATTTTTGTTTTCCAAATAAGCATGTTCTCACCATCATGTAAATCAGTCTTTACAGCGTGTAATGATATCCTGAAGGGAAAACTGAGTGTGCAAGATTGTGTGTATGTGTGGCTAAATTAAGGGTCCTGTTATAAAAAGAATTTTATTCCACATATGCATGCATCATCAGACACTTTTGATGAATAATTTAACCCAAATAGATTTCGTTTGAGGTGCTACATGTAAGGTGTTTGCATTTAAAAAAATCTAGCCATAAAACTAAACGCATCACAGTCCAATCTTATATTGTGTTTGTTTAGCCTGTGAGGATTAAGCTCTCTCTTTGGATGTAAGAATATACATTTACACAACAGTATGCTCATACACTGAAACTGAAACAATGAAAACAGACAATACTGCCCTTTTAACATTAAAAAGGACAATGATATTCAAATATTGCAACAGTGAATATATTCTTAAAAATCTAATTAAAGAATGACATTTAAAAAAGGTATTTTTAATAATACATCAGACAGGTTATACTTGCAGAAGCCACGCCCTGAGCGGTATCAAATGCTACTAAGAAAATAAAGCAACAGCAACATGTTAAACTCAAGTTTGAAGCTATGCATTTCCCTGGTGGTCTGGGGTAAGGTGTGTAGCTATATACAGTATATTTCACAGTGGATTAAACCCATTGTCCCTAAATCTGGAGGAGCTAAGACATGCACCATGAATAATGAAAAACAACCACTGACTCCTTTCAAATGAAATGGAGCAATTTCCCAGGGACTACACTGATCCACTCTCTAAGACTGTGTAATCTGCCAAGGTAGAGCAGAATAAGAGACATTTACATCCATGTCTCATCACTGGCACACCTCAGTAAGATGTTTACACTCCTCTCTCATCTCACTCTAAATTGCACTCTGAAAAACAGCCGTGTGTTTGACGACAGGCTCTCTAAAATGAAAGGACGAGCTGAAGCTGAGGATTAAGTCTTTCAAATGAAACATTGGTAGGTGGCAGAAGACGGGCACTAATTTACCTCTGAGAGTAGCTGTTGGCCGTTCTTCAGCCACGTGTAGGAGGGTTTGGGCTTGCCATTGGCTCGGCATTCCCAGTATAGTCTCTCCTCTATGGCCTGGGCCGTGTCCTTCATGGCCTGCATCCACTGAGGCTTGGCTGAGGGAACAGAAATATACTCCAGTGAAATATCTGAGGAGAAACCAGGGGGAATTATTTATTTATTTATTTATTGTAGGAGCAGAATTATCTTAACAAAATATTCTGCATCCAAAATAGTTAAAAGGAAAGCATGCGTAGGTTGACAGCTCAAATAATTGGAAATCAGTAAGTGTCAGGAGAATGGGTTTGTCTTTAAAGAGGAGCGAGGAGTGAATGTAGGGTATCACTTAAAATGTGTCAGCAGCCCATGGCAAGTCAAGATTAGCACGAAACACTGCGCCACAAAGCAGGAAGCTCTCATGACGGTTGAAGTGCACCCGACATCACCGCTCACCCCAACCTGTCACCTTAATTCTGTGTATAATAAACATCCAGCACCCAACTCCCTGGCATCTTACCTCTTACATATTTACAGCTTTTCAGGACTTTTCATGGGTAGTGTTGTGCTCATAATAAGCACAGCTCACTTCGTAGGCACTTTACAGTACATACACATATATATTCCAATTTCACAGCTGTCATTTTCCCTCTCTAACAAAGTCATAGGGGGTTAAGTAAGCCAAGAACCACAAAATATAAAAAATGCATTAAAAAAAATTCTTTGGGAGGAAGGCAATGACTTTTTCCCCAGCTGTGTATATAACAATGAGCTGTTCAAATGTTAAATGCTAAAAACAATTATCATTTTACCAAAAAAGCAACTCTTAACCTTAACCACTTAAACAAATTGTTGATGACACATATAACAGCAACAGCATTAAATCGATAACACGATGAATGGAACATCAACAGCAAAGATCTTACACAATTCGTAATAGTTTAGTAACATGTTTTGTGTTGTCATGCTCTTAGCAAGCCAAACAAAAGTCTCAGTACCATAAAAGGCCAGTCGACCAGTGGCTGTGTTCTTGCCCATCTTGTTCTCAGCCACACACTCGTATCCTCCTGTATCATCCTGCTGAAAGCTGGGGATCTCCAGCACGGCATTCGAGTACTTCATTTTGACTTTGCTGGGGAAGGGAACGCCGTTAGCCCTCTTCCAGGTGATTTCAGGGACAGGGCTGGAAGAGACAGAGGAAGAAAACCTCAGCGGAGATTCTGATTCAAGCTCTGTAAAAATTGTACGATTATCGCATCATTTTGCAGGTCTCTGTAATACTACTGCAATAGTGTTTGATGGAGCTTAAAAAGCCTATTCTTCACTGTATTTATTTGGCGGATGAATGGTTTAGAGTTAACCCAATCCGGCAACAAAAAAAACCCGTCTCACATGGGTTTCAGACCAATCCTGGCTTGATACCACACTCTAAGAAATATAATTGCCACAGTAACTTTACGATATAGAAATCCAGAAATCTGGAATGAACGACAGCACAAGATTGAAAACATGCTTCAAGGAATCCAGCTTACTTCCCAAGGGCGAAACACTCCAGCGTAACTGTTGATCCTTTTGCGGCGGGTACATTGTCTGGGAAATTAACTTCTATTTTCGGCTCGTATTCACCCATCACTCCTATGAAGAGCAAGCACAAGAACTTGCTCAGTCGTCCATTATTCATGACTTACAAGCAAGATGGCTCGCATTACGGGCCAAACAATAGCACTGTAAAACTAACAGAGGAAAAATAAAAGACACACAAGCAAACATTCTCTCATGGGTAAACTCAAAGTAGTACATCACTTAAATGTGCAGTTGCCAGAGTGCAGTGAAATACCAGCAAGGAATAATTTAAATCTTTTCTTGGTGGTATGGCTGTTTATCTATTATTTCAAAGCTTGAGTGAGCAGTTCCCAACCTTTGGTGTTTTATTGTTTCTATCAGTATTTAAGACAGTAAAGGCCAGGATCAGAAAGCAATGCGATGGGATTTAAATTTATGCAGCTACATGTATAGTACACTGAGTGGCAACTAACTGGTTGAGCCACCAGAACACTCAATGTAATGGTCCAGTGATGTATGGCTTATGTTTAATTCATTCGAAGGCAATCTTTATTCACTCTTTCTATGAAGGCGTAAAAGAGAATAGAACAACGGACCAAAGAAAACCGACTTGAAAATTCATGTGAAAGCACAGGGAAAGCTTTTAAAGGGAATGCGAATTATAGGAAAGCCAAGTCAGCAAAGAAGAGATTTGGGTGCTTTGTTTGCTGGCCTACATTGAGCAGCAACTATTTACTTACAAGCATTAGCACTTGGTGACTCAACTACAGCGAGGCAAGAGCACTCACGCAAGTACGATGATTAAAGCCACCTTGAAAGAAAAGGTCCTTAATACACGGCTGAAAAGGCACACTTGTCACATTATGGCCGTGAGCTGCGTCTTACCATCTGTCCTGAGGATCAGAGATGTGGGTGAGCTCTGAACTTTGCCCTTTGTGATGCTGTTCATCACGACACAAGTGTAGTTACCCACATCAGAGGGCTCCACCTTGGCAATGTAAAGGTTTCCTGTCTGCTGGGAGACGAAACGCCGATTGTCTTGTTGAACAAAGTACGGGTACTCATTGAAGACCCATGCATACGTAAGGTCTGGAAGACAAAAATATGAGCTAATCATGGATACCATTTAACTTGATAGTAGTCAAAGATTGTCCTTCCCATCAGTCACTTAAACACAAAAAACATAGGAAAATATGGTCCAGGTTGAAGAAAAAACAAAGTTACCCTTTAAATGTGATTAAGAGTATTACATGTGATTATAAAAAGGCTAAACAATAGTGAAAAGATTATACTTTCATCTTGTCAAAACATGAGAACTTTAAAGAGCTGCTGGAGTTCATGAAGGTTTTACCTCCTGAGGAAGTGGGCGTTCCACAAAGCAACACCACTCCTTGTCCCTCACGGACCGACACTGCGCTTCTGGTGTGGACTTTGAAATGATCAAGGTCTAAGGGAAACAAAAAATGAAAAGAAAGATCACTGCAGGATATCACATATCAGAGTGGAACAGAGCTGCAAAAGCTTTCAGTAAAACACTGACACAAGCCCATAAGGAAATTGTCATGGGAATTGCATTTATGCTATGCCTGAGAGACAGAGAAAGAGACAGAGAGAGAGACAGAGAGAGAGAGAGAGAGAGAGAGAGAGAGAGAGAGAGAGGAGCTTGTTGATATGAGGGGGTTTTGTGTACATTTCTATGAAAGATAAGTAACCACATGAGCATGGCATGATGGGATATGTTGCATTCCAAACCTAGGCCATAACACAACAAGAAAAGGTTGAAAACACTAAAGAAAGTATTTAAAATCAATACTTCAGCCATTGATGAAGACCATTGTTGCTTGGTCTAACTTACATTATAGTATGTTAAAGTAACTATGTCTTCTTATTATTCTATGCTGTCACATCCAAATAATGCTGAGAGATAAAACAAACTAAAAACCACATAATAGCAGTAATATTACATATGTTTTCCAGCGCATGTTAATAGTGAAAGGATCAGGAGCACAAAAAACTGACGCATATTTCATCTCTGGTGGTATGTGCCAGGTACTCTGTATAATCCAATAACTTCACTTAATCAGTTTCAAAGTTTTCGATTGGACTATTTTCATTTAAAGTTGAAAATGAGAAAACCTCTCATCAGTGAGGTGTGTAAATTATCCGGTGTAACCAATATATTATTTCTGTTAACACTCATTGTTCTTGAGTTTTTTATGTCAGTATGTCTTAGCAGTGCATATCTTAAAAGCATGTCAAATACAACCTCAGAGAAGGTGTGAAAAGATGTTTAGTTGTGACCTGATGAATAGAAGCCTTAATGAATAGCATATAAATATTATTCATTTGAGATGCCACCAAATATATGTGATGTGAGAGAAATCACAATGTATTAAGTACAGTCTTTCAAAGCAATGTTTGCACTGTTTATTTTATTAATTTGCATTACATTTCATAACAGTACTGGCATATTATGTTCCAGTCAAAGTAAATGTTGGTTTAAAATCCTTATTGAGGTATTCTTCATTCACTACTCTACCCCAGAGTACATCCAATAAAAAAACAATGACTTTTGATCGAGCTAAGCGACGAAAAGTGAAGCAGTCATTTAAGAAAAGTCGTCACACTCAAACTGCTCCCATGTTACTCAGCATTTAATGTTGCTTCAAAGTTGCAGGACTCATAAATATTGCAAATATCACCCACCTAGTTCAGTGTGCGGCTTCATTATTTGCTAAGTGCAGTTACACTTCCATACCATTTCTTAATAAAAAATTACAAACACAGACTTCAACTTACAGGCAAACTGCAGACTTGCTCTCCTGCTGAGGATAGCTCCTACAGTGTTAAACGCCATACACTGGTACATCCCTACATCCTGGTAGCGGTCCAGACTGCTTATAATGAGGTTGCCCCCAGACAGACGCCGCCGGCGATCCAGGCTCAGATTTATGAGAGTCCCATTCAATGACCATCTGTGAGGGCAAAGACACCATCAGTCCCTGGAAAAACGAACCGTCCATTTCTTTCTACCAACCAAGGTGGTCTGACAGGAGGCGAGTGGAGAACACAACTCACTGTAGTAACTCACTTGAAGTCAAAATAATATACTGTACATTTGTGCTGGTTTCGAGGAAATCACAGGCTCGCAGGTTGAAGCATGAACAGCATTAACCTTACGGTTAATTTGTTTTCTGCAGTACTTCAACTCTCCAAAGTTTCAAACAAAAGCATTCTCTAAAGTCATAAAGAGTTGGACATGACAGTTGATTTTACAGTCCTAAATTATTGAGAAAAACTTTTTATAAAACTGCAAGTTGTTGATGATTTCATGCTTCTATCATATTCTGCACATTTCATGATTGTTGCATATTGTTTTGTTCCTGTAATCTAGTAATTCTGTAATCCATTATGGCTCTAGTGTTATTGGTTACGTGTTTATTTTACCCTTAAAATGCAAATTTCTTATTTATATAGTATTCTTCTGTTTCTATTCTATTTTTCTTTATTTAGCTCTACCACTATTTGCTGCTGCAGTGATCCCATTTTCCCCGCAGGGATCATTAAAGTTTAATCTTAGAGTATCATACACAAAGCTGTCTTCTGCTATTTAAGGGAAGCACAAGATAAAGGTTTTAGAAGCCATCCTAGATATCATCATCAGTCTTAACCATAATCACCTCTTCTCTGTCACATTATATTTACATAATGTGACATTATTCCACCTTTGACTTCTAATTAGGACAAAACATTAGCACTTGGCAAGAGGTAACAGTGGGCTGATGTAACAAAGGATGCATTTTACACTCCTTTTCCCCTTCTATTACATCTTTCCCACACTTAGCAGGTGTGGGAATAAAAAAAAAAAATATTGCTCATATTATGCACATTTTCAGGTTCATAATTGTATTTAGAGGTTGTAACAGAATAGTAGGGTGGGTATTGAAACGCGGTGCCAATAGGGCACCGGTTCCGACGTAAATGGTAGTAACGAGACCAAATAACAACGAAAATTTCGGTTCCTCATTTCGGTTCCTGACTCTCTTTTTTTTCAGAAGCAATGCTACATTACCATTAGCTAGTAGCTGGATTAAACACAATGGTTAAAATGCTGACAGCTTACGTTAAGCGGTGTAAAGTGTGACTGTACTTCCCTGTAGAGGATTCCAACACTGGGACGTAACAGTCCGCAGCTGCCGTTGTCGGAAAAACAACACAGACGGTGCGTTTACTTGAAACTCGCCTCGCCAGCCTGGTGCATTCAATGTTGTTGTAAAATACCCTTTTCCCATCTGGTGCTTGTTTTTGTCATTTACCAGCAATTTACTGGTGAAATAAGTCATTGTTATAAGTTATTGTTATTACATTATTAATCAATCATTTAATTTTGACCACATGGCCTTAGCAATAAACAAACCGTTCTTTTTAGTCCGTTTTATGCTCCTTTTTTACATTTTATATTATATACATTATAATATACTATATATATTTCGGTTCAGGCACCGTTTAGGCACCGGTATTGGAAAAAAACCCAAACGATACCCAACCCTACAGAATAGTTTTACATGGTTTAATTTTCAAAAAGCACCATATTTTTGTTGTACTGCACATTGCTGCAGCTTCTCTTTTCACCCTGTGTGTTGAGCTCTCTGTTTTAGCTACAGAGTGAGACATCTCACTTCTGTTCAATCTTTGTTGGGAGTTGCACATGCGCAGTAGCTAGGTAAGGATAACTAGCCAGTCAAAGGCAGAGCATGAGGGCGTGCCATGCTAGCAGCTAGGCGAGCATTATAATGTGCGTTACAAAGTAACGTAGGTTTATCATGGAAGTAAAGGCTGGACTCCAATAGAGCTGTTTGGAGCAGTTTATGAACAGTGTTTTCTCTGGAAGATGGTAAGTCCCTTTGGGGTGGACTTTGGGCTTTTTCACTTTGTAAACCTATATCATGCACAAAAAAGATATATAACACAATAGAGGAAAGGGAAAAAGCCAAACAGCATAATATGAACACTTTAATTCATTGACTTATTCAAGTGCCATTATTCGGAACGAAAATACTTTCTTGCCACCACAACTCTCTATCTCTTCTTCAATGTTATTTAAAAACAGAGCATTGATGGGTTTAAGGACAGAGTACTTTTCAAGAATGTTCCATCATTTTTCTCAAAGAACAGAAAATATTCTCTTTCCTTCTGACACATTTTGCTATTCTACTTCTCTTAAATGGAAAAGAAAGACGTGGAGGCCATATTGGCCAACTGTCCAAAAGGTTTTTGAGTCTAAAGTCCAAAATGATAATAATCTCCAATTTTTAAAGAATATCCAAAACACTATACGTCAATAAGTGCTTGCTGCCAAACTCTTGGCACTTGTACTTGATAGCTGTGTTTCTGCATGTATTGCAGTTAACCCTACTTCATAAGGCTATACAGTTTGAAAGACTAGAGTTTGTATGATGAATACCTATAGGGTTGGCTCAGATATAGTGATACTTGTGTATGTATGTGGTTAGGTGTCTGTGCCCACTGGAGTGCATTCAGCTCTTTATCCCATAGTCACCTCTTTTTGACCTGTTCTGAAGTGCCGTTGCTGTTCAGTGGTGCCCTTAACATTGGTCAGGTGATTAAATACCAACTCCAAAACTGAATTACTCTGCTTGAGACTCATTTTGTGAATACATGTTGTCTGAACATCTGACCACAAATAAACTCAAGTATTTTGAATCATCCTGCAGTCCTGAGCCCACAGGCTTCAAACCTCAGGTCAAGTAAAGGTTAGGTTTAGATTTCTTTCTTCTTCTTTTTTTTTTAACTGCATCACTTTTATGACCTGCTGTGGAGAATATGCTTTTCCATACAAGATTTGTTTTTCTCTTATGAGTTATTATGCCGCCACAGTGTGTATACTACAAAAGTCTCATCTTTGTGAGTGACAGGACTGGCAGAGGAAAGGAGAAGAGAGAAAAGAGAGGACGGGGGAGGGAGCAGCGTGATTCTATTTACACTTCAAGAGAGAAGCCAGAGAGGTGCTGAGAGCTTGCAGAGCCCAGCACAGCCAGTTTGACAAGACACCACGTTAAACATGCTCATTTCACCTTTAATCAGTACATGGAAATACCTGGTCTTAGGCGGGGAATGTGAAAAGCCTGAAATAATGAGTGTATGTACTCCCCACCACTATCATTCAGCTCGTCTGTGCTGGCTGTGTCAAAGTAAGTCCACTGGTGAACACCAAAGACACTTGCAATCAATGCCTGTTGGTGCCAACTGGTGTCTAGCAACCTGCATTGGTCTCACAGCGTTTTCTAAGAGGAGATTTAAGATGCATTAAAATGCTACACGTGTGTCGCTAAGATAATTTCAGACGAGGCAAGCGGCAGATTGCATGTTAGTCAATATGAATTAGTAAAGCCATAATGACGCCACTGCTCAGACTGTCTGTGTGCATTTCAGTCTAATTTGGAGAAAATGGGAGCAAGCACCTGCCTATTCCATGTGATAAATCTTTATAAATGCTTATTTACAGTCCTGTGAATGAGTGAAATGGGCTTTACATGAATGGTAACTGCAAGGCAAACAGTAATATGTATGCATATATATGCACAAACACACACACACACACACACACACACACACACACACACACACACACACACACACACACACACACATACATATATGTGTGTGTGTGTGTGTGTGTGTGTATTGTGTATATACAGATATATATATATATATATATATATATACTCAACAAAAAAAGAAACATCCCTTTTTCAGGACACTGTATTTTAAAGATACTTTTGTCAAAATCTAAATAACTTTAGAGATCTTAATTGTAAAGGGTTTAAACAATGTTTTCCATGCTTGTTCAATGAACCATAAACAATTAATGAACATGCACCTGTTGAACGGTCGAAAAGACAATAACAGCTTACAGGCGGTAGGCAGTTAAGGTCACAGTTATAAGAAAATTAGGAAAGTAAAGAGACCTTTCTACTGACTCTGAAAAACCCCAAAAGAAAGACGCCCAGGGTCCCTGCTAAACTGCGTGAACGTGCCTTAGGCATGGTGCAAGGATGCATGAGGACAGCAGATGTGGCCAGGGCAATACATTGCAATGTCCCTACTGTGAGACACCTAAGACAGCGCTACAGGGAGCCAGGAAGCACAGCTGATCGTCCTCGCAGTGGCAGACCACGTGTAACAACACCTGCATAGGAGCGGTACATCTGAATATCATACCTGCGGGACAGGTACAGGATGGCAACAACAACCACAAGAACTGGCCAGTGTGGTGCAGTACATGAGGAGGAGATGCACTGCAGTACTTAATGCAGCTGGTGGCCACACCAGATACTGAGGGCTACTTTTGATTTTGACCCCCCCTTTGTTCAGGGACACATTATTCCATTTCTGTTAGTCACATGTCTGTGAAAACTGTTCAGTTTTATATATATATATATATATATATATATATATATATATATAAGTTATGTTCCCTGTACTGATCACAGTATTTTACATTATTGTGGTCCTCTTGTGACATGGACACCTCAGAAAATGCTAACAGGGATGAAAAAGCAAGTGCTGCTGATTCTGAGCTTGAGTCCCTCTATGTTCGTACAAAAAAAAGCAATAAATGGTGATGGTTACTATTGACTAAACTACAGCGTTTTTGTACTGCAAAATGTATTTTTAGAATCCAGTTTTGAGACTGATTTTGGGATTAGTGATTTTCACGTAGTTTAATAGTTAAAAGTAAACGTAAATTGTAAATCTCAAATAATGAGCCGCATCTTTATCGTACACACACACACACACACACGCACGCGCACACGCATGCACACGCACACACACACACACACACACACACACACACACACACACACACACACACACACACACACACACACACACCTCCATTTGGATGTGGTCTTACCTGTACTGAGGAGGTGGTATTCCCTTTGCATCACAGGTCAGAGTAGCTTCTTCTTCTATGGAGTCGACAGGAATGAACAAGTCACCTGGCTCCATCCTCCATTTTGGACCATGGTATGATCCACTGTCCAGACAATCTGTCAGAGAGAAACAGTAACAGCCTGAGCATAATGACTGAAAAAATGAGCATAATGACTGAAAAAAAGTGCTATTGTGATAGCAGAGTTCGGCCACCATAATTCCCTGTACTTCTGGAGGAAATTGGATATTCTGTTCTAACAGGGAAGGTCTATCAAAATGGGAGGTTGGACATTACTAAACATGGGAAGTTGAACTTGATTTCTTGAGATGTTGCAAAGTGCAGATTATTCCAAAAGAATAAGCTAAATAATAATAACAGGATGCCATTCCAAGAAATATTCCTTTTCCAGTATTTAAAAACAAATGCATTTACATATGATAAAAGATAATCGTTTCTTGGTCAATTTTTGTACAATATATGTCAAAAAATTCAAAAATTTGTTTTGACTTTATAGGAACAATCCTTGGACTCTGTTCTTGGTGAACATAAACCCTATGATAAATATGTTTGATCTGCGTTTTGTGTTAATTAAATCACGGAAAATATGATAAAAGACAAGGAAACAACAGCAAATTTTTCTTCATCAGGTTACAATCACAGTCGGAAAGAGGAAGATTGAGAGCATTGTGTCTGTGTTGTGAATGGAAGTCAATACTGAGGAGTGTCCCTTTTAACCGTGGACATCCTATCATCTCTGACACTGACATGATTTTCGGCTCTTCAGCCATCATCCCACAACTGTAAATGTCCAAACGTGAAAGAATCATTACTCATATAAAAAGGTGGTTTACCTGCTAGACAGTCGATGATTGATAACAGTAAAAGCTGTTTCCATGGCAACGTCATCTTTGGCAGCGAAGGGCAAATGAGACTTTCATCCAATAAGCTTTGAAATGGCACTCTTGTTCTCCGAGAGAGGGGAGCTTGACCTGTTTGAACAAGAATTTTGTTGTAAAACAACTCGCCAACCCCCGATATTTGTCTTTTTATCACCCATCAGGAGAAGACAGGGCAAGTTTATATTTGAGTAGCGTAAATATAACTACGATTGAAATTGGATGTGGAGTTTGGTGCAGGATGCGTCTCATTACTTCTGTCCATTCTCACACTTCCGATCAGTGAAGATCCACACAGTGTCACTTTGTGCCCTGAGCTTCAGGCAACTTGCACCCAGAGATGTCTGAGGGTGATACCAGAGGCATATGGGAAGAAACCCATGCCAATCTATTAGAAGGGGGAGAGGGGGGGGGGAAACCAACGCCTAAGCTCATCCTTTAATTGGACGGATTTATTCTGGCTGCCTGAGGAGTCTTGGACCTGGGAATTGGGTGCCATCCAATCAATTAGATTCCCCCACAGCAGCATGTGTCTCCCCACATGCTGCGGTGAATCAAGACAGTCTGATGAGAAAGCCATTCCACCCAGGTCCATAATCAAGGGCAAGTGTCTGCCTGCTTGTAGCATGTGCTGCAAATTGTGATGCAACCACTTCTTGCAGGAGACTAAGCGAGAAATTATGCAATTATGAAATGTCAAACATACACACAACGGAGAACCAGCAATAACACAGCAGTTAAGTAAGCAGTCACACACATACACACACACACACACACACACACACACACACACACACACACACACACACACACACACACACATTCATGTGGTTGGAGTAGTATATGCAGATATGTGTACAATAGTGTGTACCTGCATAAAAGCATGCACATGAACGCAAACACAGAATCACAAATTTCTTCAAGAGTTGTTCAAGATATATTAAGGGCAGAGACAGATAATAACACCAATCTGCTAAATGTCACACAACCCACACATACCTACCTACACGCCACACTCACTTTAGTATAACACCCCCGCTCCACACACACTGGCTTTTCATTTAGAAGACATAAGCCGGGATGTGCGGCTCATTTGTGGCCTAATGCCGGGGCGAGCCTGGTTCAGAGCATTACTTACAGAGGGTCTAATTGTTTATCAGCTACCTGGATGTGAGGGGGTCTCAGCCAGAATTTTCTTCCCTACCTTTCATGTTTGTTCAGCCCTTTTTCTTCCCCCAAAGTCTGCAAAATTGGATTGGTACGCTTCCTCTCAAGATGAGTCCTGCATGCCATACCTCAGTGATAGGCCCCCAGTGTGCAAACTGCTGGCACCTCAGAACTGAGGATTGGTGTGTGGAAGGTACTGTGGGTATTACACTACTGTTGACTTTGCAAGTTATGGTTTGCATTTTTAATGGGGTTTTGTCAGGGATGTTACAACTGTAACAGCTGATGCAATGTGTTCCTTTTTCTTCATGCAGGTCTAATAAATCATTTGCAAATGCAAAATACAGAGTTACAGAATTATGTCAGTGATATGAAACAGAGCAGATCACTCAGTTCGCATGTACATCATGTATAAGATTTCACACACACACACACACACACACACACACACACACACACACACACACACTCACAGCTTGCACTCATGGATAATAATGATGAGTGTGATAAGGTGGTGAGAACGCTTTGCAGGGTGAAACACTCTCAATTACAGAGGGTACCTTCCTGTATCAAGACACCACTGGGTTAAATAATGTATAATCACGATATCTAGCACCTCCATCACACTCCACCAGCATTCAAGTAACACGCTGGTTGAACAAATAGCCCAGCTGGCAGAGTGGGAGTGTGGCCTACTTACTTTGAAGGCCTTCACTGCATTCATCACAGATTTCATTGACATACCAGTATGCAATTACCTGGTGAATGTTGCAGGGTAGAAATGTTTTTCTGTGTGTGTGTGTGTGTGTGTGTGTGTGTGTGTACCTTCTACACTTACTGTATCTCAGGAGGCATACAGCCAATCATTGTCGCAACACTTGTCAAGGTTTGCTGAAGGTATTTTTACCTACTAATTCCTTTGGAAGAGGGTCCTTGGTAACACCTGGATACATTCTTGGATACCAAGAGCCTGGTTCTCTCTGAGGTTTCCCCCTAAAAGGAAGTTTTCCTCACCACCCGAGGTTTCTCCCTAAAAGGGAGTTTTTCAAATGCTTGCTCTTGGGGGAATTACTGGAATTGTTGGGTCTTTGTAAATTATAGTGTGGTCTAGACCTACTCTATCTGTAAAGTGTCTTGAGATAACTCTTGTTATGATTTGATACTATAAATAAAATTGAATTGAATTGAATTTCAAGTATTTTGTGCATACCAGCACCATACATTCAGATTTTTTAGTGTTGGTATGTAGCAACACATTTCAGAGGGTGAGGTGAAGCCAGGCTGCAGTGTGGCACCACACCAGGTAGGAACCACAGGAGCAGTTAGAGGCTAAATTATCACTACGTGAGTAATGAAGCATCTCTACATCAGTTTGACAAAGAAAGGCACGGCTAAACCACAGAACAACTCCTTATTTAAAACTAAATATCACAGTGCCTGTGTCTGAATGCATGCCCCTCCAAAATCAGACTACCTAGACTGGAGGAATTGGCTGCAGTTGGGAGGGCACGTCACGTTACTCCAGCCTAAACAATTATTTTCAAATAAATAGCATTAGAAATTGATGGGCCAATTCGGACAGCAGGCAAGCCAGGCCGACATATACACGCCTGTTAAAGTGAATAAATATTTTAGCATATAAATATCACTGTGTAAATAATGTAGCTTTCTGTATTTCTGCACGTTCAGTATAGTCAAGCGCGCTCATGGGCAATTTTTTTTTTTTTTTGTCTTACCTCTTATCTTGAAATATCTTGAGACCAGCAGAAAACAAATTCAGCCCTCACGGAAAAAGCGACAGATTGATCCTCCATGGAAAACCTTTTAGGAATAATGTCGGTCACAATCGCAAGGTCGTTCATACAGGTGAAAAATCCGGTGATCAGTCAAAGATAACGGGTAACGCAGGAGACATAAACACACGCGTTTCATATCGCTGCTCTCCCCCTTCTCCTCCACTCCCCACAACAACAAAAAACCATACACACACACACACACACACACACACACACGCACGCACGCACGCACGCACGCACACAACACCCACGTTGTTTTCCGTGCTAAATCACATTTGAAACATCCCCAGTTAAGAGGCTCGACTCTCGCCTGTGTTAACGCTCTCAAATCCAAAACGCGTAGGTCTGAAATTGGGCTTGAAAGGGAATCTTGCAGTGATGATTTATTATGCGCATCAAGTCAGCTCTCGCTGCGAAGAAGAAGTGGGCTGTACGGCGGCGAGAGGCGATGATGGAGCAGCCAGAACTAGCAGCGCTGGGATAGGAAGGTGCGGGAGGGAGGAAGACGCACCTGGCGGGGAACTGCGCCCCCCTGCGTCAGACCACAATATTGCGAAGAAACAGTGAGCCTGATTCACCCACTATTTTTTCTTCATAAGCATTTCTCTCAAGTTTAGACAACAAAAAGTAAGCTAATTTCTAAAGAGTTAACTTGTAGATATAATTTATTTGGTAAGGTCCTCTTGGCCCACATGCAGCCTATACTTAGGTGCCTGTGCACCAAAGACTGAAAGTCTATAGCCAAGAACAACAGTATTTAAAAAAAAACTCTAGTCCAGATCATGAAGTGTAATTAAAAAATGAACCAAGTATGATACTGAATCACAGAAAAATTGTGTGAAAAGTCTTGCAAGTATGTAGAATTTCTCATACAAGTGGAATATTAAAGCTGCAATAAGCAATATTTGACCACTATAAGCTATTCTCCAGACCAAACTCACAACATTTGATTTGCAAACCATATTTCTTGGTTCAAGTTAAATTGGTCTCTACAACCGTATGCTAGTAACATGCAATTAGCTATCATTTAAGCAAAATAAAAGAATATAGACAGGAATATATTTCCGCTTTTCAGAAAGACAAATGAAGGAAACTCTCTGAACCCTGTCTGGTTGTGGTGGTTAATGTTGTGAATTGAAACGAAACTACTTGGTTAGGTTAAAAAAATATGATGGTTTGGGTTAAAATAAGTATGTTTGTTACGTAATTTAAGTTTGGTACATAAGTTAAGTACGTTACATAAACTACATTGACTTTTGGTTTCCCATGGGACAAGAACAGCAGTGGCCAGGGAGAAAGGCCTTTGTTTGTTTGACCCATCCATCCACCCCAATCTCCCTTCATGGACTTTCACAGACTTTGATTAGAAACATAATTGTTATACATCAAAGACAAAATCCAGGACAAAATACACTTTCCTCCGAAATTATTTAAAATGCAGTTTCACTGTATTGGAACGTAATTTTTAGGAGACAGGGCTGCTATGAGAAACCCCAGGTGCTAGCCAGGACAGCCTATGTAGGAAAGACACCAATACTTGGCTTGGCTTGACAAAGCAGCATTAAGAGATTTCTGACCACTAGGGGGCATAAAGTCTCCAAAACGAACTCCTTCAAGAAATAGGTCTTGGTTACTTTCTTTACCAGTCACTTGTTTTCTTCAGCAAGTTGTTCATTTCACACTAGACAGGCAACATACAATCATCTTGTATGTACGGTGGCTTACAGGGGCAAACGCCCTGCAACTTAAGAAAACACACGCAAATAGACAAAACACAAGCAAATTAAGAAAACAACTTCATTAATTTGACAAGACATGTGCAGCATTCAGCAAACGCGCTGCAAATGCACACAACACAACCAAATAGATAAACGCGCTGCAAATATGAAACGATGTAAAAAGAAAAGCACGCAAACCCAGAAAACAAATGCAACAAAAAAAAACACTGCATCAGAAGTTCCCCAGGCCTCTAGAGGGAGCAGATAAGTGGAACAGCTTGATTTTCGACCCCACGGAGGGGGGGGGGAGAGAGAGAGAGAGAGAGAGAGAGAGAGAGAGAGAGAGATACAGCAACTGCATAGACTGTAAATATTAAGTCTATGTTTGAGATATGTTTTCTCTCGTTTGGTGGGTGTGTCTCGGCTCAGGTCACAGGTGATTCTCAATCAGCAGAGACGTCTGTAAACTCATGTAAACTCAATAAAACATTTAAAACTGCATCAGCGTTTAACGTTGACGTTTGTTTAAGGCATATTACATAGGGTTTAATTTCGAGGTCCGAAAGGTGTATCACTGAAATATAGGCCTCCTCAAGTGTAATATCGTGATTATACAACAACGGTTACCAACAAAATAAGTGATCAATCTGTATTCATATTGTGGAGCAATTCGCTCTTGAAATACAAAAAACAGACAGGATTTATAGTCCCTCCCTGTTTAGTAAACCAGCCAATTTACCGTGGGATTTATCAAACTGAATAAATCCCGCCCGCACAAATAAACACAAAACTGCTTTGCTAACTCCATCGTGTTGTAACTAAGACATCTGCTGAAAAAGTTATTGTATTCATTAGCATGATTGCCGTACTGTTTAGTTAAAAAACATCCAACACACCAAAGTACAAACACATAGCCGACCAGACGCCAGCTTTTATTTTGAAAAGCCGAAGCTCGGGGACGGCACCAGGGCATGAGACGGGAGCATAGACTGTATATTATTAATATGTTATGTTATTAATAATAATAATATTATTTTAATATACAGTCTATGGAGTTCTCCAGGCGGCAGTCATACCTGACTCTAATAAAAACGCAGAGCGCTCTCTCCCCGTGGGGTCGAAAATCAAGCTGTTCCACTTAGTTGCTCCCTCTAGAGGTCTGGAGAACTTCTGTTGTATAATCTGGATGCTGCGTTTTTTTGTTGCATTTGTTTTCTGGGTTTGCGTGCTTTTCTTTTTGCATCGTTTTTTATTTGCAGTGCGTCTATGTATTTGGTTGTGTTGTGTGCATTTGCAGCGTGTTTGCTGAATGCTGCGCATGTGTCTTAATTTGCTTGTGTTTTTTGCAGGGCGTTTGCCCCTGTCGGCCACCGTATGTGTGAGCTTATGAGCTAGGAGTGGCTGCCAGTTATAATATGTGAGGTCAGTGAGAGCCATTGGGACTGAAGCATACATGTACCAGTCAACCAATATAATGAGCTGCAAGATGCTGAAAACATAGAGCTGCAGACTGGGGTGTTAAAATTACAAAAAAAATGTGTGAGTGTGGCTTTTTCTTTGTTTGCAAGCGGGGCATGCTTGTGGGCTGAGTGACATTACTCAAACTAGTTTTGTGATTGGAGGAGACTGAAGTGTTGTGGGTACAACTGAACCTGTTTTCCACTCTGCCACAAAAAATGGACCTGGTTGTTATGGAAATGTAATGGAGCAGGTACCTGCGATTAAAACACACAAATATTAATTGATGGTATTAATATTGGTGACATTTCTCCCTTTCTAATTGTCCCTTTTTACTGAAATTTGGACATGTCAAAGTAGGGAAAACAGATATAAATATTAAAATGAATGATGGCAGTTTCAGGATGCTAGTATTAAATAGAATGGAGCCATTAATGTTACTAGTTACACTTGTGCTTTCCGTGCTATGACAAGCCAAAATGTCTACTTTGAAAACAAAATGCTGTTTATGCTACTACCTGACTATTTTCTAACAGGAGTTTGATGTTTCACCTTAGATTATGATGAATGCATAATTGATCTAAAGTATTCGAAACACTTACATTTTACCTGAAACTCTGTTAATATTTAATGAATTTTTTACTTTACTTTATTATCTACTGTTACATTATACACCTACAAATCTTTCTTTATAATGTAATTCTAAAACTGCTACTTTTGTCCATGCTCTGTACAAACATCAGTTTTTGCATGTCTGTCTATCCGGGAAGAGGGATTCGTCCTCTGTTACTCTTCCTGAGGTTTCTCTTTTTTCATAATGTGTTGGGTGTTGTATGTTGTACAGATTGTAAAGCCCTCTGAGACAAATTCACGATTTTGGGCTCTATAAATAAAATTTACTTCACTGAACTTGACTATAATTCAAAACTGCATTCGCCAATGAAAGAAATTGGGTTGCTACTGAGTTGCAGAAGGCTGACGTTTCACTGTTTTTGATAAGCATCTGCTGACTGCATTGGTTAATGGTGAAATGATGTATTTCCCATGACAAGACTGAGAAAAACTGCTCTCTCTTCCTCCCTCTCTCATCCACACTCTCAGCTGCCCTTCATTCCTCTTTGTCTGTCTCTCGCTCTCTCTCTCTTTCCATTACTCACAAACAGTGAATCCCTCTTCTTTACTACCACAGTCATGTTACCCTTGTGTACATCACCACAATGTCTAATATGTGTACTGGGCCTCAGTGAAGCCTAACTGTATTAACGTAGGTCCCGTAGTCCCTCAGTCTACTAGGGGCCCCATTAAACCTACATTGATCATCCTCATTTCAGGCCCAGGTTCCTTCAACATGGCCAGGGCATCATTAATAAAGCTCCATACAGCAGCCATTTGACATTTCCTTTAATTATGCCTGTAATTTATTCATGCACTTGATCCTAGGAGCTTGTTGTGAAAAAAGGTTCCTCCAGGAATATTTTATCCTGCTCCTCTCGAGGTCTACGGATTAACCATATTAATAGCAACCCCCTGAAGATATTACTTTCTTCAGTGTGTGTGTGTGTGTGTGTGTGTGTGTGTGTGTGTGTGTGTGTGTGTGTGTGTGTGAGCATTGTGCCCTAAATGTGTGTTAAGCTGCAGAAGTCATTAGGTCTTATTTCTCAACCATTCAGAGGACGCAATGTAAATGCTCCTGTATTATTAGCTAGTCTAATTTTGGGAGAGCACAAAGAAAAGTGCAAATGGTTGCACGATCTATGCTTATCGCACAATGCAGCGACCCCCATGTTTAACCCAGTTTTACAGAGGAAAACATCACTGCTTAATTTGCTAACTCCGCAGCTCGGTTAACAGACAGCGAAACAGCAATTTCACACAAAGTAGCGGAGGAAATCTCAAATGCACACACTTCAAATGGGATTTAAGATGTTAATTATGATGTTTTTTCATCACAGAACATAGCTCAACTCCTGACTGCACACCTGACAGAAATTCCTCAGGCTTTGTGGGGAAAATGTGTGCATTTGAAGGCTGGGAAGTGGAGGCTCTTATTTGAAGAGGACACACGCACGAAAACACACACACACACGCAGAGGGAGAAATGGAAGGCAATTTGTCACTTGTAAGTTATTTGTCAGGACTGGAGGAAACACTGTAGAGCCTACTTCATTATTTCATGAAAGATTTAACAGCTATTGCTTCAAATATGTAAACTTACATCTTTTTCACTTTTATTGTAATCATTTTTCACAAAACCACAAATCATCTAACTTTTTTTACACCCCTTATCTGAACATACACATCGCTCAGCTATGTGGTTGTGAATCTAAAACGATTTGGGTGTTGTCTGCAGTTCACTTAAATATATCACACAGACCCTGGTAGGGATGCTCTCTCTTTCTATCTCTTGTATTGACTCAGTAAGTTTCTCTTGTTAGTTTATTTTTTTACATTTCTGGTAGCCTTAGTTCATTAGCCAGGTTGTTGCATTGAAGACTAATGGGACAACATACCTTTTATTGCATACTGCAATTCCATGGCTGTGGAGGTCCATTACTTTAGGCATTCAAGAATTTACTCTTTACTGCTGCTGATAGGGAGGCCTTGCTAGGGGCTAATGATGGGAAAGATCCACTTTGAAATAAATCCTGCTGTAGACCAATAAAAACTTTGCTTGGCTACAGAAGAGGCCTGCAATTAGAAACCAGCTTTTGAGGTCTGACCTGGGGTCCATCCATCCATCTTCATCCGCTTATCCGGGGTCGGGTCGCGGGGGTAGCAGCTCCAGCAGGGGACCCCAAACTTCCCTTTCCCGGGCCACATTAACCAGCTCCGACTGGGGGATCCCGAGGCGTTCCCAGGCCAGGTTAGAGATATAATCCCTCCACCTAGTCCTGGGTCTCCCCCGAGGCCTCCTCCCAGCTGGACGTGCCTGGAACACCTCCCTAGGGAGGCGCCCAGGGGGCATCCTTACCAGATGCCCGAACCACCTCAACCTGGGGTGAGTCCAGTAAATTCAGCAAAGAGATGCACCATCTCTGGATCCTCATAGGTAATATCTAATGTAAAAGAACTATTCATTAATCTTAATAAGCATGGGTCGCATATAAGATACCTTGAATTAAGTTTGATGTGACCTTGATATAACCTACATTTGTCAATTCCAACAAATAACAGTAAAGGTGCTGTATGTAGCATTTACCATGAATTATATTTAACATGAATTATTGAAATTACTTTGAGACATTGATTACAAGAAATTGGAAGCTGTGACAAGTGGGTGAGATTCCCTGCACTCACCATTTGTCCCTTGGTTCTTGTGTACTTACATTAGTCCGCATTTATTTTACACAATCCTCTAGTTAGTTATTTTCGTTTATTGAAAATGTGGTTATAATCTGGATCATAATTTACCAGCATTTACAATACCTCTGTGTGCAACAGAGGCTATGCTAATGATCTCTACCACAGTTGCATTGTGCATTAATGATATCAAGGTTAATTCAAGTAATTAACTGCAACAATGACATATTGATTGCAGTAAAAAGGCCAAACAATGATAAATTGATTAAAATGGCATGCTAAACAGTTGCCGCTCTAAATGAATCCATTTGGGCAAAATAACAAAATACAGACACATTTGGTAAAGCTCATGATGGACAGTTGTGCTCGAGGCTGTCAAAGGTGTTGATTCAACTTAATGGTCATTTAGAGGCAGTGGTTTGTAGTGTTATTAAGCAAATGTCCTGTTAAGTGTTTTTTAGTCAGCGTTAACAAGGGTCTACTTGTAACCACTGGTTCTCTTTGTTAGAGCAGTTTACCTGTGTGTGGAATATGTTTATTGAGAAGTCCATTTTGAATTATATAATATCACAGTGTTTGTGACACAATGACGACTGCTGAAACAAAAAAGCAGCTTCACACGTGTGAGTCATTTCTAAATTGAGTGCCAGATTAATTGCACCCGAGATCTGAAAATCACAGTGCTCAAGCCAACATAAGGCAGCTGAAAGAGGCAAAAAGAGGGCAAACAGTCTTTTACATTACTCTTAGCAGAAGTACATCACCCTCACAGTAATTTGGGGTTTAGTATCTTACTCAAGGGCTCTTAAGCAGTGTTTTTAGTCTGTAACAACCAACACCTTGCAGTTGATAATGTGCAACATTTAATAGCCCAACACTCCTCCCCCAGTACCAGGAATAAACTCAACAGAATTCCTGCAGTAGTTTGTTGATAGTCAGTATCTTTACCTCTGGGCCAACCTTGAAGTTTTGACAAGATGAAATTGCACTGACATCATCATCTCCCGATGCCTTTACGGCCCTGATAAAAGGTCCCTAAATCTTGAACTCACAGTGCAGACAAAATTAGACTCGCCGCCTGTGGCCTTGCACTGCTGAGCAGAAAACATTGGGAAAAGGAGCAGGTGGCAGCAGACATTAGTGCCCACGTCGTTGTGTCAATCTGAGCAGACATTTTTTAGTGCAGCTCATTTGGTTATACATTCTGCCAAAATTTCTTTAATGCTTCCGTTTCAGTTGGGGAAGGGGCAGGTGTTAAGTGTGGTAAAGGCTGAGAAGATGAGATTGATGGAACGACTTGCCACGTGTTGTGAATTTTCAGACAGAATGTCAGGAAGTCTGTCCTGCTCTCTTATTCACGGGTACTTTATTTGACGCATGAAGGAGACGTACACATTTATATCATGCTTTAGACAACTCAATTCTTTGTATTCGTAGAGACCGAAGAGCCTCATTTACAGCAAGCTTATACTCACCAGACATGCCCAATGTTTAGGTTGTGTGGCTGTTCCATTTATTTAAGTAGCTATAAATGTTTTAACTGTAAACTGTTGTGGGGGATGATACTAGAGTACTCTCAGCTGAATAGGCATTACCTATAAATATTTTAGCTCTCATTTCACCAGCTTTCCATTAACTCATCGTGTGTGTGTGTGTGTGTGTGTGTGTGTGTGTGTGTGTGTGTGTGTGTGTGTGTGTGTGTGTGTGCGTGCGTGCGCCAGGGTTCAATTTTGCTGCCCAGTATTAGGTTGTCTGACATCTGCAATCAATAAAGCTATTGAACCAACAAGGTCAGCCTACCTCTCATGAGATTTTAAATTTTTCTGTCATATGAAGCTCCATGAATCTACACAATCACACATGGTCTTTGGTTGGCTGCAGGATCACATTTTCTTCTCTTTAATATTTATTTAACATACTCAAAATAAATGCAAATCAATGCTTAATATTCATTATTTAAAATAAACGTACATGCATATTATTTGAGGTATATGCAGACATCTTTCGAATACCTTGGAAAGAAACTTTGCTTTTTAAATTAAACACAGGGCTCTAGTAACCATATAAACCCATCTATGAGGGAGCAAATATAATCTATTATCAGCAGGAAAAAGTGAAATTTCTCCAGCTTCACAATTGGCTTAACCCACCATGTGCTGCCTGGCCCTGTAGTGTGCCTCTTTACATGAAATGTTTGCCTCCTTCATGAGAATAGAAGGCAGTTGCGAGTTGTGTTTGATTTAATTTTGAAAGCATTAGAGGCTTATATGTAAGTGAACCATGCAGTAAAATGGAACAAAAAATGGGGATGTCACCAAAAATGGGTTCTCTCCCATACTTTTCCTCTCCAGAGGGCTCCTGCACATAAACACACATCATGGATGTGCAGCTAGCCTGCAGCCCGGTGCTGCTGGCATTTATTTACATACATTGTTCTCAAATTTTCAATGTTAAGATCTATGCTAGGTGATTGGGATTTACATATGCAGAGGTCCAAGGCTCAGACCACTGTATGGATTTTCCATCTGTAGGATAGTCTCCTCCTAATGAATGTTTTTACTCTCTATTTGTCAATGACATAACGATCCCCTGCACTTAGCATAAATAACAGTAAAAGCTACAAGTATATTAAATTGTGTTTAAAATCAAAACTTATTGTGGCTGTTTTTTAAAAAAGTGCTTTAGTTGCAATTAGACACCAACACCAATCCACAACATGCAGTACACAAACAGTCTCATCAGCGCATTTAAAAAAAATGCAAAAACACAATCAACCTCAAACAGCTGGTAACGAGCGACTACTCTGCACTTCTCAAGTGTTAACTTGCAAATTTTTTGGTGACAAATGATGCAGAAATAGTGTGAAATTGGCAATGTTTTTTTTCATTAAGGCCGCCATGAACAGTGGTGGATCTGCTTGGCTTTCGTTTTCATGGATGACCATTAGCTGGTTAAGGGTGAACACATCTGTCTCCCGATGCCTTTGCCAAGCTTAGCATTAAGGACGTCAAACACATGAATTATTCAAACACGCTAATTAACATAAAGGATCCCTTAATGGTCAACATACTGACTTATGAGTACATTAAACAGAAAATCTATATTACAAGTTTATGAAGACAAAATTTTGTTGTAGCACTGTAAGAAAACTGTCTTGTTATTAGAACTCCAATTGATTCATTACAAATATATACTACTGTAACCTAAAGAAAGCTAAAATGAAATGATATGATTTGCAATGTTCATAGAGATTCATTATATACGTACCCAATGTTTACTTACAATGTGCTTTTAATATTTCCAGTTCTCTACATTAGTATTTCAACTTTTATTTAAAGCTTTTTTTTTATATGGATAGTAAATAAGGAATTCTGTAACTTCACAGCTATTATTGTACAAGGATTTTATCAGTGGGCTAAAGAAACTGCAGATGCAGTGCACAAGGCCTAGACTTTTGCACCAATTGTCAAATGATTCAGCAGAACTTTGTGTACCAGTTTAGACAAAACGAAAGTGTTGGCTGTTTGACCCACATACAATCCTGCAACATTATATCAACCTGTTCCTATTTGCATGGCAGATAAAACATTGTTTTTTTTCCTACTGAACTATATAAAGTGAGGAAATTGCTCATGAAAACACACATTCGTACCCATGCTCACTCTATCCTCCACATTCGTACCCATGCTCACACACACACACACACACACACACACACACACACACACACACACACACACACACACACACACACACACACACACACACACACACACACACACAAGCAGGCAGAGCCCAGAACAACACAACAAAGTATAACTGCAACCCTTACATATTCCAAATGTGCACATGTTTTAAAGTCATTTAACATTTCAATTAAATTTTTTCCCTTAGGCACCATTAGTCTAGCATGCTGCCTGTAATACTGTTACGTGGTGATGATGTAATGTCTCGTATTCCACCTGCAACACTAATATTACACACATTCTCACACACACTCAAACCCGTGGGTCTTGAGTCCATAAATGAAGGCAGCTGGCTTTGATTGCACTTATCAGTCAACATTTATTCCCGGTCCATGTCCATTTAGCACACCCATCGCAATGCTGTTATCTTGTTGGGCAGCAAATATCAGATTATCTTTTGCCAGTACGACGGAATTTTTTTCATAAGGCATTTGAAGTTCCCAGTGTAGTCTACACAATACGATTACACACAATACTTCATTAAAAATGCATGCAGTATAGTGGTGATGGTGCAGTGTTTATGACACATGCCTGTGGTGTGGGAGATCTGGGTTCAGATCCCACTGCGATACATCATCGTGCAACCTCTGACATATATAGCAATTGTAAGTCACTTTGGAGAAAAGCATCAGGTAAATTACATCTAATGTAAAGTATAAGCATTCTCATCCGATACAAGAAACTGTGCTGTAAACTGTGCTGTATTCTCTGAAGCATTCTTCTTCAGAGAGAGCATTGCTCCGCACAGCTTCATCTCCCTTCTTTCCACAGCCCTTTCTTTTCATGAAAGGAATGAATGCAAAGAAAGATCCCTGACATCTTTAGGTCAAGGCACCCACATGCTGGTCCTCAGCACAAAGAAACTTAAAATTGGATAATTTCATACAAAGCAGTAGTTCAGCCTTACACTAAAATCATTGAAGCACTGCTAATATTCACAGTTTGAATGATAGCCTTGCAATAGCAAAAGGGACTATCAATCAAAAGCTGATGGCAGTGCAGAATCCCACTGAAATTTTGGTTGTATGGCTGAGGAAACCTCTATAGTTGTGAATCATATGATCTATGATTCAAATCTCATCTGAATAACATTTTTAGCACACATTAACTGAATTTTACACTGACTTTGTTAACATTTTTATTGCACCAGTATCGATACAAATCAATTGATATTAATCTGCCATTTAAAAATAGGCAACAAGATGAATTAATACAATTATTTTAAAATTCATACACGTTTTTATTGTTATTTTAAAGAACCGACCTTGAATGTTTTCCTAGCCCTTAAACTTGAAAAGAGTTTGAAAAGTTTTGTCCACGTTCCGCTTTCTTTTTTTGTTGCATTCAGCTTCAATCACCTTCCTTAAGAATTATCTGAAGGTCACTAAGGATGTCACAAGTTTGATGTAGTAGATGGTATGTGTTAAATCAGACAAGGTGTTGTATGATTGACTACCAGCTTTGCTGGTCAGTTAGTGTAATCACCAAGGTGCATCGGTAAAGATGTACTGTGTGGGTCTTAAACCACTAAACCACCAGGGAGACCCCAGTCCTTTAACAAAAACTTGAAAGAATGAAGAGTTATTTTGGATGAAAATAAAATTTTCCTTAACTGCATTGGGATTTAGTGATTTGATTTAGTATTTAATTGCATGTCAAAACACTACCTGGATGGCTGAAATAACTTAACAGACAGCAGAACAGAAATCTCATGGAAATCAGAACTCAGAAGCCCCCTCTAGTGTTTAACTCTAAAAAATAAAATATATGCACAACAGATCCAGCAGTAGAAACAGCAAAATATGTCTTGCTTAACCAACTGAAAGAATCCACACATATCTTTTACATTCAACCAAGAACAAAACACTGGGAGAAACAGTTGTGGGGCAGCTGGTAGACATTATGTTTCATGCTCAAATGCACCTTAGAAAAGACGAACACTGTCCATGAGATTGACACTGTTATGGTTGATACTGTAAAGTGCACATATCATCTTCTGTAATATCAAAAGTTGACATAAATTATTTGTCTGATAAATTATTTCAATCTTCCCGAGCTTGCTGGAGTAAGGCTGCGAAAAAACTATTCCTGGATTGTGTTGCTGCTTTCCTGCTGTGCAAGGCCATCAGAGATGTCACTAGGGGGCAATGTTATACCACAGGAGGAAAGACCTGCCACCAGTAAAATATACATCCATTACTATGGCAACTAGATTTTCTACACTCCTTCCTCTGTGAAATATAGTTTGCGTGTTTTCTCTGCAGTTTAAAAAACACAGGGCAGAGTTCAATGAACTGCCATTGGGATTGTATATTTTGATAAAAATTAATTGCGATGAGATGTCAGACTCAACACTTGAATCACAATAAGCTTTACTGGCCAAGTAAATGTGTGCACACACAAGGAATTTGTCTCCAGTTTGATTTATATAATAAAAGTGTATATACATGTAAATAAACAACAATATAATGACATTTGTAGACAGTACAATAGTGCAAAGGGTGCTGAAATAGATATGGAATTATTTATGTAAGAAGTTGCTTTATATACCTGAGGCAATAAGAGTTTGAATGTGTTTTCAGTTTGAGCGAAACGTTGTTTTTCTATATACAAAAGAATTACTTCTATGTATACATATATGTGGAGAGGAATCAATAGATCTCACATATCTCCAGTGAAGTGCTTTGAGCCAGAGAGAAACAGAAGTTGAGGTCAAGATTACAGGTCAGCGGAGCACAATGGCCTTATAATGGATGAAAATGTGGTGACCCCCGAGCTGTGCTTGTCTCTCTCTCTCTTTGGAAGGTAATGTCAAGGTCCATGACACAATGTTCACTGGTGGTTCGAGTGGTAATTGGAATGTATCTTCTTTTCTATTGCCTTACAATCAAGTTTGGACCTTGTGGGAATGTAGCATGGCACGGACAACTTGAGAGTGAAGAGCTTTGCATCTGTGGTCTATACGTGTTGATGTAAGTAAACTTTTTAGTGTTCTAGTACAGAGATCTTCAATAGCTGTGACCCCCTAGTTTTCTTTTTTCAAAAATTGTAATATGTCTGAAAATAAATCTGCCTTTTCGGCCAAAAACAAACATTTAATTTACACCACATTGATAATATCCTTACTAAGTAAGGTAAAGTAGCCAATATGGTAGCCAGTTAAGCTTAAGGATTCACTGTGCCTTCCACATATGTTTAACATTAAAACAAGATGTATAAATAGTATATGAACATCCATCCATCCATTTTTATCCATCTGGCCCAGTTTACCATGCTCAATTCTATGCAATATATTTAAGGGTTCGGTCGCTCTTTCAGCTAAGGGGTCCTTGGCCTGTTGATTAACTAATCAAAGCATTTTTTTGTGCTGTGCACAAAGCGCCAGTATATTAAAGGGCCTTGCAGCAATAACATTTTTAAAGGTCCAGTGTGTAATGTGTTTAGTTGTTCATTATCAAAATCTGTGTTGCCTGTTCACAAACTTGTCCTTTTTCATGAATATTTTCCACCACCATCAATTCCAAGTATTCCTTTTGGCTTGGAATTTTACATTTGCATTTGCATGAACTGGGGTAGACGCTCCATATTCATGCGCCATCTTGAAATACGTTAGCAGGTAAGGGACATACAGGACATACTGCTCTGCCTTTCGCGTTTTCGCTGTCACATGATAAACTCAGGTGCTGCTAATGCTGCTAATGGGTATCGTAGCATCCCGGCCCCGGCAAGTTTGAAGATGGAAACATGGAGGACCAGACATATTCAAAATCCAAATTTCAGGAACAGGAGTCTTCTTCTTCTCCCAGGAAAGGAAAAAAGATATTGAAAAGAGCAAGAGACCGGCTTTTTGAAGCGTGAAGGCTACCATAGCTGTAATACGTACTTTGAACTGCGTGGTGCGAGAGAGTTGATTGAGATATATGATCTCAATGCTAGATGGGAGAAATTCCTACACATTGGACCTTTAAAGGCCTAACATTACCTTTATTGTCAAAGTATGTCTGGAAATTTCAATCTCAAATGTAGAGTCCAACTAAGACCACTTGTCAACAATGGTCTATTTTTAGACAGGAGTTTAGAGGAGACAGAGAGCACCCTTCACTGTGGGATTTAGTAATTTGATTACACAGAGAGTATCAACAAAGACTACTAGAATGCTTAGTCTGTTTTGTCAGTATATCCATGACAAAACAAGGTGAATTGTGTCTGGTGAAGCTGAATCAGAAAAAAAAATATCAAGGGCATGTATAATTGTCACAGAATATGTTAGATTTGAGGTCTTCAATAATAACAATATCACAACCACAGAAATGTGTACTTTTAATGCCACTGTTATACAAAAGAAACCAGGTAGTATTCAGCATATATAAGGTTAACTTAAGGTCAATAAAATGTATGTAGGTGTATACACTTCCTGATCTTTGTTATATGCATTACAGTAAATGCCAGAGAGGTCTGCAATAAAGTAATCTTTTAATTAGGCCTAGTGATTGATCTGACAATTATCTTCTTTTAGTAATCAATGAATCGTCTATAAAATATCAACAAATAGTGGTCAAAATCAGAATTTTCTAAAGCCCACGTTAATATATTCAAACTGCTTGTTTTGTCCAACAAACAGTCCAAAAATAAAGTAGTTTACTAGAAGAGAAAGAAATATTCATATTTAAGAAGCTAGAAGCAGTGACTTTTCCTAAGAAATGACTGAAATGATTAATCGATTATGATAATTAATGCACTTAGTGTGTTTCAGGTCTACTCTTACAGTATCTTAAAATCCCTTGTACATCATCTGGGGACTGGTCTTAGCTACTAGTTAAAGGTGCTGATGTGTTTGTTCAAATGGTCTGGATCATAACATTTATTTTTTCTAAAGTTTTACATTTATAGCTAAGAGCATCTGAACTTATAGTGTGTTGTGTTGCTTGCTACTTGTGTATGTGTAAGTCTGTGTTTATCTCCAAGAATGCCCTCTCTCCACATAGCTCCACTTTACAGTCATCTGACATGCCAACAAGTACAGAAAAATACACAATAAACCATTTTTTCCTTCCTTCGTGTGAATTGCGTTTTTTCACTCAGAGCTGCTGACTCTGCTCTGCTGCAGCTGGAGTGTTAAGTGAACTCTGATGGGTGTGTCATTCTGTACAAACACTGGCATAGTATGTGTTCACCTATACTCTTTCTAAGTGTGCATGAGAGATATAATTTTGTACAGTGGCACTTGTCCATTGAAATTATGTTATACTTCAGCTGTGTCACCTTTACCTAGTGATGACGCCGCTCGCGCGCACACTGTTCACGCTGTGAAATATTTCCCCATGTTTTGTATACGCACATATTTTACTCAAGCCTATGGGGTGCCGGTTATAGTATATGACAGCAGTCATTCCACCCGCACCGTCTTCAGAGTCACTGCGTGTCCTTTGACCTCTGTCGCTTCTAAAATAGAGAAAAGACCTTGTGGAGACTTGAGTCAGAGTTGCAGTTGTTGACTGCGCACTTTTGGCCGTCAGGCAAAGAATTTGGCACGTTGGGCTTCTGAGGTAAAGAGCTACGTAATACCTGAAAAGTTTTGCTGCAGTTGTTGCGATGTTTGTCATATCGCGGACTCAAAGTTCGCATCACTTTTAGGTTTTGGACAAAACGAGCTTCTCCTGAGGGAACTGAAGACAACACCTCGATAGGTAGAAGACTCTTCACATTACTCCAGTTGCTCGTCTTATGGGTAAGCTGCACATCTAAATGAAGTTCACTTAATGTTGTTTTGTTCAGGTTTGTGACAGGAAAAAGCCATTCAGCGTTTATGTTATGTTATATATGCGCTATGGTGATAAAGTAAAGTAAAAACAAGTTAAAGCCACCGCCCTCCATCTCCATCAAACCATCATCCTGCAAGTTGAAAGTCTTGTTTATCAGCATAAATCACAGGCAGTTCTCAGGTAAATATTTCAGCGGTGAGCTGTCTGATCCCTGTGGAGCTCAGAGGCAAAATAATTAAAAGTGAAGTGAATCTGTGCCCATGCAGGTTATTGTAGCCAAGGTGTAAAATCTTGCATTGAATGATATATAAAAAAAAAAAAAAAATCAGAAACAAAAAACAAGTTCAGATTTTTATCTTGGCTATTCATTGTCTGTGCTGGAGATACTGTGCTTCTCCCTCCCTCTGGAGGGCAGGCATTCTTATGTACAAAATTTATGAAATGCTTTTTTTTATCGGGACATTAGTACCTGCAACCATGTAAAAACATTCTCCCATTAATATTTAATGTAATTGTGCAGCACGGCTTTATCAAAATCATTGACATTTTTACCCCTCAGTCAAAGATTATTGGATTTTATGACCCATGGTTTGTAAACCTTGTAAGAGTTTGTACCACTTTTCACTCTTGTAGCTGTGCTAATTACAATTGACCTTTCCTTGCAGAGTGTTAAGTAGAGTTAGGGTTTTCATGAACAGTGTTTTGGAGTTTTGTGACTGTTACAGATTTGCATAAACATAGGTGATTTTGCTGTACAGTTGTGTTAAACTCACTTTATCACTTGCTTTCTACCTCTTTCAAAAGTCAGACTCCCTTACATGAATTCTAATGGTAAATAGTGAGATCACATCCTGTCTCTGTCCCTTCTGTCTGGTCACTCAGAGAGTGAAGACTTGCCCAGAGCAATGGCCACACTCAGCCCTGTGAAGCAGCCCATTCAAACCTCTGCAGCTTTGTCATAGCGAAATGGGTCGAATCTCTCTCTCTTTGTGTGACCCAACTTGACCGAAATGTGGT
Organism: Sander vitreus; assembly: GCF_031162955.1. Classification (NCBI taxonomy): domain Eukaryota; kingdom Metazoa; phylum Chordata; class Actinopteri; order Perciformes; family Percidae; genus Sander; species Sander vitreus. The sequence goes on along the minus strand of NC_135861.1, from coordinate 13,831,343 downwards.
AATTGAGGAATCCTGGGATTTTCACTCCCTGTGGTGATGTTCGGGCCAAGCTTTCAATACATTCATTTACAGTACAACAAGTTGTTACATGAGAAACAGGTCAGCTGTAAATTTCAACTTTGAAAAACATCCAGATATGTGTTTATTCAGGCGTGGTGTGATCTCGCTCAGATTCTCGCCCCTTCACATGTACAGGGTCATGTAGTCTTAAATGACCCTGGCTCAGTGTTGTACCGTTGGTCATGTAGTGCCACAAACAGGACAACATTTCCACAAGTCTTAAGAGAGGATACTTTTAAAAATAATAACAGTAATTCCATCAGCCTCAGTTACGATAAACTTTAGCATGTTAGTAGGCTTGTGCTGATTGGCGATCAGATCGTATATTGACAATTAAAGGAATGATCGACGATTGGTGTTTCCTATGCATATATTTTTTTTTTAAGATCATTTTTTGGGACATTTCCGCCATTTAATGGGACAGCTAGATATGAAAGGGGAGAGAGGGGGAAGACATGCAGGAAATTGTCTCAGGTCGGACTCAAACCCTTGACCTTCTGTTTCAAGCATACACCTCTATATATGTGAGCCTGCCGTACGAACAATCTACGCCTTACTGCTTATTTTCTGGTGGAGCGGTAAGTCCGCCCGCTGAGCCACGTTAATCAGCACAAACAACGAGTGAAGTTTGAATCCTTAACGTTAATTACAAAGAAGTTTTCCGTGTCTTTTCCATGAGTCTGACACCTGCTGGGCTGCGTCACCCAGCCTCCCAACCTTCCCGGCTGCTGCCAGGGTATTGGGAACTACATTAGGTCAGCCTGCACCGATTAATGTTAGTGGGGACTAACGGCAGCTAACGTTACCGGTCGAGTTTCCCTCGTGCGGAGCTTCACCTCCAACACGACAAATAAACTATAGGTATTACATGTACAATTATCATATTAGGAGGCAGAGGAATAGCTATACATTTAACACACTGACCTACACACAGAGAGAGCCGGAGAGTGAGAGAGAGAAGCCACCGCTAACTGCTAAACTAAAGTAGCTAACAGAGCTAATAGCGTGTAAACAACTATAGGATTAGCGAGAAAGTCGCTAAAAGGAAGTCGCTATGAGTGCTTGAGTGAACTACTGTAATGTTAGGTTTAAGGGACAATTAGACGCTGTCATGAAGAATATGACAAAAAATAACTGCATCGAGCTACCAAAGCAAGACACTATCAACACTGAAGCATGTCAGCCAAGGGGGTAAGCTTCTCCTCGGACCGCGAACCTCCTATGGCGCCATTTTGATGCTAATAAGCCATCACCTCCCGTTAGCATTCCATTGACTGCCATTCATTTTGGCGCCACTTTGACAGCGAATAACTTTACATCTGAAGCGTTTAAAGACTCTATTTGTCCATTGTTTATTTCTAAAGAAACATGACAATATATAAAAGGCTCCATTACCTTGTACCTCACGTTATGGCTCCGTAGCAGACGTTTTTGTAAAAATAGGCTAACGATTGTGTCATAACCACGCGACTTACTGTCGCATAGTAGAGGAATTACCGTATAGTACAGGAGAAGCGCGCAGGAAGTTTCGTCTCACATTAGCTGTTTAAGCTTAATTACTAATGTTAACTAGCATTTTAGTTAGCAATAATTAGCCTGTGTCCATGTTATTTCCTTACATATACCTACGCTCTCCGTCTCTGCAAGATTGGGAATGATTGACATTTCTCTTGGCACAGCTACCAGAAGACTTACAACTTTCAGACACGTTGCTCACGTCACATTTACGTTGTCTCTCTCAGTTGGAGGCTGCGCAGTAACGCTAGCCATCACCGGAAAAGTGCTTCTAATGGCCTTCATTGGTCTTCGTCCATAGCAACGGGATCTGTTGGTCCATTCTTATATACTGTCTATGATGTCAGCACGTCAACCAAGCAGGAGGCAGGACAGCCGAGCCGGTGTAAGGCAAGGCAAGGCAAGGCAAGGCAGCTTTATTTATATAGCACATTTCAGCAACAGGGAAATTCGAAGTGCTTTACATAAAACATTAAAGAGCAGTTAGAAATGAATACAAAATTAAAAACAGATACAATACAAGAATAAAATGCACAGTGCAGTACAAGAAATTAAAGAAAGGCTACATCAAAAAGAAAAGTCTTCAGCCTTGATTTTGGGGGCAGATAGCAGACTTGTCCCAGACGACCTGAGAGGTCTGGATGGTTCATAGTTTACTAGCAGATCAGAAATGTATTTTGGCCCTAAACTGTTTATTGATTTATAAACCAGCAGAAGTATTTTGAAATCAATTCTTTGAGGCACAGGAAGCCAGTGTAAAGACTTCAGAACTGGAGTGATGTGATCTACTTTCTTGGTCTTAGTGAGGACTCGAGCAGCAGCGTTCTGAATCAGCTGCAGCTGTCTGATTGATTTTTTTAGGGAGACCTGTAAAGACACTGTTCCAGTAGTCAAGTCTACTGAAGATAAAAGCATGGACAAGTTTTTCCAAATCCTGCTGAGACTTAAGTCCTTTAACCCTTGATATATTCTTAAGGTGATAATAGGCAGACTTTGTTATTGTCTTAATGTGGTTGTTGAAATTCAGGTCTGAGTACATGACTACACCAATATTTCTGGCTTTGTCTGTTGTTTTTAACATAGTCATTTGAAGCTGAGCACTGACTTTCAGGTGTAGCCAATTTCATTGATGAAAGTGAAAGCCACTCCAAATATCCATAATATGTTATGTCCAATTACGTGTTGTAGCCTGTCAGACTGGCGATAAGATCGCCTATCGGCAATCTCGAGTAACCACGATTGGATGATTTGAAAATATTGGAGATCGCTCAAGCCTAATGTTAACATACTAAATGTATGCATGAACAGTCTACAGCCTCAAGCGTAGCTGCAGATTTTTAATATTAGCTAACCACTCATGACTATGAACTCAAGAACCAAGGAGTTTACTTTCCTTTGGGTGATTGCTGAGGTGCTGAGTGTTGCTTGTTTGAGAGGAGGTGCGTTGGGCATGGCACTTTGTTCACCACCATCATCTGATGCCATTTCTGCTCTTTGCAAGACATTGGAATGCTTCCTCTAAAATAAAGAAAGACAGAACGAGCACAAATTAATAACACTGAAATTGTTTTAGCACTATCCTGAACCCATTTTGCTAGCCAAGTGGTATGAGTATGGTATAACAACATGAGCATTCATACATGCAACTAAAACCATGTGGAAACATTTAAACATGTTATATAGTGACTGTTGGATGCTATTACATAGACCGGTAGGGGGCTCCCTTGTATTGGTTATAAGGAGTTTACCTAGAGCGGGGAGCAGAAGTAAACCGTAGAGTAAATACCCAATGTAGGTCATGTTGTAAAGTATTGCCTGCAATAAAGCCAGCTCGACGGAAATGAAGATATCACAAAACATATAAAAGCTTCCACAGTAGCGTTACTAACAAGTACCTGAACAAGCAGATAGTTTTTTGTATTTGTAGTCCTGAACTGCATACTACAAAAATCTAACCGCAGTCTAAGCTACCACGAGCTAATTTTAGCTAGCAAGTCAAACGGGGCTAGCAACAGCTCTGGGGATAGTAAATCAGCACATAGAAGAATGTAAAGTCGCACGTCAACTAAGCATGTAGCTACCTGATACAACTATAACATAGCAAGGTGACCAGTAAAACTACAGCAGACAACTACCCTTGGATAATAAAAAAAAAAAGTACTTTAAGATGATCTTCAGGTTGGAGGTGGATTCTTTGGACGCTGAAAGGAGGTTGGTTGCTGGCAAGCAGAGGATGCACTGCACAGTCTTTAATGTAAAATGCTGTTTGAATTTCCAAGATAGAAACGCATTTCTGTCCTGGCTCTGTTGTGCCGGTTCCGGCTCCATCTCCTCTAGCTCCCGCTGCTCCTCTTCCGACTCCATTGGGATTGACCACGCAAAAGTTATACAAAAGTGAATAAACTCGTGAAACAGAAAAGTATCGTCATGTAATCCATTGATTTCAACAATGTAACTGTATTCTAAATACCAACTATTTAAATTGTAACTGTAACGGAATACAGTTACTCATAATTTGTATTCTGAATACGTAACGCCTTTACGTGTATTCTGTTACTCCCCAACACTGTGTATATCACACAGGTTGTGTTGATTAAAGGGTTCTCTACAAATATGAACCTTCTAAATCCATGGCTCACCAGCATTTTCTGGTTTATTAGAGGCAGAGAAAGGATGATAAATTCTAAATGTCAGATGGTGAGTGGTTTGTCTGAGTGCCCTTCTTACGAAGCAAGCAATTGAATGCAAACTGATGGGGGACTCATGCTGGAAATGTCATAATGCTTGGACACTGTGAAATGGAAATCAAAACTTTCCGAGGCAAATAGGTCCCAAGTGGCAACAATGAGAGAACATAAATGTAAAAGTGTCCCAGTAGAAAGCTTACTACTGCTTTTTTAGGAGTATGTACAGACAGTCACTCTGGAATAGGTATGTCCAGAATGTGTTGCCACATGCCAGGTATGTTGTCTCCACCTCTCTAACTTGCCTTCCAGAGAAAAAGAAGAGATAATAGCCTCTCAGCAACCTCTGTGATTGTAGCCTGTCAGAGGGGTTTTACTTTATTCACTCAGTACTGCAGTTCTAGTTAAAACCCTGGCTTTACACGAGGGGTAAACTGACAACAACACTTCAAAAACTTGGAATTTGTTGGAAAAAATATGATATTATTACTGTATGATTATTAAATATTGTATGTGGCATATTGATGCAGTATTCTGTTACTGTATAATTAATTGAATGGGTTCGAAGTGCTGCTAAATGTGTCGTGACAGAACAGCATATATTTAGCTTCTGTCAGCATCTGAGCAGCTCATTGTTATCCATTAGGAGCAGCTAGTGCAGTTTAAGAGCCTTACCAGGCAGGGGGTGAGTTTTTCAGCCACTGAGTCAGTGACACATTGGGAAGAGTAAAACTCCATGCCAGTCACTTATAGTCAACAACAATGTGCTATCAACATGTAGCCGCTGCTTTAAAGTTAATCTTTTTTTTAAACTTTATTTTTTAAAGTATAAAGAATATAACATAACCTAATCATCTAATTTAGTGGTAGAACCAACTGTCCAGATCGCAAATAACTTTCAGAGGAATTTCAGATGGTTAAATGTGTGCATTTGTTATGAAATTCTGAGAGCCACTAGGAATCAATCTCTGTGTTGGAACTGTATTGACGAGGCAGACACAGTTGGGGATTCCCTTAATTAGAAAGTATAGGAAGACAATCAATTAGTATAAAGCAATTAAAGGCATCTCATCCTTGCAAAACATAAAACCTGTTTAACAACCATAAGATGGTAAAATATCCATGTGCAAACCTCTTTAGCTTCAGTAGGAACAACAACCAAGTGTAAATGAACATATTCTGAATGAGACACAATTTTACTGTCAAATGATTGATATATTTATCAATTCAACAAAATTGTCTGTGGGAAACAAAATACAAAGAGTGTTTTAAAGGAGAAAAAAAAGCACAATAATCCCATATTTTACATGTCAATAGCCTCAGAGAAAGCATTCATGTGGATTAACTGTTTAAGTACTGTTTAAGAAGATAATCTGAGAATGCTGCATACATGAATTAATTTAGCAGCCTGTGTACTTGGGAATTTAACATAACAGCTGTCAGAAAAACAGTGTCATAATTGATCTTTGCATATTTAAATGATGTTGAAACTGAAACTGCGTCTTTTTATATTAGGTCCAGTCTTCAGTACCACAGTGCCATCCATTATCAACCAGCCCCTCAATACAAAACTAATGGATATAAAGTATCTAAAGGGGAATTTTTACATTTGATAAAGAATGGCAGGTGGTTCTGCTGTGTCGTTCCCATGGTCATTCCTGTTGTGAGTATTAGTTTGTGTAGTAATTCCCTGCTTCTGTGCCATAAAAGGACACGCAGGAATCTCTTTCCACTCCTTAGTCCATAATTTAATGATGCTTGGTTGGCTTTCATCAGAAAATGACCATGAAAGAGAAACTAAACAGGTTGAACACTGATGTGTGTTTTTGGTGAGGGAATTTATTGCTCTCCTTGAGGACGGCCAGTCCACATTTGGAATGCTTGTGAAATATTTACAGGAGTCACTGACACAGTAACTCGCCGCCATCAACACTGTGGTTTAAAATAGAGTGGTCAATGTCAGAAAGTGATTGTGTCTTCAGCCTGTCTATCCTGTCTGCCTTTTCACATTTGTTGACAGATTTGTTAGCATCAAACTTTCACCCGTCAAGGTATTAAGCTTGTATCCTGTGGAAATGTCTTTCAAATTCCCAGTAAATCTTTCCAGCATAGATACCAACAGTCTTGTTACCATGGTGTCTGGCTTTCTGCCTCCCAGCTCTGGCAGTTCCTAACAACCAAGAGCAAAGGTCATGACCGCTCCAGCCGACAACTGTTTGGTGAAATCAACGCCCCACACAGGGGGCACAAATAACTTTGCACTCCATCTGAATTGGAACAACTGAAGTTTCTCCAGTGAGCACAAGAGGAGCGGGATGATCTGGCTTTGAGGGCGGTCACGTATGCTGTCCTCAGCCATCCTCTACCCCCCGTGCTGCACTTTTAGGAGCTTTTTGTACAAGTTCAATTGACAATAGGCTGCATTCCTCCTAGCAAGTGAGGAACATGGTTTGCTGGCACTTGAAATGCTCTTCACGGCATTCATATGGACTCTTGCTTTTGAACAGTGCCCTCATTGTTAAGACCCCTCTTTTCAGACAAACGCTCACTTTGACATCAAAAATACAGAAATAAGTTGTGACATATACAGCGCATCGTCTTGTTGACAGTGACAGTGCGTCCCAGTTGCTAGACGAATGATGAAGTAAACATCCTCTCCGTGTGTGGTAACCGGAACCTGTAGAGATAGAGCAACTTTAGCTTGTTCAAAATCAAGATGTGTCTCACAATCAACACTTAATCTGATTGTACAGCAGGCACATATGTGTGGAAAAATAATAATATGTCTTCTGTGTTTGACAGGAGTAAAGAATTTGTCTATGATGCACATTTTCCAGGTTCGTACATGTTCCCCTGCTTTAAGACTGGGATGATCTACATGAGCAGTGTCATCAGCTAAATGTACTTAAAGTATCAAAAGTACTCATCCAAGTGTGTTATATTATTATAGTTTAGGATAACAGTATTATACATACATTATTTGATTACTATTACTTATTCATTATGTGTAAGCACTTTAACAACTTTTTTATTTTAAAAGTCTATTTACTTACAGCCACCAAAGGTGTTGAATCTAGGGCTGCAAGTAACAATTATTTTCATTACCAGTTAATGTGCTGATTATTTTCTCAATTCATTGTTTTAAAACTAGTGAAAAAATAGTGAAAAATGCCTGTTCATCTTCTGATATCTTGTTTTGTCCAGCCAACAGTCAAACAAACCAAAAGGTATTCAGTTTATTATGACAAAGAGAAGGATAAAACCTTCTCATTTTAGAGGCTGTAAGAAGCACTTTTGACCTTTTTGACTAAAACAATTATTCCATTATCAAACTAAAGTGCAGAAAGGGTAGTCAATGCATTTAATTAACACATATGTTGAAACATATCTTAAAAGCTTCTTTTATAACCATTAGAAGCAGCAGCCTTTTTAATTTTCACCCCAATGGTGAGCATGTTGCGCAAGTGTTGTACAAGCTTGTTTGAATTCTAAGTGTTTGATGGTGATATATGTTGTTTAATCTTTATCATATTTTCCCCAGGCCTCTGCAGTGCACTGCAGCTCAATGATTTTGCTCATCCACTGCTGGTATTACTAACAACAGTCTCTGAACTGAATGTCTGTCTTTTCCTGCTGCTGGAATTTGATTCATATGCTAATGAGTCGAATTCCCATGGATTTCTCTCTCCTGTGCCGTAGATATCACCCCCAAAACTCTCTGCCTCCTCCCTCTCGCTTTCTGTCTGTTATTGTCTCTCCTGCTCCCTAACTTTCATGCATGCGGGGTCACAACGGTAATCTTACACAAGACTCTTGTCTGCAGTTCTACCTTTACAGCAGGTGTTGATATGAGTCAACATCAGCATGCATCTCCCTGCTTGTCTGAAATGCTTTTTCCAATGAATAGATAAACGTGAAGCAGCTTGAAAATTCCCTTAGATGTTTTTAGGTGACTTGAATATCGGACTTTCTTGTGGAAGGAATCTGCACATCAAAGTGCAAAATAGTTTATTTTTGTTTAGGACTGGTAACTATAATTATATTCTGGCCCCAGAAAATACTGACCGAAATACTTTATGGTTGGCTCATAGGGGTCTGTTTAAATTGTATACGAGAACATTGTGAACATAATTCTGGTAAGCGGGCAGACTGTGTGGACTGCCACCCATTAAGAAGTGTACAAATATTTTCAATTTCTTATGAAACTGTGCTGGACCACATTTGGCTGTTAATGTGGTTGAAATCATCACTGAAACAAATGCTAATGGATTTTCTGATTGCCAGATAGTCCATATAAAAAAGGAACATATTGGCAAATCTCTGAATAGGGTACAGCCCTACTAGCTTGGTATCCAAATGCACACACACACACCTGACACACAGTCTGTATATGAGCATTCATTTGGAACTATTTAACAGCTGCATGTTCAGTAAACGTTTAAATGTTTCAGTAAACACAGAACACATTCAATAGTAGTAGTAGTAAGGTGTCCTCCGAATGTACTCCTAACTAGCAGTACTTTTGTGTGAGAAAATTAGGTATTTGATTTGTTCTACATTGTTAGTCAGCAGAGTTGCCAGGGGGGATGTTGCAATCTCTGACTTACAGTAAACATGCTTCAGTTGATACTTGGCTCTGGTTGTAAGACAAGCCTCAATGAGTTTAATCACAACCTGCCAACAAGTTCAGCGTCTGTGTTGAAACATTTATTAACCTGATTAATATTGTCACTTGTTCTGTGGCTCACCTGTTCACACACTGAAAGATGTCAAGCAGTGTATCATCTGCATACAGATTGATCTGGGCCACCATGTCATTCGGAACATTTTTTTCTTTGCTCTGGCACTTCCCTCCGTACACCATCTCCCAAACTTCCGACACAACACAGTGAAACTCCTAAAACACTCTTTAATGGACTCTTTCAATTGGGCGCACAAACCAGAACAAACATTTTCATTCATGGTGTTCCAGAAATGCTAATGAGGCAAGGCCCTGACACTTTCACAGAGACACCCCTGTCATGGGTCTGTGTTAGGCAGCAGTGAGCCTATCACTCACACAGGATAATGCAAGGTAGAACTCCTATGTTTCCTATCCCAAGAGTAATTTAGACCTACCAAGCTGATGAGTCTCCTCAAGCGCCATTGGCTCTGAGCCAGAGCATTGATTTAACAGATTAAGGACAAACTGGGTTAAAACAAGCTGAAATGGAAAATTGGAATCCGTTTCCAAAAAATGGAACATGAAATGCCTTAGCTGCCTTTAGTGCTGTAATAATAGCTCATTTTATCCACCACCAGTCACTATTATATTAGAATTACCCTGATTGTGTTTTCAGTTGACCTTTCTCATTTATTGAGATAATATGACTCACAAATTAAGTGGTCTATATTCTTCATTACATTTCAATTTCAAAAAAAGCTTGTACGTACTGTTGTACTACTTGTGAGCCCTTGTCAGAGCTTGCTTTACATGTAATGATGTTTAAGAAACAGCTTTAATGGTACACTTGGGCAAGGTGACTCAGAGCTTAGTCTTTTGACATGTTGCAGCAGATGCTTCATAACTCAATGATTGCCAGCGCATCATGAGTAAGCACATAAGTAATTTACTTCCAAGAGTTCCAAGGGTGATGATTTTGTAAATGCAGTAGATACCATGCCAGATAAATTGCCGTTGTTGATTTTTTCATCCAGACAAACAAATGTTAAGGTAGAAGTATTACTGCTTGATCGTTTTTGTCTTGTTTGAAAAGAAACTAAGCTGCAGCTGTAAGCTGTTTGAAGAAGGATCCAAATGTTTTTTTTTTTTAAAGTGACAGGAAAATAGCTCTTTTATTTTTTCCTTTTCTTTTAGTCATCCACAAACTGTGTTGTTGGTGTTTAAAAGGAGAGGTGGGAGAGTGAGAGTGTTAATGATGTGTGTGTGCTACAAGACAAGGCAGGTTTCGTCCTGTATTGAGGCTTCATGACTTTCTGTTTCTAAGCCCTTTGGAGATGAAGGCTAAGCCTTGGGATCCAACAACAGCTGTAATTTCTAAACACCATAAAATGACATTTATCACGACTTGTCACTAAGTACATGGAAGTCTCTCAAGCTTCATGGGTGGCTGGGATCTTTAGTCAAAACAGACTTGACCCTCCCTTCGCCAGCAATACATTTTTCTATGACCCTCCAAAATGATTGGGAAAAGAGGCATGACCCTCCCCACCAATTTATTGATGCTTTCTGTACTGGTTTTCGCTTGGCAAAGATGTACAGATAGCCACTGTTTTTTTACAACGACATACATGACTTAACCTCCGCTTTCTGATCTTACACATCACACTCCACCAAGATGGTGGCCATTTCATTAGATTTACTCACTATAAGTCAAAAATGAACTGCAGTTTTATTTGACAGTCAGTGTGTTCAATGAGTTTACAACACCTCAGCGGTTCTTCAGATCTCATTAAAAACTGTAAAAACTGATAACGGAAAACGGTTCTTGAATGACAGATGTGTGCCTGTGTTTGGAAAATTAAATCTGGTCAGGATAAACAATATGTATGTACTAATTATCTTGTGTTTTAAAGTCTGGATATTTTCCGTCTATAAAATCATTTTATTTCATCATATACTAGTCGTGGCATCATGATACCGGCGGAGATCCCGGCATGGCAGCTGCCTTTAGGTGCTCTGGGTAGGTCTGTGTTAGTTGTGTGAAACCAGTGTATGCAAACGTGGGGTGCTGTCCACCCAACTCAGATAATGGGTACATACGGGCATGATACATGCCGGGAATTGAAGCAAGACCTGGATGCGGGAGATTTAGGACACCCGGTTTGTGGATTATTCCTTGAAGTTGTGCGGCCCGCGGAGATGGGGTGTCTGCGTGGCAGCAGGATAACGGGCTGCCTGCTGGGCTGTCGCGGCTCAGACCAGGGGAGAGGTCTCGGCTCACACGTTGGTCTCATCAGCAAGCAGGGCATCAATTTGGAAGTTTTTCAATTTCTCCATGACGGCTTCACTCAGGCGGACTGCAGAGTCTCAAAAAGACAAATGTGCCTACGCAGTTGGTGGAAATTGCGGGTTAGGTTTTTGTGCTTCCAGCTAGCGGTCCGCGGTGCGATTTTTGTTGGTTCAGACCCATCTGCTAGCGGGGGGGCCGAGACTGAGAGAGAGGCTTCTTGGAAAAAAATATAAACCAAACAAGCCACTTTGAAATTTTGCTGTTTTCATGAATACAAAAGTTGGGTGACACCCCCCCAGACTAAAAAACGTGACCCTTCCCTCAACAAAGAATAAAAAGACATGACCCTCTCCTCTTTTCCTCCGGTGGTCCATTCCATAAATAACAAACGGTCCCTAACTAATATTTGTAAACACAGCACTGTAATCCCATTAAATGTTTATGTTGAAGTCAAACTTTTGCAAACTTATATCAATAATACTGAAGGGTTGGACCTTCACAAACACGGGTTTTGAGGCAAAATTTCTTCTATTTTTTTGGGCTTCTTAAAAAAGACTTCGCCAACCCAACTTAATACCACTTTAGGCATTCAAGATTATCCCATAAACTAATTACCAGCTTAGTTCAAGCCATAGAGCACAACACTGCTCCCTTATCTGCCTCTCTGCAACAGTGAAACACATTGTGTTGTGTCAGGGTGAAGCAAGGTGTGAAGAGGACTTCTTGTGTGTGACTGTTTGTCTCCACACTGTCTCTCACTGTGCTGCTAGCTGTGGCAAACTAATTAAGCTCCTGAATGTCACTCTTTGTCACTCTTCACTTCTGCAAGGGAGGTGTTCATTATGTTTTCTAGCTGGTGTCACTCAACAGATTGATTTTCTTTTTTTTAATGGAAATTCAGTTTTTTGCAATAATTAATTAAGATATCCCTGTGTTTTCTGTGTGTGGGGAAATAAGCTAAAAGAGTAGAGGAGAGAGCATCTTTGCTTGTATAGGAAATACGTAATCTTAATGTATGATCTGTGTTAGGAGTTAGGAGTTAGGTTGCCAACTGTTTGCGTGCCAGGCTGGTTAGGGTTAGGTGGTGCTTCACATGTCATTCCTCAACTGTGTGCCAGCACAGGAACCACTTAAAGCTTAGTGACACTTACTGTAAATGACAACTATCCACACTGCAAAAAATAAAAGCCCCGTTCTGATGTTGTTATTGACAGTGTTTTTGTTGTTGAGGGTTTTAAGGTTTTGAAATATGAGCTGCTACACATTTTACCTTTAACCTGTTTTGCTTAGTGTAGAGATTTACATAATACTGGAAGCACAGGTTAGATGTGGATGTGTTTGATGTGTCTCAGAGAGCTGTTTGTGTAAATTCCAGACTTACATGATTACTAGCTTGTTGAAGTGCTCGGGGGACCAGAACAGAGACAAGGCACACTGCACCATTAAGTAATGACGAAGACGCGTTTTATGACCTTGACTGGATTAAAACCTTGATGTGTCTAGAGGGAAACACGGCTATAGGCTGTTAAGACCACACTGTAAGTCACTGATGCCTATATTGCATATATTAAACTTGTTTTGAGACTTCTCTAGACCGCATATATATATTTTTTCTCCTCATTGGTCTGTTTTTAATCTGTGTTTGCAAATGTGAAAACAGTAAGTGAGACTTCTGTCATCTACAAATAAGCAGTATTGTTAAAGAAGCCTAGATTGTAAGCATAGATGAAGAGATGGTATTTGCCTCACAAAAAGTAATCAGTCAACATCTACAGAGATCTAACTCAAACTGTATAACAACATCTAGCAAAGATGGTAATCATATGAGTTGTACCAGTACCAGTAATACACACAGAAACTAGTTACGAGGCACACATTCCGAAATGCGTTCCTCAAAGCCACTATGCATGTGGTTTTGAGGTTTTGATCTTCTGTGGATCAATGTAATAGTTTTCACCACATAATTAAGCAGCGCGAATGCAAGCATTAGAGGTTTCCTGAGACAGCCAGAAAATTTGCTTAATTACACATTCTTTACTAACATCCTGGATTTTAAGAATGAGACCTTACATGCAAGAAGCCCAACCCATTGCATTTAAATTGTGTACTTTGCTAAAAAAAAAAAAAAAGTAAACAGAGGGAGGTTTTATTTTGTTGGCAAAAGCACTTTAGTATTTGTTCATGAATAGAGTTTGTCTAAAGGCTGGCTTTCTCTCTGTCAGTCCCACCAGATTTGCGAAGATGTCTGAAGCCTCCTCTTTCATTGCTGTCATTCTCTGTATTGACAGCAAAGCTTGTCATGATGCCATCTTTTGTGTCTGCAGTTGTATGTCCGTTTGGGTGAACTGTTAGCACTCACTGAAATCTTTTCTATTGTGATTTCAGACAATGTTTGAGAATGTAGAATTGTGAATGGTTCACATCCTTAGCAGCTGTTGAAATAGATTTACTGTACATACTTAGGTGTGTCCCGGTGACCTTCCTTTCTTTCTTTGATTATGCTCATTACACACACGCACATATGTTTACAGATATTTTAACCCAGTCATCTTATGTAGCAGTATGCCAAGCTTTTTGTACGTTTGTTTGAAATATATTTTGTAATTTGTGAGCTTTGGATAAAGACAGAAGCAAAATACTTTTAATTAGCAGAAAGCACAAGAGGCAAGGACCGTTGTGGAGGAAATGCATCATGACAAAAACACGGGCAGGGCAACCTTTCAGTCATTACAGGGGATTGAGATGTCGGTGGAGAAGTGAAGTTGGAATTCACAAATGGCGTTGTCTCTTGTTTGTTTTAACAGTTTTGTTAATTTAACAAGCACAATGAAACGGGTCATGAGTAGAGACCCTGAAAAGACTTGGCAAAGCCCTACTTATTCCCTTTTGTTAATTCCTTGTGTGAGTGTCTTGTCATCGGTCAGCTGCGAGTCATTATTAGAACGATTATACTTTTAATCTTAAATATATTAATATTAGTATTTTATATGTATAATTTAATACACTTTTTTTGCACAATTACATAGCAAATATGTAGTTCTTTCCAATATTGTATGATCATGTCAGGGTGTTGATTTCTAAGTTTAAACATTATTCTGTGTTTGTACAAAAATTGTTAAATGGTTTCCATTACAAAAAGATGACAAACTAAACATGAAACATATGAAACAATTGAAAATTTAGTTATTTGACAGCAACAGAGAAAGGAAAAATTGACATCATGAGTCTAATATGGCAGGTCAGAAATATAAAGGGCTGCAACTATTATTTTCTCAATGTATTGATTTGTTTTTTGATGTATAAAGTGACAGGAAATGGCAAAAAATGTCCTTCACAGTTACTCAGAGTACAAGGTAACGCGTTGGTTTGCCTGACCAACGGTCCAAAACCCCCACATATTCCATTTCCAATTATATTAAACAGAGAAAAGCAAAGAATCCTTAAACTGAAGTAATTCGGACCAGCAAATTGTCAGCATTTTTGCAATATCAAAATAGAATAGAATAGAATAGAAGAATGAATCAGCTATGAGTGAACATACTGTATGTTACCATAAAAAACATAACAAAGGTTAGCATTGATCTGTTATGTTGTTTTTCCTTTTGGCACTAACTTGTTCCTACAACATACAGCCAGATGACTCTCTGTGTATATATTTACTCAGACTAGTTTGTTTCTTTGCAGTGTGGGATGAACGGAGTTTGGCTTCCTCTCATTGCCCTAATGTTAATTAACTTGCATGACTAACTACATAACGTTAATCTTCTTATCAAAAATATGAGTACTGACAGTGTGCTCCAAATGCACCTTTTTCCATTAATTTAGCTAACTGTATTTACCTTAGATTTCAGGTCAAATCAGGCCTCAACAGGCTGCAAGGGAGCAGCTGGCTGCCTGCCTGACTGAGAGTCTCCATCACTGGGTTGAGCCCAGAGGGCATTAGAAACATTCGTCAAAAGGAAGGTAGGGAGAGTTAGAAAATAATATATTTTATTGTCCACCATAAATTGTCTGTTTAACTTCAGACAGTGAGCTGGATTACCTTTACTCTTTTGCCCAAGTAAAGTATATTTGTAATTTATTTTCACCATATGACCTGTCAGGGATCATCTAGTAGAAACTATTTTAATTCAATAGCTGTTAATTTATTTGATCTGCTGCACTTTGAATCAATAGACTGAGATTAAAAATGATGTCTAATGGATGTTTGTCAGATTTAAGTGATGCTTTTGACTTAAGCTGCAGATCCTCTTGCCTTTGCTGTCTCACAGAACGGTCTAATAACATGAGAATGAAATGCTTTCCTTCAGAATGAGAATTTCATCCTGTTGTATACTTTCTGTAATCTGTAATAAGTATTTATAAAATTAAATGTCCAAATTTAGCGTGCAAAGCTTGTCCTTTTGATGTAGGGAGCGTTAGAACAGAATAAATTATTGCCATTTTCTATTTGTCAAGTTGATCCCTACCCTGTCCTCTAGCCTACCGGTAATAAATAGAAAATAAAGTAATTCAACACAGGTAATCCCGTTTGTTTAATTTCTTTTTATGACTCAAATGTATGCTATACAAAAATGTGTTTATGGTTAAATCGCTTACAAGAACGCAACATTGTTTACAAGAGCACAGATTCTACATAAATATAGCCTCTTAATTTTGCTCTCAAAGTGCACCAGATTGATGCATTTAACTTTAAAATGTACAAAACGTTCTTCCTGCAGGGCAGTGTGAGCATTGCTTACCCTATTGGTGTGATCATTATGTCTCCATTAGGCTTAGGAAATGATGTTGTAGATAACAATCTACCTTATTCCTAAATACAATACAAATCTGGAAACTCTGAACGGTGTCTGTTGCTTCGCAAATCATGGCTTTACTTCTTGGAATATAAATGGGGCCGATTGAGAGAATTTCAGACAGATAACATCTGGAGATCTATGCATAAAAGGGATATTTAAGTTATTTGAATAGTTTCAGGAGAAATACAGATTACACTGAATCATTTCTTTACATATCTCCAGATAAGAAACTCTGCTTGCACGTTAAATCTTTACAAGAAAGAAAATGGAAAGGAAAAGCCAAATCATAGAGATCCTATTAGCATGCTATCAACAACATCATGTCTATTTCAGGCATATTCTCCCATTCCTCCATCAATCAATACCCTGGAGCACCGCATAGAAATGAAAACACACAAAAGCTCTGGTCCTCTGAGAGAAAATGACTCCCTTCTCTTTTCAATGAAGCTAGGACACATTGCATTAAAATCATTGAGATGGAGCTGGGTGTAAATGGGCGTGCATAGTTTGTGGAAGGCAGGCAGAGAGAGAGAGAGGGAGTAAGAAAGAAAGAGAGGGAGAAACATCCCGGTACTTCCTCTCCGCCCATTCTTTAATGCTCACCGAGTAGCCCCACAGTGCAGGCTTTGTCCCAGTCATTGTCACAGGCTTAGAGAGCCTCTTTGCCAAGTGATAGGCTTTGGCGACATATGTCACTTCAGTGAGTCTCCTGTCGCTCCTTTTAGCCGCTTGAGTGGAGGGGCGGGCAGGGAGGCGTGCCTGTGCACCAGGAGAGGAACAACGTGAGGTTGAGGAGGAAGGACATGTCAGAGATGTTAGTTCAGAGAGAGTTGTTGGAATGATCCCTTGATGGTTCTGTCTCGTACTATTTTTTTATGGACTTGTAGTGCAGCTGCATTGGGCCTCTGCTAGAGCTGGACTTAACATGTAGAATGACTCAAAAAGGAGTAAGTATTGGTTACTTCATGAAAAGTGTACTGTCAGTCTCTTTCTGTACTTACTGTATATGTAATTGAGTAGAGTAACATGTACAGATAATTTCTGCATTACTTTTCAGCTACACATTCAAAGTCTGTTGGGGCGCTGGCTTGTCTGAGGGAGGTTGAACAAAGTTTGAGTTTAAAGAGAGGGCGGGGGTAATTGTATACAGTGTGTGTTGGCAGGGATTAGTCATGTAGTAGTCACACTCATAGTGCCCTGGCCAACTATTGGCTTAGGATACACAATCCCTGCAGATTTGTGGCTATGATCTGCCATGTGTTCAGGTAATAGATCCCTGGACTCCCAAAACTAATGCTTTGTTATCTGTTTACATAGGGACTCCACCCCATTTTACGCTCCAAAGATTTTGCCTTTTAAACAGACTCTTTGACTCTGTCAGCTTTGTCTGAGTTATCATTAAAGTGGCACGTTTGCAGATCTCACGTGCATTTAACATTTTGTAATCTGCCTAACCCACAAGGTTCCTTGGGTGTGCATCAGGCAGGAGATTTGCTGCGCATGAATGAAAGTTGCCTGTTTGGTTGTTGCCGTGTTGCCAGGATGAACACAAATCTCGATAACAGCTCTCACTTCTCATGTCACTGGTGGACTGTAGGCCTCCTACCTAACAAGGTCTCTGCGTGCTCTGATGTGGGTTTCTGTCTGTGAAATATATCACAACACTGTCACTAAAGTTTTGATTTATGTAGGTGATTGCTAATGCAAAGCTGTATCTGTGTGTGAAAGACAGTATACAATAGCACCAGACTGAGAATGAGAGAGACGTCCAACTTTATGACAAGTGGAAAATGCATGTTTACTCCACTGGAACAAACATCTAACCAGTTTTGTTTACCATTCAATCCGGTGGAAGATAATCACGAAAAGTCCTTTATTGCAAATAATACTCTCTCTCAATTTGCTTAATTGATTCTAAATTTAAGCAGCTTAATCATGCATCTAGTCTACAACAATCACCACATGAACCTTCCCCACTAAGAAGAGACAACACATGCAGCTTTATGTCCTTAGAAGAACCCTAAGTCGCACTCAGTCACTGTTAAGCAAGACTGCCGGAGCTCCCCGCCTTCGTTCTCCTGATAGCAGGATTAGCTAGGGTGAACCCATTTGGCATTGCCAGTGCTGCCGCCACAGTCTCAGCACTGTGAGAACTAAACCGTGAAATACTGACGGGCTTAGACCAATTTATAGTCTGCCATCTTGGATCTAGCAATCGTAGCTGACAGCAGCTTTGTGCCAGTCAGGTTTACTGTAAGCATGCCATGTGATGCCACCAGCCAGGCTCTACAGTTCAAAGGGTAATCTCCAGACAAGTGTTTTGCTGTGTTGTGCTACGACATCACAACAATGAGGGACAACTAACGCTGAATAGCCCTCAATGGGACTTGGTTATTTTTGCATACATTAGGCACCATTTTAAATGGCCCTTATTACAGAGCTTTACATTTCTTCTTTTTTCATACATAAAAATAAATAAATAATGTGCAAACTGCTGAAATTTGATTCATCTAATTTAAAGTAAAAATTAAGGATTTTCAATACTTTATATGTCCATTGCTCTCTACTACTCCTTTGTGACTGTTCTGCCTTTGAGTGCTAAGCTTCCAAATCCATTATAAAAAGTGCCCTTTAGGTAATCTACTTGCTTGCAAAACATCAAAAAGAACATTATTCTTACCCTGATATTTAAAAGGAAATCATCAAAACAGAACAGAATGAATCTTTAATGGATTTGTATTGGGATTATCACAGAAAACCCTACAAAGTATAAGGGTTTGACAGGTTTTTATGTTGTCAGATTTTGTTTATCTATTTACCTTCTGGTTTTCGTTACTTTTACTTGGCAGTCAGCCACATTATGAAGTGGCCTGTTTTCAATGCTACCCATTAGCTAGAATGAGCACTTCATAACTTCCTAGTGAGTGGGTCGTCTTCCACGGAGCCAGCATGTTTTTACAGACAAACCAAACACTGGCTCTAGAGAGGGCCTTCCGTGTTTTAAAGTCTACTACATGATTGGAAAGGGAGGGATGAGGGAAGAGGTATTCAGTTGGTTTCCATTTGCAACCTCACTGCCAGATGTTACTAAATCCTACACACTGCTCCTTTAAGTGTGATTATTTTCAGGCCATTTAGAGCAAAGCAACTCTCCCTCTGTGATGTTTACTCAGCGCTGCATCTCTGTGATTAGAGCAGATTCTTGTAGGGCACTTAGAAGAGGAAGAAGAGGACACACATACTTGTTAATCTCCCAAAGGGAAATTACTTTTTTAATTTTACTCGATTAATGACCATATCCATTTTGTTTTTATTCTGACTCTTCCAGGTCTTCTGTGCCTTACAAATCCCAAGTGACGCCAGTTGATCTGCATCAACACGTTCTCCTGATCTCTAGTGTCTCCATCAACCAGTGGCAGGTGATGAGGGGTGTGGGGAGCCTGCAGCTTGTTCTGATTTTGGCCTTGACCTCCACAGCCACAGGCCTCAACATCCCTCTGGAAGGTAGGAGTCTCATAATATCGATTAAGGGCATGCTTACTTAATCAGTACTTATCTCCAGTAAATATGAAGTCCATTTACAAGGAATATTTGTAAGTCGAACTGGTTGCTCACTATGTAATATTTAATTCCCCTTCTCTCTTTGTTCTACATTTGTCAAAAGTGTGTGTTCATATTTTAGCTGTCCATCCCGCTTGAGGGCAAATGTTAACAGCTTTGTAAAATTATGACTAACAAATAAGTGTTGCAGCTGAGGTTTTTTTGTTTAGGGCTTTGAATGCCTTGCAATCAAGTCATGGTGTGCTGTTTTAGTTAAGTGTCTATCTAAGGCACCTTATTTGTCCAGATTAGTTAATTGTTTTGTTGGTGTACAACTTTGCTGTGTCCCTGACTTTTCTGCTTCATACAAGACAGTAGGAAAGGAGAGCAGAGGAAAAATGCAAAACAGTTGTAGGCTATTTTCTCTTTTGCAGTGTGATCTTGTAACAGAAACTTAATCACAATTGTTAACAATTAACACCTTTGTGATCATTTTATGTGCATGTGTCTTCATATTTTAGTGGAGCAGCCTCCAACCATAATAACTCACACAGTTGGTCCCATTATTGCCCTTCCTTTTGACAACACCATTACTATCAGGTGTGAAGCCAGGGGCAACCCTCCACCAGAGTAAGTGACATCAACATGATCTCTGTCATAATAAAATCACTGACTAAAGATAAACTTTTTCAAAAAAAAGAAATCATAGCTGTGTCACATAACATTCTGTATATCATTGATGGATTGATGGAAACCTGTTGTATATTTTGCTCCAACAGATACAGATGGACGAAAGATGGCAAATACTTTATCCCTCCTCACGAAACAGACCACACGGATGGAACTTTAGTGCTTCCAATCAAGCACCTTGAACAGTATCGCGGTAAATACAGATGCTACACTTCTAACAAGCTGGGAACTGCCATGACGGAGGAGATTGAACTGAGAGTTCCTAGTGAGTAACCTATACATAAGAAGTTCATCTGTTATGTGAAATTGCTGACTAATGCTTTTCAAATTCACCATATGAGTCAATTTCCTTTTCATGATAAGGATTTCATTTTGTTTATTATCTGTTTGTTTTTTTATTAGGTGTCCCCAAATTTCCGAAGGAGTATAATTTCCCTATTGTTGTTAAGGAGGGAGAGCCAATCACCCTGGAGTGTAACCCTCCAGAAGGCGTGGCCCCACGTCAGATCTACTGGATGACCCTTGGTAAGCCAAGAAGCAAATGTTTATGCTTGTAATTTATTTGGTGGACATGTCTGTTTGGTTCACTGACAGAAAAAAAGAAGTCTTTATTAGTATCTAAAGACTCTTGAAGCCACTGCGTCACTTTCAGTTGTTTTTCACTTTTGTTACATTGGTGGTTCAGGGGATGAAGGGGCAAAACACTCACCGATTACTGCAGTTTTCGGCAGTAACTAGGGATCACGTCCATGTCATTGCGCCATAGCGCACTGCAGGGTTCTCAGGTGGGGTAGTGTGGATAGTGTGAAGGTCTGTCTGCGTCACACATTCCTAAGGTTTCTCACAGATGAAAAAAAGTAGCTGGCCACACCATGTGCTTTGGAAGAGGCATGTGGCTGTCCTCACCCTCCAATGGGTATCAGTGATCTTAGCAGTGACAGTAAGGAGGACAGTCAGGGAAAGGTACACACTTGAGGCCCACAAAGTTTCTTCCCACCACTGCCAAAGAAAGTGATTTACTGTGAAAAAAGTCACCTCAGTTCTGTCTGAAGTGCTTTGTCAATAGGGGCTGAGTTTTCGGTCCAACCCCTCAAGAGCTCCTCAACTGCCTCCAACAAACCTGACTGATGTCAGAAAGAAAAACAGTTTTTTTTATGTGCTTTTAGGTGGATGGGGCCTAGAGGCATGGAGAAGAGTGAATGAAAACACAATTCTTGTTTTAAAATTGTTTAAAATCTTTGTTTTTTTCACACATTTATATTTCCAAATATTATCACACCAATCGATACATTGCACATGATAGAAGATCCTTTTTTTTATCAGTTTGTCTTGATTATTGACTAAACAACCAATGACTCTAAAGGCTATGTCTTACATGAAGCTGTGAAGTACTGTGAATGGGCTGACCAAGGAGCGTCATTGACCTGTGACATATATAATGGCTCTATGTAAACAAAATATGCTGTCACAGTGCACTTGAGTCCACCGGCTCTATACAAGGAAACCCTTCAGGGCATTTCCATAAATGTCTGGTGTATATTAACCTACATTGTATTGAGAGCTGAGTCTCATTATGTGGTTATTGATAAAATCATTTTTACCTTTAACTCTCCTGCTTTCTTTCCAGCCAAAATGAATCTGAAAAACAGACATTGTTTACATTGGTAGCATATCATTGATACAAATGTGTTATTTTCCAGGTCTCGAGCACATTGAGCAGGATGAGAGGGTTTCCATGGGCATTGATGGCAACCTGTACTTCTCTAATGCCTTACAGAAAGACAGTCGTCAGGACTACTGTTGCTTTGCTGCCTTCTCCAAAATACGCACCATCGCCCAGAAAACCGCCATGGCTGTCGTGGTCAAGAGCTGTAGGTTTACAAAATAGTCTGTATGGCTTGCACCAATATCCAGCCAGCAGTACTGCTGTAGTTCACTTGTAGAAAATGACATCAAGGACAGATCCCTGAAAAGTGAAAAGAAAATGTTTATATAAATTATAAAAATGTTATATTGAAGATGTTCTTCTACTGCATACCAAGAAGCAGGGCTTGTCTTGTCACGGTTATGCTCAAGGAAATGCTGTTATGACACTGAATTGAGACAAACCATCACTATTACTACCAGTATCATTCTCACAGTATTTTGTTTTTGTTCCAGTGAAACGTGGCAATGAATCTGCTGACAGTGACAATGCCAGTGAGTGATATCCACACATCAAAGCCTTCACAGTGGTTTGCAGGAAATAGATTGACAGATTATAAACTTGTGTGTTGATAATTTAACCATGATTAGAATTATAAATGTGACTGAGAAAGACCATTCCCTATGTTCAACACGGCTCAAGCCCCCGCAGTGAGAATACCTGGCCTGCTGCTGCCCTCTGGTGTTCAGACAGAGAAGGTGCTGTTGAAGGGAGAGCATCTCCAGCTTGAGTGTATACCACAGGGATAGTATGTATACATGCGGTATCGTCACATTATTACTATATATAGTATAGTATCATATTTATGTGCCATTGGGGCTTATAACATGTTGCTTCATGTTGTAGTCCCACTCCAAAGATAAGCTGGATGAAAATGGGAGACAGGCTGCCTCCACGGACAAAATATGACAACTTTGGAAAGCTGTTGTCCTTATCTGATGTAGATGAGAGAGATGCTGGGAAATACTTGTGTAAAGCCAAAAACTCTGCTGGAGAGGCTGTTCACTACTTTGATGTAATAGTGGAAGGTAGGAGCTAATTATGTATTTTTTGGTGAATTTGTTTTTGCTTCAAAGAGAAAGCTATTGACACAGAGATGGCATTTTGTGCAGTTTTTTTATTATTATTCAGACCAACACTTGTCTTCTTAACATCTCTCAGAGCCGCCAAAGTGGCTGACAGAGCCTCCTCTGAGCCAGCTGACCGTGATTGGGTCTGATGTTTACATCAAGTGCTCGGTCAGTGGAAAGCCACAGCCAGAGATAACATGGAGGAGGAATGGAGAGTTTTTCAGAGGTGAGTGGGAATAATTCTAGCTGTGGTTTATGCATCTTTGTCTACAGGGCAGGAGGACAGAGACACAAAACTTCAACCACACAAGTTCAAGTCGAAAAGCAGCTGTTCTGCCGAGCGTCCTTTGAGACAGGTTTGACTCCTTGATGGGGAACAATTTTTTTACCACAATGTAAACACTGGTTCCATTAAAAGTAATGTTAGTTGATTATAAGTGCATGTAAGAAATGTGAAAAAAATAATTTTACAATGTCTTGTTGCAGAAATGTAGGGTAATAATGATTTATTCTAATTATTATTACATTTCTCAGCAGAGAATGCAAAACAATCTGTGTAATCTCGAGGTCCATAATGTAAATGTTTTAAAGGATATGTGATTTTATTTACATCAATTTAAAAAAAGTCGATTTCCACTGAAGTTTACTGTTCAGGATTTACCATCCCATCATATTTACTGTTAGGCCGTATGCGATAGTAACGTTTTTTGTTCTGCTGTAAAACTTCCTGCCTCGGTACTTGTATGTGTCTTTCTTTATGTAAAGTGTTCTTGTCAAAAAGTAATATTGGCCGATATATATTTTAATCATTATCAATCTGCCACTTCTTTTCTCTATCAAATGATTAATCACTTGTCAAAAAAATGAACAATGACCATGCCAATTTCCTAACAGAGAAAATGAGCAAATCTTCACATTAAAATAAAAAACTGGAACCAGAGAATGTCATTATACAATTGACTGATTCTAACAATTGTTGCCAACTTTCTGACCATTAATTAACTAATCAATCAACTATTGTTTAAGCTCTTATTTTTTTTTTTAAATATAGTGTAGACCTTGAGGAACAATTTAGATGTTTTTATGTATGTATGTTGCTGTCAGATGACCCAGAGAACAACAGGCGAGTGCTCGATGACACTGTGGTGCTCCATAACGCCAGACCAGAGGACAGTGCTGTCTACCAGTGTGAAGCCTTCAACAGTCATGGCAGTGTTCTGGCCAACATTAACATCATGGTCATAAGTGAGTATTACAGCAAGACTTAAACCTTGCACAGCCATTGAGGCCATAGTTACTACCTAATAAACACAATGGCCACTTTTATCAGGTACACCTGGCTCGGGGTAATGTTGTGTAGTTTGTGTTGGCTTTTGAGGTGGTTTATTCTCTCTACAAACATTGTTTTAATCTGATCCCAAACATTCTGGAAGCATTTGATTAGATTATAGAGGAGTAGATGTTAAGTCAAATGGAGGTTTAGCTAAAAAAGAGGCCTACATACAGTATAGAAAGTGTCACCTCCCTCTGTTCATCTATATTCTGTAACTTAATGCAAGCTTTCATTCAGTATTTGTTTTCTTCTGTGTTTCTGAAATAAATAAAGGGGTTGAAAATCTGTATTCTAACATAAATGAGTATCTACTACAGTTATTTAAAATATACTAACATTTGGCACCATGGCAGCAAACATACAAAGGTGATCATAATATGGTTACTTCCATATCCGTGATATCCAACAACAGTCTCTGTCATTTTTCTTCATACTCGGTTCTCAAAATGGTTGGCAATTCATTTTCCGTTGATTAATTAGTTTCAGCTCTGCAGCCATGTTTAACCTAGACACGGCCACTCAACATAATTCGAAATGTCAATGGGATTTTGAATGAGCTTTTTTACTTCAGCACTTTAGCTCTCTATAAGCAATCTTATATCTCTTGAAGTGTTACAGGAGTGTCTGAATTATATCTGTGTTTTCAGTCATCTGCTCTTCTGTCCGTATTCCTTGCAGTGATTTTTTTTTTCATGGGCAATAACTTGACATTTGAGCAGCTGTAATCGCTCCTCCCTCCCCTTGTTCTTAGATATGGCTCCTCGGATATTGACAAGGGATAACCAAGAGTACGCTGTAGTACTAGGAGGGGATGTCATCATGAACTGCAGTGTTTTCAGCTCTCCACCATCAAATATCTCATGGTAAGTGATTTACAATAAGAACAGGTATATTTGTAGTCTTGGTGACATCTTTCAGTCCGTGAGAAGTTTTTGAACATTTGACACATAAGACAGAAGAACTTCACACTTTTATTCAGTGTAATGTGTTTTCTTCTGGTAACAGTTTACATCCCTGTATCAGTCAGTCCTGTGCAATTTACGGATTTTTGTGCTGTTGTCTCAAGAAAAAACCAGAGCACAGTAACTCATGCTAGTAATCGCACAGTGCTTCAGGTGTCTGCATGACAAATTCTGACACTTATGTCTGTTTAATGAGATATCTTCTGATACTCTTCTGCTCCTTGAAATTGGGCACTTAAATCTATGAACGATCACTGCAGCTCTGCTACAGTTTTACAAAAAGGGAAATAGGATCTCAGACAGTCCATGACAAAACTAATTTTAATTTTACAAAGATCCTCAGAACATGAGGATACTTCTTCTGATTCTAATAGATGATGTTCCACATTGTTTTAAAAAGGAGTTGGCAACATTTTTGTTTCAATTAATTGAAATTCAAAGGTACACAATTAAGTATGGATAAATACTATATGATATACTGAAGATTATATACAATATGGAAGAGAAATCAAATAGACATGACTGATTAAGATGGCTCAAATCCCAAAACTCCTCAAACACCACCTGTTCACCACAACCTCCCTTAGCTCTGGTTCCCCAGTAATTCTGTAAAAGTGTCCTTGGGTTTTGTGAAAGGCGCTATATAGAAGGTTATTATTATTATTATTATTATTATTATTAATAATAATAATAATAATAATAATAATAATAAAAATAAATCTGACCTAAACAAAGTACTTGGTTGATAAAAACTCAGTCTGAAATTGTTGCATCTTAAAGCTTTAGTGCGTAACTTTTTGAACGTCTGTTACATTCAAGCCATTGCCAGATGACTTGCTACAAAGCTAATTAAGACTATCAGCTCCACACAACTCTCTCTGTATTTCTCAGTATGGCTATGTTCAGAAGATTGTGTCGTCCGGCGACTTTCTCACACAGAAACTCGAGTGAAGATAATAACCTCTTGTTTTTTAACTCGCTGTGTCCTCCTTGGCTACTTGCAACTGCGTGGAGGAGGGGTGGGGGCGGTGAGCGATACCGGAAGGCTGTATCATGTGGATGCGCCGACAGTGTTGTTGTCATTACTTAGAATTCCTCATGGGGGCGACAGAAACTACGCACTATAGCTTTAATTGGCAAACTACAATTTGCATTTCATATCGAATGAGTTGCATACATGTTAAAAGAGGTGTAAAAACTTTCTCTCCTAGGTCCAATGATGGGAAAGCCATCGAGGGAGAACAATTTCTTGCTCTGAGTGGATATTTGCAAATCATTGGTGCAGAAAAAAACGACAGTGGGGAATATGTGTGTGTTGCCTCTAACACGGAGGGCAAGTCAGCTGTCACTGCCTATCTGGATGTGAAAGGTATCTCAGCAACATGATTAGTCCTTTCTATAAGCAGGAGTAATACTAGTCACTGCACATGATTATTCCTTATTCCAGTGCCAGTTCACCCAAATGACAAACATTTTTCAAATGTTTCTGTCTGCTTGGCTAGACTACGGGTGGAGGAAACATATTTTTAGTTCAATTGTTCAATAGAAGGCTTTGGGTTGTATGCAAAACCACATACCAAAAACAGTTTTAGTTCTGGAAGGTTGAATCCTTCTTTCTTTTTTTAACACGCTCTGTTGTGATTGATTAAGTAGGTAAAACTAGGTGCTCTGTCCTTTGATACATGCTTGTGCTGAACAGCCAATACATATCTTAGAATCACTGATGTAATAAAGAGATGCAGAATACATAATAATGTGGTGAAACACATTTAAGAATAATTTTGTCATGGATATGTTTTCGTAAATGCAAATCACCATGGAGATTTATTGAGCAATATCAAGACATTTCCATTTTGATTACTCATTTCACAAATCACAGAGGCAGTTACTGTGAGAGGGACTCATTTATAAAGTAAATAATGTGGCTCAACTTCAAATATTCACATCTTATTTGAATCATGCAGGAATTATGAATACTTATTTTCTTTGGCAGCAGACTTACAATACAAATATTATCTGATCTGTTTTATGTATGCACTTCTGTCCCTGGCTTTTTCTTTTATATCTTTAGACCCTACAAAAATAGTTATTCCACCTCAGGATGTGCAGATCATCAGTGGGACCACAGCCCAGTTGATGTGCCAGGCAGAGTATGATAAAAGCCTGCGGGGTGCCTTTGAGGTGGTATGGAGGAAGGATGGTGAGGAGATCCCACTTTCCTTTGAGGAAAATTCCAGGTAGGTTGCTGTCGTTTGATAGTGCTTCCATTAGTTTTCAGGTGTGTTTTTCCTTAAGAAGGCTTTGTTCAGTGTCTATGTTATCTCTATGATAATGCTAGGGGAGAAAAAATGCATGGAAAGTCCCAAAAGCTTTGTGCCTTATCCAACTAGTCTTTTGTATGCTTAATGAATTGACTGATTACCTCTGCCAAGGATGTTATATTTTTGTTTGCCTGATTATAGATTATTGCCTGATTATCTAAAAGAATGCTACAGTTTTAGTAACAGTTGTTGGAAAGTGAGGCCATAGCAGAAACTACTACACTCACTTGAATGAGGAAAATCTGGCACAATAGCAATGTAGAGGATTGTGCAGCTTTGGCGGAGGTACTGTATGCTTACTGAGTACTTGATTGATTAAATATATATTACAGCTTCATACTAACAAATTTGCTTATATGTTCAGATACTTTGTGGACGATGACATGCTGCAGATCATGAATGTGAACCAGAGCGATCAAGGAAAATACACATGCATTGCTAGAACCAGCCTAGACAAGGACAATGCCACTGCACTACTCACCGTGCTGGGTAAGATGGTTTTGTAAATAACCAATAATTCTTTTGTAAATAATTCTTTGAAAGGACTTAGAGAATAGATAGGTATATGAATGATTTAAAACAGGGTGTTGCCTTGTGGTTTGACAGGGCCTGAAGTTAACGTTTTTGGCCACCAGCCACTGTGGCAGGTGGATTTTTAAATTCACTAGCTACAGAGGCTTTTTACCAGCCAAATTTGTTTTGCCTCATAAAGTTGAAATACAGGAATTGCCCAGGCATCGTTCATGAACTTGTTCCGAATACACACGTAAGTGCTGTTACGTTAGTAACGAAATCAATACTGCACTATATGAAACAATATATACAAACAATATAATTAAAAACAATACTGCACTGCAGTACATTTTTTCTGTAGTGCTGTTGTTAATCAGCCATTCACGGACCTTGTTGTCGTCGCCAACTGTCCACATGGTATTAAAACGTTTTTACTTTTCTTTGAATCATCCACATCTTTTTGTTGGTTGCTTGTTTCAGCCGGCATCTTTACCCCAGTAACGTGCTGCTACCTTTTTGAGCTCAAATCCAAGGAAATGGATGACAACAACAACTAATGAATCACTCAATTGTAATTGGCTTCCCGCCAACATAGCACGTAGATTGACCGTTTCACCCGACAATGGAAAAATTCCCCCGCATTTGGTGCGTGGTTGGGTGTAAATTTCAGTCCCTGGGTTTGGGTGTCATTATCATGTTGAAATCCTCCAAATTTTATGGATATTAAAAAAAGCAGTTGCTATTGAGCATCTGATGTTGTTGTATGTATTTTGTGTTGCAGACATTCCCGATGCTCCAAAAAATGTAAAGATATCTGAACTCAAGAGTCTGAGAAATGTTCACCTGTCTTGGATACCTGGGAGTGATCACAACAGCTCTGTAACAGGTAAAAGTTAATGAAGTAGCTAAAGCTTAATAATGCAAAAGAGAAATAACATCTTCTCAGAGATCATCAACAGTTGCTTGTATACATAGACTGTAAAAATATTATATATTAATTTTACAGTCTATGCTTGTATACTGTTGTGACTGTTAGTTGTTACGCTTAAGTTTACAGCCCATATAATGATGTAATTACGTAATGATGGTGTAATTTCAAAATAATTAGATTGAGGAAATTATGCTTGTGGGCCCATGCCAACTCTCACCATCCCTAAAACACACCCGGGCTGAACCAATATAGTAGAATAGATCCAAGTTTTTTTTCCAGTGGGAAGTTTTTTTCACTCACCGACCGTAGACAATAAACAACATAATAGTGTATTAAGTATATACTGTACATGCACATACTGCTTAGGAACCTGGCACTTTCAGCTGATTTTGTTCAGTGACTGCTGTGTGGATAAAAGATCTCTTACACAGATATAGGTTGAACTGAATCGCTTAAAGAAAAAACTGGATTACAATTGTTCTTTGGTGCAAGTTCTAACTCTGACATCACGGAACACTGTCATGTCTCAAAGGGAAGCTTGTGTCTCATTTATGCTTCAACAAAGGACTCATTTATTTTTGGAACTTAAGGATGATAAGAATTTACATCAGTTGATGAATGTATCCTTGTAGTGTTTATTAGCTTTGAAATGTGTTAACTATGATCAGAAATTAGAATAAAAATGCCTGAAGAAGATTTGTGCAGCCAAAATGTGCTGTCATTTTTATTTGTTTAATTAAACATCTTGGAGGTACAGACATGGGTTGTGAGGCCAGCTCTTTTCTAAATGATATTTATGGATCCGTTTGGCTCAGCACCAGGTGGATGTGTGTGTGGAAATATTCATTTTAATTTAATTATTTTGCCATGGAAATTGACAAAATCTATGGCTGTGCCTGAAATCACTCCCTTATTTACTCATTTGTTATGATAAATGACATTCCTGATATTCAGTTGGGTACTCTTAGCAAGTATTTAACAATTTTGGACACCTATGAATCATCACCATCATTTCGACACACTTACAGGTGTAGTGTGGCATAACGAATTTACACATCTCAGGAACAATTGGTTACATTAATTTGTTTCTGATCACCTGTCCAACCTACCAATATTCACTTTATTTTATAATATAAATAAAAACAAATTTCAGAATGTTGAACTATTCCTTTATTGGTTTAGTTGAAGTGTTGAAAATGTACTGTAGATAATGTATCAATAATGTATAGTGGACTGTGCATTAGTGAAACAAATAAAAGGAGTCTAATGGCATGCTTTCTCAGAAATTGTGAGAGGAGGAAGTCACCAATGACCTCCTCCTTTCCTCTAACTCTGGCCATCTCACCATTCTTATCATGCTCGACCTCACGGCAGCCTTCGACACCATCAACCACTCCATCCTCCTGTCCCGACTAGAAACCTACTGCAACATCACTGGCACCGCACTCTCCTGGATCCGTTCTTTATCTCACCAATAGACAACAGTTCATACACATCAACAACTGCTCCTCCTGTTGTGCCGCTGTCACAAGGCGTCCCCCAAGGTTTGGTGCTTGGTCCTCTCCTTTTCATCCTTTACATCCTGCCAATTGGAAATGTCATACGCAAACATGGTCTTCACTTCCACTGCTACGCCGATGATGTCCAGATCTACATTTCTACCAAATCCATCACCACAGCTACTTCCTCCACCCTGACCAATTGCCTCACTGATATTCAAACCTGGATGCAAACCAACTTCCTCCAACTCAACTACAGTGAATCCGACTTGATCTTCATCGGCCCGAAATCCCTCACAAAGAACACCCATAACTTCGGTCTCACTGTCAACAACTCCACCCTGTCTCCATCCCCACACATCTGTAACCTGGTAGTCATCTTCGACACTTCTGAAAACCACATCAACCGAATAATCAGAACTGCTTTCTTTCACCTCAAAAACATTGCACGTTTTCGCCCATCACTCACCTTCTCTGCTGCCGAAACTTTGATTCACACCTTCATCACTTCCAGAATTGACAACTGCAACAGCATCCTCTATGGTTCATCTGCAAAAGCCTTAAATAAACTTCAAACATCCAAAACTCTGCTGCCCGTCTCCT
The DNA here is from genome assembly GCF_031162955.1 of Sander vitreus. Taxonomy (NCBI): domain Eukaryota; kingdom Metazoa; phylum Chordata; class Actinopteri; order Perciformes; family Percidae; genus Sander; species Sander vitreus. Next base: position 13,800,165 of record NC_135861.1, on the reverse strand, counting down.
CACACACACCTGTTCCCGTGATCACATCACTCCCATCTTTCAGAACCTCCACTGGCTCCCTGTTCCCCAATGCATCCAGTTTAAAGTCCTCCTCCTCACCCACAAAGCCCTCCATAACCAGCCTTCCTACCTCACAGACCTGCTCCACCGCCACAATCCCGCCCGTAACCTCCGCTCCTCTGACGCAAACCTCCTCTCCCCACCACTCATGACCAAGCACCGTACCTGGGGTGACAGAGCTTTCACCATTGCAGCCCCCTCCTTCTGGAACTCCCTACCCATACACATCTGTGACTGTATTGACCTGGACACATTAAAAACACTAATCAAAACAAACCTTCAAAAGCTTTCCACATAATATATTCTTACGTTTCCCACCAGATAGATAGTGGTTTTATTGTTTTAAATTGCTTTTAATATGCTTGTTCTGTGCTGGTTTTATTGCTTATCTGTTTTTAATGTGATATATGTGCTGGTTTTACTGTAAAGTGTCTTTGAGTACCATGTAAAACGCTATATAAATAAAATGTATTATTATTATTATTATTATTATTATTATTAGTTGTATGGTGATGACTGAATGTGTGTGTCTCTTGTCTCCTCCATGAGTACAGAGTTTATAGTGGAGTATGAGGAGAACCAATGGGAGCCTGGCAGATGGAAGGAGCTACAGAAAGTTCCCGGTAACCAGGCAGCAGCCGAGCTATCACTACGTGGACACCTTAACTACCAGTTCAGAGTGTATGCTGTTAATGCTGTTGGACCTGGACCCCCCAGTGAGCCCACTGAGAGATATAAAACACCCCCTGCTGGTGAGGCTCGCTCCCTTTAATAAACATGTTCTGCTATGGTTACCTGTTGATTGTGAAAGCATGCAACGTTTAAACATTTCTTTTGAAATGTGCAGCGAGTTGTTGTGTGGAGAGGCCAGCCTTTGGCCCAGGGCTTTGTAGCAGTAGGTGGTATGGATATTTCCAGCTCTCAAAAGGCTTTAAAGTATTAGCTTGGCTCTTATTTGAATATGCTTATGTATAAAATGAATGACTTTTACTACAATTGTCAAAGAGTGTTTTAGCTGAACAATATGGATAGATATTTGCATTTTAGCATGTTTAGCAATTTTTTTTCATTTATAAATATTATACAACCTCTCTTCAAAGCTCCTGAGAGGAACCCAGAAAACATCAAAATTCAAGGCCATCTTCCTCATCAAATGGACATTAGCTGGGAGGTAAGAGAAAGAGCATATTGATCTATCTAAGATGGAAAACAAGAAAAACAAGAAACCATTATAGTATGGAGGCATTTTTCTTTCTCAACTTTCCTGTAGCCGCTGTTGCCTATTGAACACAATGGGCCAGGCCTGGAGTACAAGGTGAGCTACAGGAAACTGGGGGTGGAAGATGACTGGAGGGAGCATCTGGTCAAAAGACACTCCTTTGTCGTGAGGAACACGTCCACTTTTGTTCCCTATGAGATCAAAATTCAGAGCAGGAACAGCCACGGCTGGGGACCAGATCCTAAAGTTGTTACTGGTTACTCTGGAGAAGATGGTGAGTTAAAGACTTAATATGTCTTTACCGTATGTGTTAATGCTATTAATAATTTTCAATATATTTCAATATGTGTTTATATGCAACTCACTTCAGTTCTACTGTTTCATTAAAACATACCCTAAGGCTGAACACGCACATGTAGCTGTTGTTTTGTTTATGACTAACTGTGAACTTGTTGTGTTATCATATCCCACCCGTCTTCAGTCGTCTTTTGGCATTGTCTGCGGGAAAATGTGTCAGGTTAAGTTCTTTCTTTTTTTCCTTTCGCCCATGGTTTTTTAACCCTGTGCAGGTGTGCAGTAGTGACTTTTCCTCCCCTCCTGAAGAAGAAAAACACCTTTGCTCAATCCAGCAGGTGGCAGATAACCTTTGTAGAGCAGAGGGATGTCAAATTTCCACTTCTGTCTCAGAAGCTGTGGGAGATTTGACAGATCACGACACACTTATTGCTGTAGGCTTATTAGCACAATGGCTGCTTCTCTCTCTTGTGTTTGCTGTGCTTCTATCCTTTCCTACTTCCAGTTTAGTAACATGTAGAGCAAAAACATTGAGAGCAATTTTATTTCATGTTTGGTGTTGTATTTGTCCCTAATGAGAACAACAAATAAAATAAAAATAAAAAACCTGCCTCATTTGGTGTCCAGATGAGTATGTATTTGTGCACATTTATGCTGATCTACCAGCATCACTGTTTTTATTTACCACCGTAACCAGCAACAGATCATTTTGCACAGCCTAAACCAAAACCATTTTGTTCTGCCTTTAACGTAGCAGCTCAGACCATCGAATTAGGCCGTTTGTGTCCAACAATTTGTCTTTCAAATGTCTTTCAATTTCTGTATCTGCAAGCAAAGGTAGCCTGTTGTTTACCATGTTTGTATTCCTGACCTTCCTCTATGTGTTCTTTAGTCCCGACTGCAGAACCACGGGATGTAGCAGTGGAGGTGATCAACACCACTGTTCTGAGAGTTAGCTGGACCCCGGCTCCACCTGCCACAGTGAGAGGTCATCTAGGGGGCTATGATGTAAGTTTTAATGGACCAGACTTTCAGACTACATTGTATAACTAAGGACTTTCAATGGCAACAGAGGAACTCTGAACGGCAATAATTTTGTAGCACTTCACAGTATTTTACAATAAAGTAATTAGTCTTTGTTTACATGAGAAAGATACAAAAGGGTAATTAGAGTTAAAATCCTCAACCTGGGTTACCTGGAGCAATTAGATCTTTATTCTAGGTCTTCTTATTGTAATAGATATTTCCGGTCTTTACCCCTTTTCACTCACCTGTCTTCTGTGTGTCATCACCAAAGACAGCTCCCCAAGAGAGAGACACTGTTTTGTCTTTTATCATTTTCAACCAATACTGTGTAAGTGCAAGCAAATGTTTTAATAGGTAGGCTATGGCTAATACAAAAATGTTTATGTGATTTTAAAACATTGAATATTATTTTCTGACTATCCCAATAGTCCCAGACTCAGCCCTGATATACATGTTCTTAAAGCCATAGTAGGGTGAATATGTGAAGCTGATTAAATGGTTGAACAAGACATTACGGGCGACACATTGACATCGCTTGTAAAGCATAAAATTCCCAGTTTCCTAAAAATAAAGGGATATGTCAGTTAAATTTGACAAATGCATATCTGGTAGTGACATTGCCATTATAGTAATGAGCACTTAGAGAAAGATTTTTATGTGGTTCACTCAACCCGATTTGTTTTCACTTTCTGTATTTCAACCTCTCTTAATGGCCCTTTTCCAAATGGTGCATCTTTTCTGGTGGAATTATTTTCTCATTAGTTACTGTAACTAAGATAGCCCACCACCTGATGAACTCAACGATCAGATGCTCACAAAGGGCATCTCAGTTTGGCTGTGTGTGTCATCATGGCAAAATGTGGTGCTGGAGACACCTACTGTCACGGGAACTACCACAAAGGCGGTTTTGAGTACTTTGCCAGGTGTTTATATGTCTGTCTGTCTGTGGACGGATTTTGTCATCCCGATAGCGTCACAACCGTGCAAGATGACAGACACACACACACACACACACACATATACACACACACACACACACACACACACACACACATATACACTGTTGCGACTGGTAAAAAGGTACACCTAAATGTGGTAATATGATACAATACCTGTAAAAACAAATGTGCATTTTGGCACATTTTCCCTTAAAGCTATAGTGCGTAGTTTCTGTCGCCCCCATGAGGAATTCTAAGTAATGACAACAACACTGTTGGCGCGTCCACATGAGCCTTCCGTGGTCGCACACGTGCCCCCACCCCTCCTTCACGCAGTTGCAAATAGCCAAGAAGGACACGGAGGATTAAAAAAACATGATGGACTCTGCAGAAGAGGTAATTATCTTCACTCGAGCTTCTACTGAGAAATACAGAGAGAGTTTTGTGGAGCTGATAGTCTTAATTAGTTTTTAAACCAACTCATTTGGCAATGGCTTAAATGTAACACATGTTCATTAACATCAAAAAGTTATGCACTTAAGCTTTAACTTCACTGTGTCACCTGTGTAGGTGTTGTTCCTTATCACCATTATCCATTACTTCCCTCTTGCAGGTTCACTGGTCGAGGAAACGGAGTTTGCTGAATCCCAACAAGATTTTAGATGAGCGCCAGACCCTGTCTTTTCCTGGGAAGAGGACTCATGCCATTGTACCGGGCCTCAAACCTTTCTCTGAGTACAGACTCACTGTCAATGTTTTCAACAAGAAGGGCAATGGGCCCAACAGTGACCCGGTCACCTTCAACACTCCAGAGGGAGGTGAGGTGACGCAAACATACAACACACAACAAATGGGTGCTCCTTTCACACTTAAAAATGATTGTGCTAAATACACAAAAACTATACGCTCAAGCTTGCAGAACAATACAGTAATGACATTTAAAGTGAGTTGGGCAATGAGGCATTTTAACAAAAGCACACATTTAATTTACATTAAAGTCCCTTACAAAAAAAGTTATGTCACCTGGAGGTTTGAGCTTCACTTTGCGTCATACCTTTGTACCTGCAAGTATGATTTGTGGCATCACAACTAGTTTGAAAATCAATCATGGTCTAGTATGCAGCTTACACCAGAGTGATGCAGACACTTGAAAACCTCCAGTGACACTGATAATGGACTTTTCAATGAAGTAGGAGACATTGTGTCCAGTAGTTAAACTCTAGAAATAAAAACAATTTACATATTCCGATATTCTGGATTTTTCAATAAGGTAGAAAGAGTATTTCATTTAAAAAAGTTAACCAGGTAATTGAACTTTTTGTTGAAAAAAACAATATAGACACAAATAATAATTCAAGTATTTTGTATATGTTTCAAAGCATGTCTGAAATAAATTATAGCTACAATACAATGCTATCTTTAAGACCAGGAGATAAAGAAGAAGTTGTCAGAGGTAGTTTTATATGAAAATACTTTATACCAAAGGCTGCTCAATGTTACAATCTTGTGAAATGACAAAGCTGCTTAGAACAGGCAAACTGTCAAATGCTACATGATGTGTTTTTTTATCTGTTCAACAAAAGGGAAAAGAAAACTTAAAGCACAGACGAAATATCAAGAATGAAAATATACTTGACATGAGAGAGAGAGAGAGAAATCTTAACTTATTTGGACATGACTGAAAAAACAACAACACTTTGATTTAATGTTTAACCACCTCCAAATAAATACCAAGCTGCAAAAGAAACATGTCTATACAGTAGGAGCATTAACATTACTGTCATTTTCATAGTTCCTGCGCAATTGCCCATCCTGACTGCCTCCAACGCCCAGAAAGACTCCATTTTGCTAGTATGGGGCCCACCGCTGGAGACAAACGGCATCGTCACTGGTTATCTCCTGCAGTACCACCTCAGTATGTGAACACACAATGTTGTTTGGCTAATTACTCACTGACTTAAACAATGTAGACCTTTGGCCCTATGTGAAGTTTTTCATTAATAGAATTCTCATTGCTGTAGCGCTGTGCTTTTGTCTGTTGTGTGAGGCGCTGTGGGCGAAGTGTGGCTGCAGTGTGTGTAGGTGAGATAAGATCAGGTCGGAGGGGAGGAAGTGCGAAGTGGGTGGATCTGAGATATGACTGTTTATCTTTGAGTCTACAGGTTGAAAACCTGAAAACCTACTACACACACAATCATCTATACTCCTCTCCTCTCCTCTCCTCGCCTCTCTTGTGTTATAATACCAAACACTAGGTTGCACTGTTTAACACTGAACGCTCCACAATGCTCTGCAACAGCCCGATTGTGCAGGCATCTTCACATTGTGGTTTGACAGTTTTCCTTAGTGTTTCTTATCTCGTATCCTCCTGGACTGCAGGTTCTCTTCCAAAAGGATCATTTAAGTCAGTGCTGTTTGTACCCCTTGTCAATTTTTTTTTGGCATTTATCACTCATAAGTATTTTATCTTGCAACAAAACAACAACCCACCTTTATGCTGGAGAATGTTTAGGGTGAACAACTGAGTGAGGGGCTTTCTTTACGCTCTCTCTGTTTTCAAAGCCTACACTCTTGTTGGCTGACATTTCTGAAATCTTTTGTGTAAAATGTGAAGGCAGAGGCAGCCCTCCACCAGCACCCACGGAGTCTGGCCAGCTTTTCAATACACTCTGTCCCCCTCTGCTTTCTGCGTTTCCCATGTCAGATGTCCAACTTTACACATATATTCCCACACAATGCAGTCTGTGTTATTTTGTTGTTGTTGAATTGATTTACCATGTAACTCTAGCATATTTTAAATTTAGTTTTCTGTTAATTCTATGATTCCATTTTATGTCATATTACAGTATATGCACAGTCTGCACACGCAGTTGAGTCATGAATGCGCTGTGTAATTAGTCAATGAATATGTCTGATGGTGTTCACAAACACATGAAATATCCAGTTTTCTGTGCTGCATACAAACATAAATTTTCCGAAGTGGCAGCATGGGCTTGGCACATATTCAGTTCTCACCTGCATTTCAGCATTGGCACAGTAATGGCATGAACGTAGGGGGTTTCAGGAAAAGTGTGTTGCTTTCTTCAGTCTGCACACACTGTACTTTGATCTATAATGCAAGTTTGGTGATATATTATGCTGCTTGTGATTGCTACTCCTCTGGTTTCCTTTTTACTGCTTCTGCCTTATGTTTAATTTTTTTTCTCTCTGTATGCCTTCTGTTTTTTCCACCTGTAATGTAATGTTTTCTTCCTTTTACACCAATGTTTTTTTCTGCGTTTCCTTCATCATATCTACTGTATGTCTTCTTCCCTCTCTCCTCCTCCTCTTCTCACCCTTGCCACTCACCCCCCCCGGTCCTCTTGAGCTCTTTATCTCCCCCTTTCATCTCCTCTACCCCTTTCTTCATAATGTATTCCTCTTCAGCTCACCTGTCACGACATGTATCAGCTACATTTACTTTCTGCATGAGCTAGCATGACATCTCTTCATCTTCCCCACTGCCTCAACCATTAACCATCATTATAGTTGTGTTCCATTAACATACAACGTGAACCAACGGCCATGACGTTTTCTGCGTGTATCCGTCGTAGGCTCACTCATGCCTTGTAAACTGACCTGACATCTTTCTCCTTCCTCTATAGTTAATGAGACCACACTGGAGGTGGTTGATTCCCAGGAGAAGAACATCACTGAGGCTGACACCACCCAGTGGCAGGTTCAGGGCTTAGAGGAGGGCAGACTCTACCGCTTCCACCTCAGTGCCTGCACTCGAGCAGGTTGTGGACCTGCGCTTGCACAGGAGAGCAGCACCGTTGCTCAAGCACGTGAGTGGATGAAATCAGTGTCTCTGTCGTGGTAAGGTGGCTCAAAAGATATAATATGCGTTGGTTTGGGTATGAAAGCTCCACCACCTTTTTAAACATACTACTGACATGGTTTTTGCAATGTTTGCAATAATTTATACGAAGCTGAGGTATTTATAATAATGATTGATTGAACCATAAATTAACTTTATATAGATACAGGAAGTACTAATCAGGCTTTTGAAAACAGTTGTATTATGTCTTCTGTGGCTCTGGAGGACAGTTTATCAAGTCTGAGAAAATAACCCTGATGATGTCATTAGAGTTATCTGGGTTTGGAAACTTAATTTTGTGTTACGTAAAGGCAGTGTGCCATGGAGTTTTTAAAATATTGGATGTTTACAAGGCATGGATGGTCAAATGAAAAGACTCAATTGAACTGCATTGTGGGAATTGTAGGACCAGTGTTTTTGGATCTCTGGCTACACTGAATAAAGTAAGGATTTTTGTTTTCATCTGATGTAAAGAATTGGTCTTTGCATTAGTTCTCTGTTACATAATCCTGCCTCATTGGATTAATTTCACTTGTCAAAACAGTGTTCTTGAAATGATAATAAACTATTTCAATTGCGCCCTTAACACAAAAAAGGCTTAAAAGTGCTTCACAATCAGGAGAGACAATGAGGAAAGAAACAAGTAAATGGTTGAGCAAAAACAAACACAAAGTAACATCACTAATGTAACAATGGAATAAGCACAGCATAACATCAGGATTAGTAAAAGAGTAACTAACTGAAATAACTATATTATCTTTCAAGCTGTTGCTTTAACAATGCTCAGATTGTCTCCCTAATATCCTTGTGAATGCTTTTCCACAGTTAGCATATAAAAAGGTGCATCTCCAGTTTTCATATGACAGTAGCTGTGAACATCTAACAAACCTGCAGCGGAGGATTCAAGTGAACCTGAAGTCGCATAAAACAACAGGGATTCTGCAGTTTAGGCTGGTACTGAGCCATTTAAATCTTTACATAAAAACTAGAGGACTATCTTTTTCACATTTTCTAAAAGATACCGAGAGCCAGTGTAGCCCATCTATAACTGGAGTGCTGTGCTTCTTTATAGTTTTGTTTTGAAGTCTAGCAGCAGAATTGTGAATCATTTTTATCCTCTAAATACCCTTTTAGAGAAGACCAGTGAAAAGTAGCAATATTCTGCTTGAGATGAAAGCATGAATACGCTTTGTGGCATCTTGCTAGCGTAGGAGTGCCTGCAATATTTCTCACATTGTCTGAGATGTTGGCTTATACATAAACTTGATTAGATGAAAGAATGCTATTTTGGCCACACTCTGACACTCTCTGACATGCGATTTAAAGCTTTGTTTGGATTTAAAGAAACAGGCTTAAAGAATGACTTCTGATTCGGTCTGGGGAACCAGAGATTCTTGGAAAGTGCATCACTTTAGCATTGAGGCCTAGTAGGAGTTTTTTGAGCCATCATTTTTTATCTAGTTTTTGTTTGTGAATGTGAGTGAGATAAAGGCATTTTCTTAATTTGGCTTTACTGAAATGTGTGACCATATGTTATCTGCAAAGCTGTGAAAATAGACATTAGACACTATGAAGACCTCACCTAAAGGAGGCATCAAAAGTGAAAAGTATGTGATCAAAGCAGCTTCCCAGTGCTACAACAAAAGAAGTGTTTCTTCCAAATAGCTGTCAAGATGTAAAAATTCCTCCCAGTGATGTATGCACAAAACAAATTTAAAACAACATCAAAAAGACATTTTTGACAGTAATGCCAGTGTTGTGCAACTCGACATTTCGATCCATTGTATCTATGTGCTTTGGTTTGTCCTAAACTCTGACTGGGACTTCTCCAGAATATTGTTTAATTTCAGAAATCTGATGATTTAAAGATAACTTGAGGGAGGTTTGTGGCTGGTACTAATTAGGACCTTACTGTTCAGGGTTTTTAGCAAATGCCTCACTTTTTGCAGCCAAGTACGGTGAATATCACAGGTTGGGACATGTTTTAACAGCTGATCCATTATATAGAGCAATTCTGGGGAACTCCCACTGTTTCTCTGATTATATCAGAAAAATAGGCTCTCAGTGTATACAGTAGTTATGGGCTCTTTATAAATGAACATGGACCTCCAGTTCAGCTTTTCTGCATTTCCTGTCAGTGGCTCTACACAATCTCTTTAGTACTCAAATAGAATTGATCAATCACGGCGATGTTCTGTCACACAGCCCTTTAATGACCTTGACTGTTTATCAGGTTGTTGTTCAGGGTGTCATCCATTTCAGTCATAGGCTCAGTCTCGCTGAGAGAATTAATGAGCTGTTAAGTTCAGAGAACAAAACTGCTGCTCGAGCAGCTCTGATCCTATTCTGAACAGTAAAAAAAAAAACTTTCAGCTTTAAGCCACTACATGCCAATCCCTCTTTGTTAAAACATTAATAGATTAAAGTGAATGTGTCAAATGTAATTACAGCATCATGTTAATAATTCTAATGGGTTTTCTTCTTCTTTTATTTTTCTTTTTGTAGAAGGATAAGACAATCCTGATCCAAATTGGTGCAGTCTGCTGTATGTCTTGCTGTCAGCATATGCATTCTACCACTAGGGTGTGCCAAAGCCAAAAATGTTCAAATTACACACATTGTAACTTTAATTTGTGTCTTAAATCAAAGCAAATGCAGAATAGGTCTGTTTTAGTTTAGCTCTCTATTAACACTTAATTCAGACAACCTGGCTTATACATCGAAAACATTACCTAACACCATTAAGTTTAGCTGCTTTTGGCAGGTGTTTATTTCAGCCCTCACTATAAACGGTGAAAATTTGTGCTAGAATTTCCCGACAGTTCAAAGTTCCTGGAAAACTTCCCCATCCATTACTTGGCAAGCAAGAAAATATGAACGCATGAGACAAATATGTTTCCACTATCTCTAAATGTTTTAATAAAAGTGATTCATTCCTTTCTGGTTTTATATTTCCTTTGAGAGGCTCTGCATCTTGTGGATGTCCAGCCTGAGAGCCATTAGATGCATTGTTTGTAAATGTGGCTGAGTAGAGGCTCGATGGGGAGATAAAATGGTTCTGTTTCAGAGCGCCATCCTCAGGGCATGCTAGTCACAATGCAGCAGAGCAGATTTATGGATGCCAATTACACGGAGCAGGGGCACAATGATTTAGATTCATTGATGGGGAGTGATGGAGTGACACTGAAAAAAAATGAATGCATGTGAGTAAGTGAGCCCAGTCTATGAAGTGCTGCTTTTAGATTTCACCTTTGTGACTGAATAAGCTTTTAATGCTTATCGCCATTTACAACAGTAGCTTTAACATTATCTGGACAAACAGAGTGACACACCAGAACAAAAAACAGCCATAGAGGTATCAGCAGATGTGTGTCCTTGTGTCTATGTTTGAAAGGCTTGTAATGAAAAGAGAGTGGCTGAAGTGAGAGACAGAAAAAAAAACACAGAAGGATGGGGTGAAGCATCTGTGAGAAAGCAGGGAAAACTGATAGAGAACAGCAAATAGCCATAGCAGAAGAGTGTGGCAGACAGAGAACAAATATCTATTTTTCTCCATCGGGTCTCATGAGATAAAGCAAAAGAGATAAAGTGGAATGCAAACATGACAAAAAACAGAGGAGAATATACCTCTTAAGTCACACAAAAATAACCAGCTCCTCCAAAGATTGAATTATTTGCTCCCTGGCGCAGCATTTGAACACCCAAGTTAATATCGCTGACATAGCCTACATGTATTTGCTAATGGATGGAACTTAATGTTTGTTTACTTAGAAACATAATAGTCAAGAGCTGATTTATCTTCCCTGCAGCCAGTTCAGGATTCAGCAATCAGAGCAGAAGAGGGTGTCAGTGTATAGGAGTGTGGATATACCAACTCAGTTTATCAGACTCCAACATTGTGAAAACTAAAAAAAAATCTAACTAAGTGACAAATAATAATCCAAAATCAATAGTTATTTAATAATCACTTGTCTTTATGTGTTAAAGTGCATATATGAATACTGTGTGTGTGTGTGTGTGTGTGTGTGTGTGTGTGTGTGGCTATGTGTCTGTGTGTTTGTTTGTGTTTGTGCCAGGTCTATAAACCTTATAGCTGGCTTTCCATATATCTGTAATCTTCTGCTGTATTTCATTTTCTTTTTATCCTGCTGAAGATTTGTCCCCGACTCCAGCTGTGGCTCCTGTTCAGAGCTGTATGTATCACTGCCTGCTGCAGCCGCTGCAGCTCGCTAACTTAGTAGTGGTAGAGATAGACATGGTTGTAGGTGTGTGTTGGTGTATCTGGCCGTAGCATCAGTAAGGTTTGTCCTTTATACATGTAGTTGTACAGATTTGTCATGATGTGACAATTGCAATTAAAATGTGCAATTCAGATTAGTTATGTAGACCCGAACCCTTGTGCAGTTACGGTGTGTTTAGTTCAGTTGCACTGTTGTTGCGCAGTTACTTCCATTTATCAAGTTTTCCCGGTTGCTCTAACAATCCTGCCTTCATGTAGTCTATAGAGCTCGCTTGTTGCACAATCTAAAGTATTAGATCCGACAGCATTGCAGCAGGAATCTAACATCTGAGGCTTCTTTCATTTCAGGCCACAACTGCTCTCTCTCTTTTCCCAGCTCTATCGCAGGCAATTCTACTCATCCTTCTTTAGGTATATAGCTCACATGTACAGCAAATGATATCCCCGTGATCTCATCTTGATGTACCTTCAACTTTAAACTAACAATGGGATTCGAGACATGGAGTTGTTTCATTCTTTTCTGATATTCGCTCATGGTGGGGGAGGCGTCAGGAAATGCCAGCTTTGCTTAAGAAGGAGAGTGAAGACTAGATGTCACTCCCACCCACGATCTCTATATCTACCCTCTATGAGCCAAAATCCAGCTCCACTCAATTAAGTCTGGGGCCCAGCATTCCCTTTTGAACTGTCATCTTGAAGGGTGTCTGCTAGCTGCACTGTTCTCAAACTGCAGGGGAACCTATTTGCCTCTGCTAATCCTCTTTTCTTGCCTCTCCTTTTCTCTATGCCTGTCTGTGTTTTCCTCTCCTCCTTATTTTCCTCCTCCTCCTATTTTTTCTCTCCTTATCAGTTCCAGCCCTGTTGAACATAAGCTCTTATGTGAGTGACACCTTTGCCAAAATCAGCTGGACTGCCAGAGAAGAGCAGCAGGACTCTGAGCTTTATGTGGCTTATATGAATAACCGTAAGCTACTTTTCCTGTCCCTGTCTTGCTAAACATTAGATAGGAATTTTAGTGTGCATCATGTTTATGTACAACTGAGAAGCTTTTATATAAACATCTAAAATTATATTATAAGCCTAGCATCTACATGGATACTTCATGATGATTGCTTCAAAATGTATGCAGATGTATTTAAAGTTAAATATAGTACAACAAATACATTTCATAACTTAAGAACTATTTATTAATTGGCAATAGCTCATCCTATCTTCTTTTTCGATCGCATGAATGCTAATACAGACTTGCTGCTTGTGCACTCCTTGTGCTTGGCTGTGTAGGTGACGGTAACTGGCGGATTTCAGAGGCTGTAAACACTTCTCAAAGTTTCCACGTAATTGATGGGCTCAAACCTGGGACGGTGTACACCGTGCGCCTCATGGCCAAGAGGCTGCTCGATAACGCTAGTATTTTTGAAGACGTTATCGAGACTCGAGTCAAAGGTGAGAGAAGAGAAAGGCGGCGCAGTCAATAGAGTTTAGTGATTTGAGCTCTGACCTGCCATAACAATACAAGGATATCATTGAAAAATTGATATTGACTGTGGTAAATGTGAGTTTATTTACTTTTCTTGCATCATTTGTTTTTTTCCTATCTAATATTCTTCCAGAAGAGTGTTTTGGCTGAAGGGAATGTGAGTCAAATACGACGTGAGAACATCCTCTCAAACTAGAATCCATCATGTTTTTCTGTTTCCAGTCAAAGATAAAGTTGTATGAGGAGCGCTTGAGGGGACTATCATACTCAAATAGACCAGCGTGTGAAGTAGCTGTTTTTGCTGTTTTTGTTCGCAGGCGCAGCAGGTCAGCGGAGTGACTTTTCGACCCAGGGCTGGTTCATTGGGACCATGTGTGCTGTGGCGCTCCTCACCCTTGTCACACTCATGGCCTGCTTTGTGCGGAGAAACAAAGGTGGCAAGTATGCAGGTACGCTGCCGCCGACCCAGCGACGAGACATGTTCTCCATGGAAAAAGGTCAGTTAGCCTTTGACCAGGGTTGGGCCCCTTGTCGTCTAGCTTCAGGAAGCGAACCAAAATTCAACTCATGACATGTATACATGTAGCCAATATCAGTGTGACTTGGTTATAAGCATTTTAATTATCTCTAAAATCTTTAAACATCACCAGTTTTACAGGACGGCGCTTTGATTTGACTTTTGATAGAATTTTGGTTGACCTCCTGAAAGAATGAAAATGTGCAATGGGCCTCAACCCTGACCCCCCACCACACCAACCCTGTTTGGAAATGATGCATGCCAACCCTGCCAAGCCCCACATTATTAACCCCAAATGAACTGTCCACAAGACGCATGCAGCTACCATAGGCTTAATGCATTGTCAAAAACATTGCTTGGCCCTGTTAGTTTTGCCCTGTACCTCTGATTACATACCTTGTCAAGCCAGACGAGTGGGAACCTGCTGGCTTTGTTCCACACCTCCCCACCCCTCACCTGTGCAGACCTTCCCCTGCACCTTTGTGCTGTCTTGTATCAGAGCCAAATTCATTCTCACATTGGTACCTACCTGTGACGTGTCTCCTCACTCAATTTCTCTCCTCTTAACCTGCTTTCTCGTCTTCTCCCCACCACTCGACCTCTTTGCCTGTAGCTTTTGACATTTGAGTTTTAGCACTGAATTTTTCATCAGCTTCTTTGGATTCCCTCCTTTGCTCATACAACTCTTCTCATGGAACCCTTCTTTTGTCTCTCTTGAAAGCAACTGGTATTTTTAAGGCATATTTACACAAAGAGCTGCTGTGTAGCACTTTGGGCAGACAAACAGAAGAGAGGCTTTCAGTGTGCAGACTTGATGGAATGTTTACACATTCATATTTACTTGTTCTCAAAAGCTTTTCAGTTCTTACTTTTAAATTTCAACTCTTATATACACAAGTGATATTTCAGATCATTTATTGCTGTACATCTATGCATTAATCTTGAGTTTGCTGTTGCTCTTGTTCCCGAGAATCATCTGACAAAAATCACTGAGGTTGATTAAAACTAACAAAGGCGGATGCTACTGTTTCCCTTTGGAAATGTTAAAGACCTGCCACACATAATATGTAATTACACCCATGGATGAAAGTGCTGCTCTTTAACAATGGTACTAAAATGTCTGTCCTGCTCCCCCTGCAGTGAAAGAGAAGGAGGACCTCCACCCTGACGTAGAGTCACAAGGGATGAATGATGACACCTTCTGTGAATACAGGTGAGCTGTACTCCTGCTTTGCAGAGGAGAGCTGCAGTGCCAAAGTGTGCTAAGGAAATTACACTTTTTTTATCTCCTTGAAATGCATTGTGTTGGAGCAATATTAATCTAACAACCATATGTTAAATATATTCTGGCTGAGAAACTCATTTGTCATGTGTCACAGTAATGTTTTTCTCTCCCATCCCAAAAGCAAACCATGCATTCATGGGCTTTACCAGGATCAGCCTAGAAGCCATTGTTCTCATCATTTAATGGGCTAGGTAATCACACGGTGTAGTTACGAGTAGTGGGGAACAAAAACATGTGCTTTGCTCCCCTTTAGTTGGAAATATGTGCTTTTATTTAGTTGTCAGATTCCGATCACAGTGTGTGTGTGAGTCAGCTTGGCTTTAGCTTATTTTGTGTGTTACTGTGTGTACGTCTGCATGTGTATACAGTACATATACTACATATATGAATGAATTAATTAATATTGGCCCACATGGGCGTACAGGACACTACTTACATTACCTTCAGAGGCAAGAGAAAACAAAAAGAAAGCAAGCCAATACATGGTGCTGTGTACACACATTATGTCAGATATAATATAAACTTAACTAATTAAACACACAATGCTTGCATATGTTTATAAAAATGAAATCATAATGAACACGTATTTGTGTAGATACACACAAACACACACACACACACACACACTCTCAGGCTATTGGAAGCAGTCAAAATGATTTTCTCTGGCTGTTTTAAGATAATGTCTGATGTAAAATGTCTGATGTTTAGGACGGACAGACAGACAGACAGACATAAACATCCATCACAAACATAGCCACAAATATGTAATTGTCTAGTCCTGTATTATACCACAACCCAACTGACAAAGGTGAACTTTGACATGTAAGTTTAGTTAATTAAATTACTTACTAACTTTATTGTCCATGTTGTGTTTCCTGGAGTGCTGAAGCTCACACCAAAACAGTACTTTGAGTAGTTGCATGGGCTTTGCTTGAAGTGAATGGTAGGATTGAGCAAAAAGATTGAGGGAAGTGTGACCACACTTTGCAAAACATTTCTTAGACAACAGCTGTAATGATACTAAACATTTTAAGCTCTTATATCAGCTGCCTACTAAACCTATTCACGTTATGTTTTATGTACCTCTAATGTGTCTTACATTCAATGAAATGGGTACAAAGTAAGCATTACAAATGGGTGGAAAAAATGGAGCCTTAAAGCCCGAAGCAGACAGCTGTTGTACTTTATAATAGCTGTTGAATTCCCATTGTTTGCATTGTTTTGCTGCTCAAGTGACAGTTTAGGGAAACTGGCTGAATCCTATTTTGCTTGACAGCACTGCAGCAACTATGTGACAATGGCGTGTTTGTTTGTGCACACGCAACAGAAATCGCCTAAAATAGCCTCTTCTGTCCGCTTTGATTCTGCTCGTCATCATATTATTTAGAACATGATTACTCACAAATGTGTGGTTGCTGCCAATTGCAATCCTGTGATTCTTGCCAAGACTATAATTCTGTTGGACAGAAAATAATGCAGCCCTGTTTATAGATTATATAGCTTAAAGATGTAATAAGTACGTTTTTACTGTCCCATAAATTAAAATGACTATATTTTTGTAAATGGAGAGGGTGTAGATCGATACCAATGTCTCAATGATTGCCGAGCCGATGCTGAAGTGGCTTTCAAACACACTTTAAGTATTTCTGTGAGGTATAACACTGAGGGAAGATCCAGGAAAGCACACACTTCTGCTGTCCAAATTAATTAATATACTTTTGATTGTAGCTCTGATACCAAGTTCACATTGGAGCACATGAGGCAGAAGAAGCTACATGTATGCTAATATGAGTTTGTAAGCTGATGCAGATGTTTGGCTGCAACCTGGTTAGGATGCTTCTCATGGTTGGTTTCATGAGGCTGTTCTGAATACTGTCCCCCCAGAGTGCCCTTAGCCTTACTATGATGTTGTTCTCCTGGCTTAAGAGCTGCATTTAGGGCTCTCTTGTGCTCTTTGAATCTCTGACGGCAATAGACCACCCAATGGTATGTCACGTGTCTGGGGAGCTGACAAGTGGTAATTATGCTTCAAATTATTTCTTTTTGGAGACAGCCCTCTGCCGCCTTGCCCCTCTGTCCACAAGAACAGCAGGTGTCATAGCTTTTAGCCAACAGTGTGATGCAGTTTTGTCCACAGCTAGTTTATCTATAATTTTTATTTTTACCCCTGCTCCTTCTTTTTTCTCATCTTAGCTCTCATCTTCATTTCCATGTGCAATTAGGGAGATGGCAGCAGAGAGGTTTTCCTTTAGACCCATTTAAACTAAAATAAATACAACTTCAGGTGCAAAGAGGGGGGGGGAAGAAATCCTCCTTCCACCTGACGTTTCTGTGCTGCCCCCAAACCAAGTCAGCATGGGTCAATGGCAAGACAAATTGAATTACCTTCTGTCTGGCGATGTGCCTCCAACTCTCACCTGTTTGTGAGGCTCAAGGAAAGCCTTTTCACAGCAACAGCTGAGACTGAGCTCAATCCTCACCAATGTCCTGAATGAGAGCTGGGGCTCAAAAGCCCTCAGCCTTAATTTTATCACTGTATTCAAAGTCACTGTGGGCGTGCTGCGGCGGCTATGGCATTCCACTGCTCTTAGATAACGGCCACTTATCTTCAGCGCGAGAGTCGTCAGAGAAAGAAGGTTTGATAAGAGTTGAAATGCGGACCATATGTGGCTTGCATGGTAAAGGGCCTCATGAAATAGGATAGATAAGATTGGTTATTAAAAATCCCTGTGAAGGAGACCGGATTTGTAATCTTAGCTTGAACCATGTCTCTGCTCTGAAATGCTTCTTAAAATGTTAATCGTGTATTTGACATAGGTGTCAACTACAGTACGGCTCAAATGGCACTATCATACACCAGCCACCTGAGTGTTGTCTCTGAACGCAGACGCTCTGTGTTATGAATACTAAATCGAGAGAGAGAGAGAGAGAGAGAGAGAGAGAGAGAGAGAGAGAGAGAGAGAGAGAGAGAGAGAGAGAGAGAGAGAGAGAGAGAGAAGAGAGAGAGAGAGAGAGAAAGAAACATGGATGGTTTAGAGAATTAGAAAAGAGGACAGGGAGGGAAAATATCCTCAGTGTTTTGAGGTGACCCTGCATCTTATAGTGAGACACCTGCGAGTTGGCCACTTGCCCAGCCTTAAATTGGCATCTAATCTCGTCGCCCCGCATGTGGGCCCCTTGGGAATACCAGGAATGACAGGCTGTTTGTCTGGGATTGCATATGCTCCACCTCTTCCCCCTTTCTCTCTTTTCTCAATCTAAGCCCCCCACCTCCCACACACACACACACACACACACACACACACACACACACACACACACACACACACACACACACACACACACACACACACACACACACACAAAACCTCACACTTGTCTTCTTTCTCACTGCACTCTGGCAATTTCCATTGCTGGTTCTAAAGAGATTTGAAATTGCCTTTGGTCTTGAAGCCTTGGCAATTAGCAATTAGTGAAGTGATTGTAGCAAGCCTTCCCTGCCTCCCTTGTGCTCCCTTTCCTGCTGTACAGCCGCTGCATCCACCCCTGCCTACCACCCGTAGTGATGTATTGAAACCACAAGAACTCGCTTTGTGACTGGGAGCATTTATTTGTGTGTGTGTGTGTGTGTGTGTGTGTGTGTGTGTGCGTGTGTGTGTGTGTGTGTGTGTGTGTGTGTGTGTGTGTGAAGGCTATCATTTAATAGTACTATACAGGCTCTGCATGCTGGTGTTATGTGTGGTTATATGTGATATTGTGTATGTGTGCTTGTGTGTCAGCCTCTTAGTGCCATGATTGTTGCTTGTGAACATATGCAGTGCACCACTGACCCTGACCATCCCTCTCTGTTGTTGTTGATGGCAGTGACAGCGAAGAGAAGCCACTGAAGAGCAGTAGCTTGTGTTCCCTGAATGACGCGTTGGGGGACAGCATCAGCAGAGACAGCCTGGTTGACTATGCCGATGGTGGAAGAGAATTCAGTGAGGATGGTTCATTTATTGGAGAATATTCCGGACACAAGCACGGAGGCTCTGTTAGTGAGGCTAGTGGACCCAGACCAGTCACTGCATAAAACCCACTTCCAGATAAAACAGTCTGCTTCAAATCTTTTCAAGATACTGGTTAAAATGCAGTTTCACTGGCAATAAATATAACTTGAATAGCCAAATATGGGGGAATAAAAATGACTCAAATGGAGCAGATTTAGGGACTGGAAAGGAAAGAATACACCCACCACACACATCAAACCATGTAAGTCTTTGTACATACTGTAAGAGAATGACCTGTACCATTTGAGTTTTTCAAGATTTTATTAATGAAAATAAAGTGTTGTGTAAAATGTTTTTGTATCTATAAGCCATGATCTTAAGCTGTGTATATTGAACAATAAAAATGTCCAGTACAGTATGTATTTTTTTACACAGTGGATGAGACACATGCAGTACAAATACATATGCATGTACATGCCTGTGTTCATTAATTTAACACACAGTGGAATCAATGTCTACTGTAGTCATTTGCTGTACGTTACTGTCTATTTTATGTATATGTTTCTGACTTTTGTTAATATGCATGTTGATATGCAAATGTGTGAAAGTTGATAGTCTGTTTATTATCAAAATGCTAAAGATACATTTTATATCATTAAACCAAACATATTTTGGAACTTTTTTTTTATTGCTTTATCAATCAGGAGACAATAACATAAACATAAGAACATTAACAAAAACAAATAACATAAGAACATAACAAGAACAAATTTAAGTATCAAATTCCTTTGCTGTAATTCGCCCAACCAACTATACCCCTGGTTGGGGGAATTACATCAAGGATATAGAAATTGTTTAGCAAGACGGTTAAAGTGTATTGCTGCATTTATCTCTGGAGTGTGTTGTGTCTTTAATAGTAATGCTGTGATGCTGTATGAAGAGGAATCTGCTGACGCTGATCTCAATTATGAAAAGGTTTATTTCAATCAAAGATTCAGCATCAATTTTACAAGCTTACGAGCTTGGAGGACGACCAACTTGAATTCTTCCAATAAGTCGTTCTGAAGTTCCGCGGTTAACACATGGTATATATTCTGTGCATTGTGTAAACTAAAGTGGGGGTGTGAGTATATGCTTGGAGTAGGGAACTGACCATTTAAGGCCTCTAGACATGGTATAGCTCCTACAAAATATATTCTGTCTTAGGGGGCCCCTTCTAATGTTAACAGTTTCCAAATGTTTCAGCAACAGTAGGGTAAAGTTCATAGGAATTCCCTTATATGGCAAACCTTAAATCAAAGTTGTAAACCTTCAGACACCACATATTTCCCCCCTTCGAGACTAATCAAGTCTCGAAAACAAAAAGAGTAGAATTACAACAAAATAACACTTCTCATTACATCAGGTTCCTTATAATATAACATTTGGAGTGTAAACAGATTGATAGAGTGTAACAAAATGTAATTGATGGAGTGCGAGAGCGAAAAACCTATCTGGCAGCTTTCTTTCCAAATAACCAATAATAATCAATCAATCAAGATAGGAAAAGTCTCTCACGGCCCCTCTGCCCTAGGCGACCACCTTCAGTACTCCAGATCACTTAGAAAATAAATCTTTATCAATTTATGTAGAGATATGGTTTAAGCAAATACGTGTGAAAACCTCAGAAGAAATAAAATCAAAACAATGTCCAAATTCAGGCAGGTCAACCCTTAGGACCATCCAATGGACCTGTCCCTGCCTAGATCCCATATCCCTAAGCGTCAAGAAAAAAAGAAAAACATCTGAGGTTCTCGTATATTCACTTCATGACAGAAAACATCATTCTTCAAACCATTAATGCAAGAATATGATACAAAGTATGTGTTACTCATGCAAACATGTATATATATCAGACAAACACAGGAATGTAGTCCACTACACTGCAGTTTCTCAGCAGTGTTGATTATCAATGCAGTATTGGTGTGATGAAATCTGAACGTTTCCACACCGTCCTAGTTCAGAGTTCTCAGTCCATTCATATTGTCCATATTTGTATCAGTATCCCCTCTGCACATTCTCCCATATGCTCTGGAAGAAAAGAAAACGCCGACCAGTATCGTTTGCAGGACAACACATGAAAATTAAAACATCAAACATCAAATTACACAAAACAAATTAATAATACGAATATGAATATGAATCACATTCCATTTCCCCCCTCTGACTAATAAGAACACTAAATACCCCAACAATATTCAAAGGAATGCTCTTATCCTGATACATCAATCACACCAACAAATTAAATCAAACAAATCGACCAAATCATAAACATCCCTTTTTCTTTTAACACGTATGGATGGTGAGGACCAAATTTATTTTAAGAGCCAATCATTTTGTAGTATAGAATTACTCGCTTTCTAAAAGGACCACACAAAAGTCTCCCTTTACTGTTTGCTTACCAGATAGTGGGTGTAATAAATCTCCTTATGTTTAACACCCCCTCCTTCAACCTCATCTATTACCTACTACTACTACCTAATACATTCCTGTATAAACTAGACAGAGGCTGAAAAGTAACATGACACACAACAACATACTAGCATAAAGCAATGCAGCCACTTTGCCACATTATAAAATTATAACCATGCCGGTGTTAGTCAATACTGAATTCTCAATTGCCCAATGCAAGCATTCATTGAAATTTAGACTGATACTTAAACCAACATCTCAACACATCAGTGTAGACATATTGATCTGTGAAGCATTACCTCATTTTTATTGTTGATGCGTCGATGCGTCGATGCGTCAGAGCAAATCCGGTCTCTCTCTCCCCCCTCCTTCTCAGGTCAATCTGCTGATGTCAACACTCATCTGTGGAGATCTGTACCAACTTGTGACTGTCCTTGTCCTTGATCTCTTTCTGGCCCTGATGACACCCCCCTTTCAGATCTTCTGGGCACCTCTAGAATCCTGGCTCCAGGCTCCTATAAGGGTTCACCGGTCCTCCAGATGACCTTGACTGGCCCCTGTATCCTCTGTAATTTCCTCTAGAATTCCCTCCTGGCCTATTACAACTACGGGCAAAGTGTCCATCCTGTCCACAATTATAACACGCTTGTGGAGATTGCATAAAGTAGGGATCAAATCTTCCTCTTCTTCTCCAATTCTGTATCTATCCAAAAACTGGCTGTGGATATAAAACAACTGGAAACACCTGCTTCTTGTCCTTCTTCTTATTCTTCTACCAACTGCATTCGATTGAGTTTTCTGCGAGTTTCTCGGTCCTGTTCTTCCACTTTTTGGGACCCTCTTTTCAGCAGTTTGTCCATCTGTATCTTCAGCTTCTCCAAGTATGACACGCATCGCTCCATGTCTCTTTCAATCTCTTCTAGAGCTAGACGCTGCAGGATGAACTCTCCTCTACTCTCCAAATCTTCATCGCTGTCTCCATCTTCACTTTCATTAGTCTGATCTCTTGTCTTTTTTTGTCTCTTCCATTTTTCATCACCTCTCTTTTCCGCCCTAGCCAACATTCGTCTGATCGCAGGGTCATATCCACCCATGATCTCTTCTGAATCACTCTGATCATCATCATCATCATCATCTTCAAATTCCATCCTCCTGAACCTCTGTCTGCTCTTAGTTTCCAGGCGTTTCATTTTCTTCTTACTTTTGGAGCTTGGATTCATCTTTATGGTCGTTTCAGCTTGTCCTCCCTCAATTATTAGTTCATCTGTGAATGTTTCACCAAAGTACTTTGTACGCATGTGTGACGTTACTTCTTTAATGTCAGTCTCTGATCATGCCCTGAAAACCATCTGGGAGTCCACTTAAACCACTCAATCATGGGCAGTTGCAAATCTGTCGCCCCTCCGTCTCTGCTGCTCCAGCTCCAGATGCGTTTCTGGTGTAAGTGTGTGGGGGATGGGGCCAAAGTTGCCCACAGAATGGAACGCTGAATCAGCTTGTAGGGGAGTGAGACAGGTCCGCTCTGACATCCATCGAGGCACACTGAATAAACACGAAACACAACACCTCCGAGAATGCATTACTTGTACTTTAATCATATCAATTTATTAACTAAGTAAGAAAGGTATCATAAAATATGCACTTCAAATACTAAAAGTAACAACACAGAAAAGTCCCCACATTTTTAAACTGGAAATGATCACAGTAGTTCTATCAATCAACTAAGTATTTAAGCAGCAGCATTTGTTGGGCAGTTTAACAACAATAAAACACCATATTTCATAAACATATGTTTGTTCTACACAAATCCTAATTCATTTTTTTTAATTTATATGTCAGATCACAATAATATCTAAAAGCAATTTGTCTTGGAAATGACCATTAGTCATTCCTGAAAATTACATAATTTGTCTCTTTTTTCCTAAGTTTTGGTGCTTGTGGTATAGCAGTTCTATTCTATATACTATTCTATGTATACTATTCTCATCTAAACGTTTACCCTCCTGTAGATTGGAGCCCAAGTGCTACAGTTGTCTCTGTAACAACAATATTAATATGAACTCCATTATCCTAATTCAAAAGTACATTTATCTCTTTCTTTGTCTTTCTGTCACTTTTACAACACTCTTTTTCTGTCTTCTCTCAACTTTCCTGACTATCTTTTGTAACAATTGTTACCCATTTAATATACAACGTATATGAATTAACTCAGTCTGTTTTATTAGATTGAATTAACTTGCTGTTCATTCGTTTTCCACCTTCACAAATGTCACTCATTTCCTTGACACAATGACGTGACCACATGTGACAGTGGAGAACCTTAGCAAAGTCAAAAACCTTATAAAATTATCAAATGTTAAATTATTTTATTCAAAGTAAAATCATTTTAGATGCCTCGCCACTCAAAACAAGTGATCCAACATTTTAAAATGGCAGAGGTGACAATCCTGAAGCCCATCAATCAGTCCTCTCATCTCTTACTTTCAATAGAGGTAAGAGGCTGGAATTCTGAATTCCAGGGTGATCAAGCACTGGTGTGGGTTCCAGCAAATCACCTATGGCAGCTGTTAATCTCTTTTTCTTAATTACATCTTTTATATTTAGTCCACATTTCTAGTTATACTTTTTATGTATATTGTCCCTATTTTAATCGTTCTCCTTTCTTTTTTCTATTTCATTCCTCTTTTATCTTTTTCTTTTACTTTAATGGTTTTGGCAACTACACCAATTCTCCTCAGGAACTGACAAACTCAGTTCCAACTGCCTCTTTAGAACTCACGTACGGATATAAATGAAAGAATAAATATTCAGTGTCTTGTTGAACACACTTGCTTCATACAAACTTATTCAACCTTGCATATTGATTAATTATTTATATCATCAACTAAAATTAACCATATCTTTTTTGAAAATACAGTTGTTAACTATTTGAGTAATCACAATATATTTTCCTATCTTTTTGAACATACCTGTATTTACAACTTAACTCGAGAACACTTTTAATCACTATAATAACATTTTTCTTTTTTATCTGTCAACATAACTCTTATTTATAAATGTAATGGATCTTAATTCACAGTCAAGCAACAGTCACTGAATATTTTACTGGGCTGCACTCAAAAACTCCCCCTTCTCCTCTGCCTCTCTGCCTCTGCACCCAAGTGCAGGCAAGGAGTGGCCTAGACTGTCTGTGAAAACTTGCATTCCTGGAATTTTAGACATGCGCAGTCCATTCGCCAGTGTGATCTCAGAGTGAGATGAGCTCCCAAGCACACAACCAACCAAGGAGGATAACTGAAGAATAACTCAAGCCCACTTCAACATAGAATTTCTTAATCTTACCGGTTTCAAAGCGGCAGATATTGCAAATAGCGATACACTATCACAAAGCAGTTTAAGCGATCACAAAGAAATCATAGAGAACTTAATGATCCTCAGCAGACAGACCAGCTGTCTCTCCATTTTTTCCCAACAGACCACATTTATAAAACAACAGTGACACGGAACAAAATGAACAAACCAACACAAAAACATAGAACACAGATCCGAATTTGAAGCTTCTTAATTTTATTCTAGTCTATTTTCACGTCCTCCGAAAGAGGCTCATAGTGTTTTGTATATTTACCTGATTAAACAAAGTCCTTCCTAAAAGGCTCATACGTTTTAACAATTTGAAAACATTCTCTTCAAATGAAACTCAAATGAAGCCGTTATGAACAGAATATCTTTATTTTTATAAATATATATAAATATATTTATATAAAATCTAATATAGGATATCCTCATAATGCATGCACAGCACACACAGCAGAAACACTACCGTTCACACACACTCCCTCATACACACAAAAAGTCAACATCATTCATCCATCCAATTCCTAAAAAATAACATGTTTTTCCGCCGTTCTCTTTTCTTTTTCTTATTTCTTTTTCCTAAATATTTTGCTACCTTGTGTCCTATATACAGGACTATAAAATCCTTATTTTTCCTTTATTCCTTAGGCCATTCCTCTTATATCCTCATTTCTTTATTTAAGCCAAATTTCCCTGGCCAGGGTTATTCAACTCTCTTTTTTCCTTTAATCCAATCAGACTATCCCTTAAAGCCTTTTTCACATTATACGCGTCTAATTTACCTTGTCTTACCGTTTAAGAAGAAAAAGGGCCCTATCTTCTTAAATCTTGCACAGTTATAAATTGCGCCGTCCCGTTACTTAGCTTTATTCTACATATATTCCTTTAAAGCCTTTGCTTTATTTTCCTTTTCCTCTATTTCTCATATGTTAACTCACACTTCCCCCCTGTTTGCGTTGATTTCAACGCAAATAAATTTAGAACGGAACCTCCACCACACAGCAACACCGCACAAAACATACACAGGTTCGACACGGTGCAACCCCTCAACGCACACACAGAGCCACACACGAACTGACCAGCGCCCAAAGTTGTGAGAAAGCTCACCTCATAAGCCAGCCAATGAAGCGGGGAGTCAGTTCGACGGTGCCCGTGCTGAAACGATGACCCGGGAGATGCAACTCAATCCCATCCTCGTCGCCAAATTTGTTGTATCTTTAATAGTAATGCTGTGATGATCGTGATGATGATGATCGAGATCAGTGTCAGCGGATTCCTCTTCATATGAAGAGGAATCCGCTGACACTGATCTCAATTATGAAAAGGTTTATTTCAATCAAAGATTCAGCATCAATTTTACAAGCTTCTGCAGAGAGCTTGGAGGACGACCAACTCGAAGGGGGCCCCATCTAATGTTAACAGTTTCCAAATGTTTCAGCAACAGTAGGGTAAAGTTCATAGGAATTCCCTTATATGGCAAACCTTAAATCAAAGTTGTAAACCTTCAGACATCACAAGTGGAAATATGAATACATGTATTTAAGGAACTTATCAAAACTCTTAATTGGTGAGTGTTCACTTTAAGGCCCCTGTAATGAAGAAGACGTTTTGAAACTAAAGCAGTTTGTCGCAATACATGCAATGAATCCTCACATGTATAGTGAATGTTGCTAAAATATTCATCAAGGATGTACTGTAAGTAAAGTTGAGATTTGTCCAATTCAACAATCTTAGTTAAACTGATGTAACAATGCCGAATACAGCAGCGATGACAGCTACAAAGTAATAAATGTTTCATTGGCTATCAAGGCTTATTTTTTTATGTTTAAAGATTCACCACTAGGCTCTTTTAAAATACAAAGCCCTCTTTAAAAACAAAGAAGATTCTTGACAACCAAAGAGATCCAGTTAGATGTTTAACTTAGTCAAACCACATAGCATATTGTATTTCATATTTAAGTAAGAGGACATTTAGTCTATAGCAATGCAAACCAGAGAAACTTTAACAACCAAACTGCATTTTGTT
Organism: Sander vitreus; assembly: GCF_031162955.1. Classification (NCBI taxonomy): domain Eukaryota; kingdom Metazoa; phylum Chordata; class Actinopteri; order Perciformes; family Percidae; genus Sander; species Sander vitreus. Next base: position 13,773,430 of record NC_135861.1, on the reverse strand, counting down.
GTTGCTTTGAAGATATTGAAGACAAAACCTTTCACACAGAAAACAGCACGAGAAAGTTCAGCTATTAAATATACAGTAGTCAACATTGAAGTCAATCTCTTTTCCATTACTTGGTTTAGATAATTGGAGCCAGGTCCCATTGCTCCAATTATCTGAAACAAAGCAGCTCTCCCCTTCAATTTCTGAGGGGAAAATATAGCACCTTTGATGAAGCAGAAATCCCAACTAACAAAGATGATGATTGACTCATCCATCATCTGGTGGGAGCTTCTAAACCCGCTCAACTACCCCTCTGATTCACTGCATTACTTTTGAGCCTTTCCATAAGAAAAGCTCAGAGCTTCAAAAGGAAGACTTTTTTCCCCCCTTATTTACCATATTTGTTTGTCCCAAAATTCCAAACCAAACCAAAAGTGAACAACTGTGAGTGAAATGAAACATTTCAATTTATCATGCATTCAAAGGCAGGAAGATCCTCAGTCAGAGTCTGAGCCTTTCTTAAAGGACAAAACCATTATAAAATACTTATTTTACTTCATGTCAGCTTCCTCTCACTTTTGTCACTGGACTTCTTGCCTATCTCTAAAATAAATTGGAGGCACTTATCTTCCATTTTGAATACAGTCTCCCTGCAGCTGTCTATAGCCTGGTGATTATAAATAGGCTAGGCATTGTAGCCGTAATCAAACCAGACTTTGGATAGTAGAGTTGAAAAGCACTCAATGCCTCATGGCAAGATAAAGGTCATTTAAAGACATAATCCCTGTATTGTTGGGGATTATGCCCTCATCCGTTTTAAAATTGCTTTCTCCGTGGAACTTTAAAACCTCTAAACAACAACAAAAGATTACTCCCGTCAAACCCCCCTGAGTGTCACACAAGCAGCTTTTTTTGCTCCGCTAAATCTTTTTGGAGGACATGCAGGTGACCCTTTCATAAAAGTCATATTAGCCCTGTTTTGGAACGAGCAAAGGTAGGGCCATTTACATCACTTGGATCCATGTTAAATGGAACAGCCTTGTTTTTGCGTGGTGTTTTGCTGATGATATTGCTGCACACTTGCACACAAACTCATAGATTCAAGCTCACTCCATTTCAGTCAATTTGATCAGAGCTGATATTTAGTACCCTGGAAATTGCCTGCTGGGAGGAAATCAATAGCATACTGACACATACTGTGAGTTCAGCCCAGTAACCATGGGCTGTGACTACTCCGCGTTGCATCAACCTTATACCAACTGAAGACACTGCAAGGACAGGACACTGTGCAAAAACTGTAGCATGCAGGGAAGATTTACATTTTCTCAAGGTGCGAGATACTGTATGGAGTTTACAGTAGCTACCCAGTAAAGAAGAAGTTAGCACTATGGCCATGAAGATCTCATCAATAATGAACACAGTCGGGTTCACCGAGAGGGGAAGTGTGACGGGTGTTTCCGGAGATGCTCCTGGAATGGAAGACCTATGGACCTTCTTCTCTTTGGCTGCTTTTGAAGGGATGCATTTGCAGAGGAATCTGCATCAAGAGTTAAACCAATGTCACAGCTCCCGCTTTCTTAAAGGGACAAACAGTCTGTCGGGCCTATTGAGAGCAACACACGCAAACACTCTCAAGGACAAAATTTGAGCACTTTACCACAGAAAGAAGGTTAAGGGTGGGTGGAGAAAAGAGGGGTTGCATATTGAAGGTTATTTGACTGCCGGTTCTTTAACCTGCTACAGCAACATTGCAGATGAAGAAAAGCAGCTCAGAAAGACGGCTCATGACCTTGACCTGAATGACGGTGTTTTATCTTGCATATTCCTCGCAATTGCTTTTACTCTTTGTCTGTATTTTTGTAAGTGGATGTGGGATGCCCAGGCTTACTTTTTTTTATGAAAGCCAAAGCAGACAGCCGTCGCGCGGGATATCCACATCTAGACCTGCTCATCTTCCTAACCTGTAAATACTATTGAGTCCGCTTAAAAAATCTAAATGCATCAATATCTGAAATAAAATTCTCCCAGTCACAGTAACTCCCAGAAGAACTACCATCTAATGTAAGTCTCAAGCGTGCTCCTTCCGCTCCTGCTCATTCTTTTGTCATCTCAACATAGTGCTACACTCACCTTCTGCTAAAATTTCATTTGTCTCACTAGAATGCAAATTGAATGGGATGATTCTGCATACAGAGAATCCTTTTAGAGGACTATTATTTCCCTGGTAAACTGCTTTAGATGCAAGCCCAGACACTCTCAAATGCCAGCCAGCAATTGAGTGGATATATGTCTGTGTGTGTGTGTGTGTGTGTGTGTGTGTGTGTGTGTGTGTGTGTGTGTGTGTGTGAGAGAGAGAGAGAGAGAGAGAGAGAGAGAGAGAGAGAGAGAGAGAGAGAGAGAGAGAAAGAGGGTATCAGTAGAGCAGGATGAGGCAGGGACACTCAGCCATGGCAGAAACTAATGAGACATGCATTGGTAATATGATTACAAAGTCAGCCTGGCTATGTCAGAGACCAGGGGGGCGCATTGGAGACATCTGCACAGGACAAAGTGGACACTGAGTTGTTCAGTTGCACTGTGTCTGCATTTCATTATTACCTGTAAGTGAGTGGCAGCGAGTACAGATGGTAAAAATGATGCTCGCACTGTTCTGCTGTCATTCAGATAATGACAACACTTACATCAACAAAATGGAGCTTTATGAATGATGATTTGAAACAACTCAAGGTGTGCATATCATTACGAAATGCAGTCTGGGCCCTTTTAGGTCAACGCGTCTGAGTTTGATCCAGCAAAGGATTTCATCAAGACTACTGCTGGAGGATTAGATAAGAGACTTGTAAGTGCTGTGTGGGTGGTGAATAATTCTCAACTTCCTTTCTTAGCCGGGGGTTGTCAATGCAACAACTTGGCAGAGACCACAATCCACAATATACTGTACGTAAGTCAGATCGAAATCTCTGTGACAGAGCCTTGTGAAAAATGGCATCCTTAACACACAGCTAAAGAAACATAATCAAAAATGTCTTTCTCATTTGTTCATGTTTGAACACTCCACCTGCTCACCCTCAGCGATGTTTTTAATGTTATTTTTAGTGCATCAAAATCCTTGGTCTATTTAAAAAAAAAAAAAAAAAAATGTCAGAAAACAAAGTACAGCAGAGTGTGTGGCTTTCTTTTCTTTTTCTTTCTGGGCAGTAATCTCAAACTCTGGTATTGTTCAAACAACCCCCCCAAAAAAGACAAATTGAATGTGAAACCGGTTTTAGTATTATTCGAGTACAAAAGCCTGGTGGTGGAAGGAGAGAAGTGGACACAGAGTGAGTGCATATCCTGTGCTTTACAAACTAATCAAATGGGTTATTTCAGATGGTAGACGTTTGTTAATGAGCAAGTGATGAGCCACCCTGGATATCAAACAGAAAGGAGAGATACTTCAACGTCAATTTTTGTTTTTCCAAAGCAATTCTTTTCTATGAATTTGCACTTGTGGTGCGTTTCTCTTGGAATACCACTCTTGAATTATTCATTGTGCCTTCATTAACACACTCATTTGCATAACACACAGGGCTGCATAAGATGTATTAGGGCTTTTGATCCTGGTGTATGTCAAATAATTTAATACAGAACTGGAACGGCCAAAAAGCTTAGCAACATGGAAGACTTTAAATGTCTCAAAATAAACTAATAAACCTCTCAGTTTAAAGTTTGAGATGAAAAAGTATCATGCACAGATGTAAGTGGGTCAGAGTGGACCCCTTTGGTGCAATTAACACTTGAAGAAATATATAAAGTATGATAAAGTATGATTCTGGAGGACAGTAGTGCTTCTCTAGAGAAGCTACAGTGTTGTGATTTATTACAATAATTATTTTGACGAAGGCAATGACAACTGTTTGTCAGATGTGGGTTTCTAGATGTATCTATAATGATAGAGCAAATTCTGTTACATTTTCATTTCAGTCGCAGTAGTTTGCAATCCCACACAGATCTATCCCCAGACACACTCATCTGAGCATCCATCATATTTTAAATGCTTTCCTGGTTGTTCCTCCCTGGATGCAGCAATCAGGCTAATGAGCACAGATTGAATGATAAAAGCCACATTGAAAAGACAGGTGTAACCAACCGCCACTGTGTCCAAAACACAGTTGCAGCTGAACTTCATTAATATGGTAGCTCTAACTGGGGACAATCAAGTGTGAATTCAGTTGCCACCTGCGACAGCCAGATTCTGAGCAAAAGCCATGTTCATCTGTGTGTGTCGGACAGAATGTGTATCATAACTTGCCATGTATCCATTAGTGTAGGTTTAGTGGTTCATGGGCAGCCTCTCAGCAGCTAAATGCTGCTGGTAGCTGTGAAACCTCATGGCTGTTTACGAGAGATATGCTTAGCACTCTGCAGAAAAGTCCACCAACACGTGTGAACATGTTTTGCAGTGTTACTCATTGAAATGTGACTATAAAAGCATAACATGTTGATGTAATACAGTGATAAGTCGGTCAAATACAGTCATGTATAATAGTGAACTTGGAAAACAAGCAGTCGTGCTACAATAACTTGTTGATCTAATATTGTGTGCTGTGTGAGCTGAACTTGGCAAGCTAAAGAGCAAAAAGTCCAGGGATCACCAAAGACAGTATGTTCCATCCTCTGGGTACCATGAATATCTGTACCCAAATCCATTCAATAGTTGAGTAGTAGTTGAGTATTGCAGTCTGGACCAAAGAGACCAACCAACGTTACGACCCGTCTCTAGCATGGCTAAAATTAAATGCATTGCTTACTGTCAAGCACTACAATTGGGGTTGCTAGGGAACGATCACCATCAGAATAACTGATTTATAATCAATGTCATAAGTGAGTATGAAAAAGTCATCACATATAGAACTTAAATTTAAATATTTATTTAATAATAATGTGTTTTTGAGTTTTGCTTTGGTTAACAATATAAATAATGATGTGGTCCAATATGTCACTGTCCTTGTGCTGACCTCCGTAATGTTATATTGGAGTGATTGCATTGCTACAAATTCTGCGTTTTAGGACTATACATGAAAGTTGCTCACGGTCGTCACACTCTGAGATCGGAATTACAGGAAAAAACAATGTCTGATTTGAACCACTTTCACTTGCAATGTGACCATACCCTAATGTTTCTTTTTAATTTGTTTTTATGATTCCTCCCCGAGCTGTCCATCTTTGGCTTTTTACAAAGCAGAAATATTGTAGTCCTAGGCAAAACCTAGTCTCGCCCTACCCAAATTGTATTGTCCTTTTACATCACAATGTGTTGTGAAAAGGCGAGAGAGCGTAATAGATGAAAATGACAAGTAGAACTGGTGCAAAAGGCATCATTTGGCCAGAGATAATCACACAATCGACTCTTAAATCCTGGTGTAACACTAACATGAAAGCCTGCATATTTGGTTCTTTCAATTCCACTCAACACAGACTGATTACTGTAATGGCTTTGTCCTGCTCTACACCATGACAGTACTTGATCCTTTTGCATGCTGTGCACCATTAGTGCTAAGCATTTAAACACACACACACACACACACACACACACACACACACACACTGGAACAATAAGCACAGATGGGTATTATGTGTTTAGTGAGGGTTTCTATCTCTCATTGTCTTTCTTTATTACTATCTTTATTATAATCGTGACGTCCCCTGAAGGCACCGTTCAAATACTTCTATCTGTTAAAAGCTCAGGCTAATAGTGGTAGGAGTCAACAATGTTGTGTTGCATTCATGGGTGTAAATCTGATCTAACAGTAGGGGGGGACAATAAACATAAAATTTCTGAAGAGCAATTTTTGAAGGGGACACAAATAATTCAGCCACAATTATACTCGTAGAGGACATGTGTACACAGACGAAAGCCTTAATACTATCATTAGTGTAGCATGGAGACTGTACCATTATCCTTCTTTTCAGTGTTTCTCTTGATTCAATGAAAAAGCTGACTAAATTGACCAAAATATTCTTCTTTAAAACCATTTATTTATTTCTAAGTTGTTTACAATCAAGCCACAAAATACCTGAAAACATAATGACTTATTTTGAAAATATTTCCCCATATAAAAGAAATACAATGCTTTTGTACACTTGTTAAATTAGCTGATCGTAATGTAAATTAGTGAGCCACTGGTAAAGCTCATCTGCTCACACTGACAGCCACACACCTCCAAAAATATGAACTAAGCTCAACACACTTACCTGAGACTCTACACCTGACTGTCCCTGGTCTCCCTGTTCCTCAGTTCTTTCTGTCTCCTTTGCCTGTGACATAGTGACGTTAGTAGGCTATTTCCATAAGCACCCATTCTTATAAAGCTGTTACCAAATTGTCTTGATATGAGGACTTATTGTACTTACTTGGCGTTTTGGTGTACTGAAAAAGGATCTTATGCCTGTTTTTCATTTCTCTGTCATTTTATCTGGGCAACAACAACACAAATCTTTAACGTCAGATGTCTAAATATGAGTTAGTTTCATAGGTTCACCACGCGGTCATATTATAATTATAAAATGATCTTGCGTCCTCCACATAAATATTAGGTTTCGTCTGGGACAGAGGATATATATTTAACTGATCAGCCACTTAACTTCATATTCAGCAAAACACAACTCTAGATCTTTAATATTAACCCTAATATCAGTTCACACACATAACGTTAGGCTTATCGCTGTGGTAACGTTAGTTGCAGTGGGTGCATTTCTATCCAACAAGCTATTATATAAGCTAGGTAACGTTACATTATATTACACTAACATAGCAAACTTTTTTGTCATGACTAATTCGTTAATTACTCAGCATCATTTCTATTTGAGAAAAGAACAACTTCATCCGATGTTTAATGTGAATAAAACAGCCTTGAACCGCCTACTTACTAATACATTCCTGTCACTACCCGATGTGACTGTGAGTCTAGTGCAGATCCTAAGGTACAGCATGCAGTGGACCAAACCACTGTGAGGCAAGGGAGGGGGGACTCAAAATGTTTCTAAACTTAAAAAGCATTTTTTGGGGTTTGTATTGTTTTACTACTTACACAGATATTTTAAGTATACATCATTATGTTATTTACAATACACAGCATTGTTTTAATGATATTTCTAGGGGGGGACAACCATTAGATGAGGGGGGTCCTGACCCCCCCGACCCCCCTGGGATTTACACCCTTGGTTGCAGTACTACAGCATGGTTAAATACAGTCTCCAAACTTGTGTCTTTGGTTGATTTATCTGTAAAATGCTGCTGCACTGCTGCTACATGTGGACAATCATTTGTAACATTTTGGAATTAACTAAACTAACTAAACTCTTAAACAAATGGCAGCAACTAACAGTTGATTGGGGGTTAGAGCGCAGGCAGCATCAGATGTCTCTGAATTATTCAGAGAGGATCTATTGTTCGGGTGTCAAAATCTTCTGTTACAATTATAGATCATGTATATAATTCATATAGCAAAACTTTTTAATATTACACCGCAGACTAGTCTACTCACAAGGTTCCCTGCTGCTCTTTGCTCTTTTTGGAAGTGCTTGTGTTTCCATCACCTGTTTTATAGGCATTTTATGTTGGCCCTGAGAGCTCAACGCACTGCGAATAATAATAATTAAAAAAAATTCCAAATAGACAAAACACAAGCAAATGAAGAAAACATCTTCACCAAATTGACAACTCATAGCACCAAATACAGAAACACGCTGGAAGTAGCACACACAACAGAAACTGTTTCCAGGGTACACTAAAGGTGATGCACGCAGCTGGACAATGGTTTGGGCAGGGTTTTGGGGTTCTCTTAATACATCCATGGGTTTTTGGCTTATGGAGTTATTGAAGTTGGGTAACTCATAGTGTTGGAAAAAGTAGCTAAAATGTTTTAGCTATGTTTTCTTGGTCTAGACTATGTTTACATAACGTTACACACAGCCATGATAACCAGAAATAAATCAGCAGCTGTAGCATAGAGGGTTTTCACGACGCGTCATCAGACCGGAAGTCAGCATATTGGAGGTACTCCGCATCACAACAAAGCACAGGCACTGAAGTAGATCCCGAACGTCGTCAAGGAAAATGGTTAATTATTGCCGTGTTTTAGGTTGTACCAACAGGTCAGACCGAGAAAAACATTTGGAATATTATCGACTTCCAAAAATTTCTAAAAACCAGGGAGAGGAATATCAGAAGTTATCAGAGGAAAGGAGGCGCTTGTGGTTGGCAAAGCTCAACCAGGATCTATGAAACTAACTCAGATAGTGTACAGTGTGGATAGCAAACTGGGGGTCTTTGAAATGAAAACAAAACAATTGAGAGTCACTTGGCTACACCTTGAGTATCGCAATGATATCATACAATTATGGTTAGGTTGATTAAAGACGTTATTGCATTACTTACTTTGGCCTTCACAACACAACGGTCGTTGATGACTTGGTACTGCGTCTCCCTCACCCATCCACACACCATCTGGTTACAAGCCTCCAAACCTTTGTAGGATTTAAGGTCTTCCGCTGTGTATGGGCTCGGCGAGAAAACCAGGTAGTTGACTACATCGGGATACGCAACTGAAGGAAGAATCACCGGGTTGTCATGGATCCAAGAAGAGGGAGCCAACTCGTTGGGATCTGCACCGCCAGTAAACCATAATTTCTCGAAATATCGCGCCTTTTCTTGGGGTCCAAGTCCTTCCCTATATGCCTTTGCATCTTGGACGCGTTTTGATGAGCTTTTCTGTTTTTAGACATGGCTACATTCACTTAAAGTATCCAAAGCGCACAATACTCCATTGTACTCCGTTCAGTTGTTTATACCGAGTGCCTCCAATATGGCCGTGCATCCGGGTTACTGCACAGAACGTCACATCGGTGAAAACCCTCTATAGAAAAGGCTGCTGGTTTGTCTGCGGCTGCAGGAGGGCAGACCTCCACAGAAGAGACACTCACCGACTGTCAGCCAGGAGGGTAGGGCGGTCGCACCCGGGCCAGGGCGCCTATTTATTTTTTGCAGGGTGGTAGTGGAAGACTGAATGAATATTCATTAGGGAACTCATCCCTGAATGGCTAGTAGCCTACTCGTTGCCTGCTCTGGTTGGGTTGGTTAGGTTTAGGCAAGAGGAGTGGGATTGGTTATGGTTAGGGTAAGAATGTCAGGGCGAGCCAATCAGGGATGAATTCCCTAATGAATATTCATGAGTCTTACCCTACCACCCTGCCAGGGCTTATAGTAAGTGAACAGTACAAATGTTTTTTAATTATATTTAAAAAAAAAAAAAAAAAAGCACAACAATGCAATAGATTAAGGATAACGTCATTGTGGGTTTTGGTTAGCATTAGCATGATTTTACCTCGGTATATTTAAGAAGGTTGCATTTACCTTAATTAATTACTGATTTATTGCACCACCAGCATATGACCCAAAACAAACAAACCCACGATGCCACAAAGCCGGTCTACCTTATTAGAAATGATTTGGTCACCAACAGGTACGTTCTGGATTTGGCTAACATGCTAAATGCTAACATGCACATAATGGATCTTCCAGCAGTGACATTTCGGCTAACGTTACTTCAGTGAGATGGCGAGGACGTTCTACTGTTTGTGACTAGAGCCTCATTCAACTCAACATGTTTGAAAACGTTGAGGACTGGTTATACTGGGACAGAGAGGCTGAGGCTAACTTTATGCTCTGAGAATAAAGAGCTGAGAAGATGAACCTGGAGCAGAGCAGACTGAGGAGGACTTCACGGTGCAGAAGACTCGCAAAACAGGTGAGTAGGTACAAGAACAAACTGATAATTGTAACTCACTGTACTCCTCTGTGTGTGTATAAAAACCGCAGTTGCTTCTTTGCTTAAACAGTATGTGTGACATTGTGGCTACATCCCCACTAACAGAATGTTTAGGGAACGTTGGGGAATGTTAGTTTCTGGTTCCCTAAAGATTAGTTCAAACCAAACCAAAAACTAACGTTTAGGGGACATTCCCTCATGGTTATAACGTTCCCTAAACGTTAAGGGAACCAACCAAACGTTCTCCTGTGGTTGCACTGTACCTCCACACAACGTTCCCGTTTGGTTGTTTTTGGTTGTTGTTGGATGTTCTGAGTGCGGTAAATGTTTATTTAAACCAGCTCCATTTAAGTTTTTGAAGTAGCATATAAAAGGTTTGCAGTAACTTGATTTAGATTCACTCAAAAATTATTGGTCTTATAAAATCTAAGTAAGATAAACAACATAGCAAGAGAATATATTTATTTTTAGGCTGATAACAATTTTGTTAAAAACAATAATTTTGTGCTTGATTTAGTTTTTTTTAACTGTATTAGGCGAAAATACTTAAAACAAGAATCTATTAATAGAACGATTTTTCTTTCATTTCACTTATAACTAACAAGTGGCTCAGTTCAGTGCCAACTGTTACACCCCCACGCCAGTAGGGGGAAGACTTCAGGTGACCGATTGAAGTCCTGTCCTGACTTCCTTATACAACACCGGTATACATCTGGCGAACATCGTGCTTCCCAACAGACAGAAAGACGCTCAATTCACATGGCGCTGATCAACACTAGATCACTCACGAATAAGACTTTTATATTGAATGACTTCTTTACGACAAATGCGCTGGACTTTCTGTTGTTTACGGAAACCTGGCTGAAACCAGGTGATGACAACGCCTTCTCGGAGCTCCTCCCCCCCAGCTGTTCTTTCCTCAACTCGCCCAGAGTGTGAGGTTGAGGTGGTGGGCTGGCCACTCTCTTCAAAGATGAGTACAGATGCAGATTATTACCTGCATCCTGTTATAATAATTTCGAGCTTCAGCTGTTTGTGGCTGATCTGGATTCTCCTGTTGTGTGCAGTTATTTATCGCCCACCAAAACTCAACAAGGATTTTATGAGCGAGTTTTCAGAGTTTTTAGCTGATGTTGTTCCTAAATATGACAAGCTCCTGGTTTGTGGGGACTTAAATATCCATGTGTGTTGCCCCTCAAACCCACTTGCTCATGATTTTAAAACTCTTTTGAACTCTTATGGCCTTAATCAATGTGTGGAAGGGCCAACACATCATCTTGGCCACACCCTGGATCTCATCATCTCATATGGGCTTTCAGTTTCAGTCAGTGAAATAACAGAAACTGGTATTTCAGATCACTTCCCCATCAGGTTTGAGATCAGTGTTCTGCCACCAACTAGTAGGCCTATATCCTCAGCTTCTAGGCGCCGCTGCATCACCTCCTCTACAGCTGGAGAGTTTGCTTCTGCGTTTGTGGGCTCACATTTTTATGCAAAGAATGGTCTGGTATCTCCCTCTTCCCCAGATAACATTCTCTCTGTGTTCCACTCCACATGCACTGACATTTTAGACTCTATTGCCCCTGTTCGGACTAAAACTATTAAACCTAAGGCGGACCCTTGGCTAAATGACACCACAAGGGCCCTTAGGCAACACTGCAGAAAAACTGAACGAAGGTGGAAGAAGGACAATTTGCATGTATCTCTGGGTTTATTAAGGGACAGTCTAGCAGCATACCAGAAGGCTGTGAAGGTAGCGAAGATGCAGCATCTCTCATCTGTCATAGCTAGCAGTTGCCATGAACCTAGAGTGTTATTCAATGTGATAAACTCTGTTATGAATCCATGCACCTCTGCTCCGACAGATGTTTCAAACAGTACATGTGAGAATTTTCTGTTATTTTATTGACAAGTTGTTGCATCTGTCAGGCAAAACGCCAGTGCTAATTTCAATTTGTTTGAACCTGCTGCTCCTGTGCATTCTGCTGTGTTCGGGGAATTTAAGCCAGTTTCTCTGACATTGCTAACTGAGGTAGTGCAACACATGAAACCGACCAACTGTCCTTTAGCTGTCAAAGCTCTCGCCTTGATCAGTGTGTAGGCATCCGAGGCTTAGTACTTACATGGTTTAGATCCTATTTGACAAATAGAAGCTTCTCTGTCATGATTGGTGACTTATCCTCGTCAACTGCTCCTCTCTCCTGTGGGGTACCCCAGGGTTCTATCCTTGGCCCCATCCTGTTTTCTTTATATATGTTGCCTTTAGGGGCTATTATAGGAAAACATAACCTGTCTTTTTCATTGTTATGCAGATGATTTACAAATTTATTTGCCTAAGAAACCGAATGACAGTGTTGCACTAGACTCCCTGCTTAGCTGTATTAATGATAGTAAGTTGTGGCTTTCACAAAACTTTCTTCATTTGAATGAAGCTAAAACTGAGTGTATCGTCTTTAGTACTTTAGGTATGCCTAACGGTCCAGCTGTGAGTTTGGAGAGCCCTGGCTTCATACCTTAAGCCAGCTGTCAAAAATCTGGGGGTTACTTTTGATTGCAACATGAAATTTGATAAGCAAATCAGCAATGTTGTTAGAATGAGCTTTTTCCAGCTTTGTCTCCTGGCTAAAGTTAAACCCTTCCTTAACAGGCATGATCTAGAAAAGGCTATTCATGCTTTCATTAGTTCAAGGTTGGATTATTGTAATGCTCGCTATGTTGGTCTGAACCAGACCTCCATCTCACGACTTCAACTTGTACAAAATGCTGCTGCTCGCTTTTTAACAAATTCATCTAGACGCGCACACATCACTCCTGTTCTCTACACCCTACATTGGCTCCCTGTGTGTTTTAGAAGCGATTTTAAGATTTTATTGTTTGTTTTCAAGGTCTTAAACAGCCTGGCCCCAGAGTATCTGTCCGAGATCTTAACCCTGCATGAGTACAACCGGTCCTTGCGGTCCTCAAATCAGCTGGTTTTAGAAGTCCCAAGGTCAAAGTACAAACGGTGGTGTGATCAGACTTTTGCAGTCGCTGCCCCGAGACTCTGGAACAAGTTACCCCCTGACATTCGAACGACTACAGATGTAGCGCTTTTTAGGTCTAAACTCAAAACTTATCTGTTTAGAAAGGCTTTTAATACATAGTAGTGGTGTGATAACTTACCTCTCCTATTTATATGTAACCTTTTCTGATTTTATTGTTTCTATGTGTCATTCTTTTTATTGTATGATATGTTGATGATGTGTGTTTTAGTCTTGGTTTCTGATGTGAAGCACTTTAGATACCTTTTGGTTACTGTAAAGTGATATATAAATACATGTTGATTGATTGTTGATTGATTGATAAGGACAAAAAGGTGGGAGATTTTGGTAAACAACTTGTGGTCCAGGGCTGTACCGAGTTTTACAAGGTTTGCCGAAGAAAAGAACTAAGCTTTGCGGTGACGACCACATCGAAAAAAATAAGCGTATACTCAAGAAAAGCTTCTGTAAATATGGGGAATGAAACCTCAAAGCCGTGCGACGCATCTGGACCCATAGTGGGTGAGATGGTTAGAAAATATGGACCGGACTGCTTGAGATATCTGTCATATTGGTCAAAAAGCTTTGGCTTTCCAAAAAATGGATCACTGAGTCCAGGAAAGTTATTTTATCTGCTTTTATATATTTAACTGTTTTACCTGCTCTTCAATGTTTAGTTTCTTATACTGCACTGTAACTTTTTTTCTCATATTTTATCTGTTTTTAATTTTTTAGACTGTTTTCATGTAAATCTGTTTTTAATTTTTTAAGATAGGAGACAGAAATGAGAGGTAAGAAGACTCACTTAAGTTGTTCACATATGCAAGTATATAATAATATAATGTATTACAACTAAAACTAACACCATTCATTTTTCCATAGCCTTGAGGAGAAGCTGGATGAGCTGCTCATGCTCTTAAGGAGCTCCCAGTCACCTCCCTCTGCTCCAGTTGATGACATGTTGCTGTCGCCCTGCTCGACAGTCACCGAGCTGCATGAGTTCTGACAGGAGTCTCTGTCAACAAAATGGTGATTAAGTGGCCATAGTCCTGCCCTATCCTGCCCTAAGAATAACACTATATAATTGCATAAATTCAAATTTGTATTTCTATATGTTTTACAGCAACTTTTCCTGACAGCCCTTGGAGGTTCGATCGGAGGTACTGCCATCCGTTGCACGCTACGGCGAGTGGCAACCAATGACGTTCTAAAACCGTATAGCCTGCGGGGCAGAAAGGCAAAGAAGGCCTTCCAGGACCTGACAATCTGCAGGGTTATAACAGGGAGGTGTTATTTTATTGTTCACATCATTATTATGCTTAGCTTGGCTGATAAGAGGTTTTAATTTGACTTGTAACTTTGCTTCATTTTGACTTCTACTCTAGCGGCCTCCCAGAAAAACTTCCCCGCGCTGACTGCAGCAGATGTGGAGGACCCCACAGTGCTCCCCCCCCTCACAATATCCTAACAGCCCAGTGTCAAAGGTGGACTCATTCAAGTTTCTGGGCTCCCAGGACCTGAAGTGGGAGTCCAACATCAACGCCATCCTTAAAAAGGCTCAGCAGAGGATGTACTTCCTACGGCAACTGCGGAAGCATGGCCTACCACAAGAGCTATTGGCCATCTTCTACACTGCTGCTATCCTCCTGCCCCGTCCCCTCTGGCCGGCACTACAGATTCCTGCACAGAAAAACAACCAGACACAAGAACAGCTTCTTTCCCACTGCCATCACTCTCCTGAACTGCTGATAAGTGGGGTCATCCCCACTTTGGCCATTCACCTACACATTACATACTTTATCATTCCAATATGCATCTTGCACACTACATTTGCACTACATTTGCACTCTACATCCCACTCCATTGTTTTTTTTTCTTATTTGTATAGTTTCTGATTGTTATATGATTTTTTTAGGCCTTTCATATTTTTTGTATTTTGTTAATTTTATATTAAAGTTTTAAATCCCATCAAGTTTGCCTGTTGCCTGTTCATTCATTCCTGCCAATATATAATAATTAATTCCTGCTCATGACAGTTTAAACTAATAATAAAATTGGTACCGCAGTCGTTAGTTATTTAAAGGTTAGGGGAATGTAAAAAATAACGTTAGGGGAACGTTCTCTAAAGGTTACAACAGTAAGGGAATGTTAGGGGAACGTTCTCTAAAGGTTACAACGGTAGGGGAACGTTCTCTAAAGGTTGCAACGTTAGCGAACGTTCTGGGAACGTTCTGAGAACGGTCGATGTAACCAAAAACTAACGTTCCCTGAACGCCAGGAAAACTTTCCATGGGAACCAAAAACGTTCGTTTTTGGTTGCGGGAACGTTCTGGGAACCAAAAATTGTTACCTGGGATTCGCTGTGAAGTCTGTATTGTCTGCTTTGGTGACGTTGTTTTTTGCTGTTGAGTCAGGCTATGTTAATTTCTGTAATTTTGCCTGATAATGCTCATTGCAGCTGTTTTTATTTATTGTTTGTCAGTTTTGTTTTCGTTGAGTTTTGTCCTCTTTTCTGGTAAATTCTAGTATACCAAGGAAGCCGACTGTATCATTGATAGTAAGTTGTATGCCCAGGCTGCAAAGTGCATCTAGACATGGAATGTACATGTATTATTGGTTTCGACATGGGCAGGGGGTGTGGTGGTTCATGCCATTTTTGTGCCTGAATTGAACCAAACCTTTACCATAATTGTGTAAGTGTTTCATATTTATTTATTGAACTCAATTCAATGAATTTCTCGTAGTTTAACAGCATTGGTATTTGAACTGTTATCATCATAATGTTGGATTAGAATAGCATTGCACTTTGTATTTCTCGTAATTGTCATTTATTCATAATTACCATTTTCACAACTATTGCTGTGCAAGGCAGTTGGGGAGTTTCTGTCTTAGAATTTTTTCTTGCTTTCTTTTCTAGCTGTTCTTGCGTGGGTCAGGATCTGTTGCTGTTTGAACCTGTAAAGCCCACTGAGACATTTTGGGGTTATGGGGCTATAGAAATTAACTTGGCTTGACTTTAATATGCATTACACACACACACACACACACACACACACACACACACACACACAATGACATTCATGGCTCACCCACCACTGTTGACATTGCGTGGAGTGGGTGGAATTGGCTTCCGTGACAAACTTTACCTGTAATGTTGGATTAGACATCTCAACTGTCCATGATAAGAAGTTAGGGACACAGAGTTTGACTTGTCTGGGCTCATAATACCTAAGTCATACCACTTTTCACACTCCAGTGGTTGCAAGCTTCCCTAAGGAGCTGTGTCCTCTGCATCTTTCAGTCTATATCACCTCATTTCATTTGCCTCCATTATACTCCATCACACCTTATATCTCCCGTATGACTTCATTGAATGAATTTCATGAATTTGCCCTCCGTTGTCTTGGTGACATGCAGTGAGACACAGCAGGGGCGCCTCTTCCTCAATTAGTGGTCAGTCATCCTCTTCTGGAATTCATCAAGTCCTGCCTACCTCGTTTATTCGCACTTCACCTTCTTCTTAACTCCACATTTTCTGCCTGAAAGAAATCTCCCCAGACATGCACGATTACTAGCAAGCCTCTCACTGTCCTTTCTCATCATACCTATTCAGCTGTGATGAAGCCTAATTCTGCTCTATAGAAGGCGGGGTGTGAAATTCAGTCAGTTCTATATGTCATTTGCTGTATGTGGATGGACATATTTGCATGCACGAGACAGCCATTTTCAGTCAATCATTTCTTCCTCCCTCTTTATTCATTGGCACATGGAAAAAGGGCCCTGAAGAAGAATAATGAGTGTGTATAAACAGTTAATGAACATTATGTTTTTGTGGCTCTGCATTGATTGACACACAAACCCTCATGCTAAGCCAACAGACCTTGCCAGGACATGAAGGAAAAATTATGAGGTACAGTATCATTGGCCTCTCGCCCCCCGAGCTCTTCTTGCTCCAGTAAAGAGCTCTACTTTCACACCTTGCGCTGGGCAATATATTGCTATTATATCTATATCATGATAAGGGACTAGATATCATCTTAGATTTTGTATATCCTAATATTGTAATATGGCATAAGTGTTATCTTTTCCTGGTTTTAAAGGCTGCATTACAACTAACCAGAGAGTTCCAGCTGTTCTATTATTTGCCTTTACCCACTTAGTCATTAATTCATCATTATTAATGATAATTTATCTAAAATCTCATCGTGAAAATATTTTGTGAAAGCACCAATTGTCAACCCTTCAATATCGTCACAATATCGACATTGAGGTATTTGGTCACGAATATCGTGATATCTGATTTTCTCCATATCGCCCAGCCTTTGTCACACCTAGGTGGGGTAATCATTCATTGGTGATGATTCCTGGATGGAGGGAGCGTTTTCAGACACCATTCAAAGCTCCAGAAGAAGGCACATGCTTGGCATTTATGTGTCAGTTGCTACTAGCACCTTGACAGGGTCATGTTTTTGGAAAGACACTTCACTATACTCTACACCTTTTTTTAGTTACAGTACACTAAAGCTGCTTTTGTCCGTGGAGACCAATTTTCTTCTGACTGCTGCAGAGTGCTGTAGGAAACAAGAATGGCTACTGTGGTGTCATTGCTCTCTGGCAAAAACACACTGAGACAGAGGAAGAAGCTCAGTTTGCAAAATATATGAAAGTACCTATTTTGTTTGTGTGTAAGCATGCAGTATATTTGATTTATCGTACAATAGGAGTATTAGTTATACAGTAGCTTCTTTTCTGAGGAGTTCTTCAGAGATTTTGCTGTATAAGATTCACATAGGAGGAATTCATAAGACTTTAAAACTCTTATCAAAGACTGACTAAGTAGTAGCCTTGAAGCACAACTGCAGTGTAGCATCCTATTAAATGTAATGAATTACCAGCCGCCTTACATGACCAGTATTCCACTAGACCTGGTGGGCTAGTGAGGCTTGTGGGTTGGCTTCTTCCCAGTATCTCGACGATGGTAATGAATAAGATGAATGAAGATGGTAAATCTTATTGTCATTTCTATTATCCTTTATTGAAGGACCATGTGTTTCTCTCTCCCCAGACAGTAGGTAGCTCAGCGGTATATATACAGTTTTTGGAAAGCGTCCATGCCACTGAGTAGAGTATAATCAGAAAACAACACAGCAGGTCATAAAACCTCACCACTATCAGAGAAATTTGTTGTTTGTTGTCTGTACTGTGGCGCTCTCATTTCTGTTCTGCAGAGTTGCGGGAAAACTTTCCAGAGCCTTCAACACAATTACAAATCTTCATCACTACTTTGGTCACAGGGGCATCATGTAGTCCTGCAAATAGTGTCAACAAATTATTTTAGTAGTGCAGTTACAGTAACACGTGAATTTCCCAAAGTTTCAAAATTATACACTGAATAATTGGCACATTATTCAGTGTAGCAGAGCACAGTGAAAGGAGTTGGTTATTTTGCTGAGGATTGGAGGTCTTTCTTTTTTTTCCTTCGTGTTACATCACTCCCTTCAATATTAAAAACTGGCCAGCGGTCAAACATTTGCCAAATATGACCATTGTCTTGTTTTGTAGATGCATACCACTGTGTCAGTGCTAACCTTTGTGATGGATGCATTGCTTGAAAAAAGGCAGACTACAAATAATATCATGAAAATCCTAAGAATTATAACTTTAAGGTATAGTTAGTAAGTAGTATTGTTAGTAAGTTAGTAAGTCTGTTCAGTACGAATTGCACTAAAGATAAAGCTGCTTTCTACATTTTAGGTGGGAGACAGTACTGCAAATACAATTTGTTAGAAATATTTGTTTGCTAATATCAAGATGAAAGACTTTTCAAGCATGGCTGCTGAAAAGCAATTAGGCTAATTATAAATATAATATTAGGAGAAATCATATTGAAGAGACAAACTAATTATACTCTGTTTCATTTTTGAAGTGTAAATAAAAGTGAAAATTATTAAAGACACAGACACAAGAAGCAATACTACTTCACAGCACTGACTAGTTTCAAGCTATAATGTCACCTGTTTCAGTTATTCTGCTTACAATAATTATGAGATACACAACTATAGTTGGCTGCCAACCTCCCATGTATTTGAATTGCTCATCTCAGTGGTTACTTCAGGCTTTTCCAAAGGCATTATTCCTAAACCTTACACCCTTGGATTGGTGGAGTGTGCAATATCCGCTTTCAGTGTGACCACAAATAGAGGGACCTTTTTCAAAGGGTGACAGCAGAAATCTCTTATCGGAGTCCTCTCTGACATCCCACTTTTTAGACAGAGGGAATTATGGGCTGTGATCAATTGGGGAGAGAGAGAGCGAGAGGATGCCCTGATACAACAGAGGCGGCTATCAGAGCAACTGTAATTTCAAGCATGCATTATTCAACAACGCTGTAAGATCTGTGAAGCATTAAGATTATTTACACTTTGAAAAAGCATTGGCAGGGCAATTGCAGGCACGTCCTGTGGAGCCCAGAGGTAATATCTCAGCATTTGAGAGGAGATACAAGTTTTGTAAATCTGAGCGCTCACAATATATATTATATTCTAGAGCTTTTCCATCATCATTAGTTTAAACCGCTGACCATAAATAATATACCAAATGTCAAGATGATGGCAGAATTATTGAGAAGGAATCTTTGTGTGCCATATTACCCTCAAACCTGACATGCCTCATGTTTATTTCAAGAAGACAGTCAGTATTGTTCTCTTGTGAATGCTTGGGTTATTTTTTGCAGTCAGGTCTATGTGTCTCTGCCTTTTCGTTCATTATGGTAATTATCCATGGCAGCCAGCAGTGAATCCTGCATGCTGTGTGTCCACTGAGCTGGCGTCACAAGAAGGGCATGGCCCACGCACTGTGGCTTGCATTAACGTACACTCTGTTGTCTGTGTGTCCGCCTGTGTTTATTTGTGTCTATGTGTCCCTACTCCGGCATTGCCCACGAATATAACTCTCGCTCTCTTTATCCTTTCTGCCTCTGTCTGTGTCGGGTGCTGGGTGTGATGCTAGGGCTCTGTAGCTGTATGCGTAAACATCTCTCCATCGCCACATGAAGACAAACGGGGGCATTATCAGGCAGAAGGACAGACCCTGCATTCAATCTTCAACTATAAAATAACCCCCTTCCACCTCCTCATTGATATTCATGAGGTGAAACAGCAGCTTGGAAAAGAACAGGCGGTCTGTTTGCAGTCTTATTCGTCTCATTTGTTTAATCAAACATCACCGCATAGAATTTATCACACTTTGTCACTCTCCTCGTTCCTGCCTCATATGAGCTTCGATTAAAATTGCACCTGTTGACTTTAGTTCTTCAATTTTTTTCAACATGAACCACATGAAGACTGTCAACTCAAAGAAATAGTTTGATATTTTGGGGCTTATTTGCTTTCTTGCCAAGTCAGAGAAGAAGAGTGAAGAAGAGAAGAGAGCCCTCACCCACCTGGAGACTAAAGGCTCTTACGTCAGAATGCTGTTCATCGACTTCATCTCAGCATTCAACACAATTATCTCCCAGCAGTTCATCCACAAACTGGACCAGCTGGGGCTCAACACCTCCCTGTGCAACTGGCTGTTGGACTTCCTGACAGGGAGACCACAGGCAGTTCAGGTCAGCAGCAACACCTCCAGTACCATCACACTGAACACGGGGCCCCCCAAGGATGTGTGTTGAGCCCCCTCCTCTTCACTCTGCTGATTCATGACTGCACACTATCATTCAGCTCCAACCTCTTTATTAAGTTTGCGGACGACACAACTGTGGTGGGTTCCATCAACAACAGCGATGAGACAAACTACAGAAGTGAGGTGAGCAGGCTGGCCACGTAGTGCAAGGTCAACAATCTCCACCTGAACGTGGAGAAGACGAAGGAGATTGTTGTGGACTTCAGGAGAGCGCACACCCAGCATACTCCACTAACCATCAACGGTGCTGCAGTGGAGAGGGTGAGCAGCACCAAGTTCCTGGGTGTGCACACCTCTGAAGACCTGTCCTGGAGCCACAACAGCTCAAAAAAGCCCAATAGCGCCTGTACTTTCTGTGCAAACTGAGAAGAGCAGGAGCCCCGTCCCCCATCATGCACACTTTCTACAGAGGCACCATTGAGAGCATCTTGACAAGCTGCATCACCATGTGGTACGGTGCCTGCACCGTGTCCTGCTGCAAGACTCTGCAGCGCATAGTGAGAGCAGCTGAGAAGATCATTGGTGTCTCTCTTCCCCCCTTTCGGACATCTATAACACCCGCCTCAACAGAAAAGCAACCAGGATTGCAGGTGACCCCACCCATCTCACAGCCTCTTCAGCCTGCTGCCATCAGGGAGGAGACTGCGCAGTCTCCGGGCCAAATCCAGCAGGCTCAAAGACCCTTCCTCCTCACTCCCTCCTCTGCCCCCCCTCCCCCCTCTGCCCCCTGCCACAGACTAGGACTGCACCCCCCCCCCCAAACACCACTCACACACTCTGTACTCAGGGACTGCACATTTCACTTTCCCCTGTTTATTTGCACTACACCGCTCTACCTCAGCTGTTAAAATACTTTAAATACTTTTTATTTATCCTATTTCGTCATGTAAATACTCAAGTGCCTTGATTGTGATTCTGATTGTTGATTGTTTATTGTATGTCTTGTTGATTGTTGATTGTTTATTTTTATATCATGTTAAATTGTTGATTGTTCATTTTTATGTCATGTTAAACTGTTGATTGTTTATTCTATGTCTTTTTAATTTATAGAAAACTTATTTTTTTTAATTTATTGCATTTTGCACCGTTGGTCCGAGAGGACTGAAATTTCATTTGTGCAGACTGGGAACAGTGTAATAACATAGCCTGGCTCTGTCCAAAGGTAACACAATCCACCTACCAGCACTGCTAAAGCTCATTAATTAGCATGTAATATCTTGTTTGTTTGATGAGTAACAGACGTGTACAAACTACACATTGTTGTGTTACAAGGGGTTATGTGGCAGGCTTTTTCTCGGTCAGGTGCAATAAAGTCCTGGAGTCTGTTGGTGACCAGGCAACCTCACAGGAGTAGAGAAAAATGCATAAATATCTGTCACTGAACTATTAATTTTTTAGCAATTTTAAGTAATTCAATTAGCACAGGTGCATGTTATCAAACTTGCATATACATGAGTCGCTGAGTTGCACTAAATATTAATGAATTAGTCTAGTAAATCAACATCTTTATTTCCTCGTCATGCCAAACATTTGGCCTATCTCACATGGAATTACAAGATGCTTCTTGTCATACATGAAAAATACACCAAGACTTTTTTTGTAGTAATAAAACACATTTGTAAAAAATACAATATATTTTGAAATACTGTACTTGTAGTACCAGTTTTTTTATACAGTATGGGTGACAAAGAATCTATGGATTGTAAAATAGTAGGTGTGAAGGAAAGTGAATGGAAACTGATACCTGAAGTAAAAGTGTTCAGTATATTTGTCAAGCAAGTGTAGGAGCATAAACAGTGTTTTGCCGTGGATCCATGTGTTGCTATTTATAGTCCTGATGTTGGCAGTTGCTGGAAATCTTCACACAATATTTGTGAAGTGCAAACAAAAGAGTGGCTGCTCAGGAGGAACATCTGGAACATCTGTGTGTTATTTGGTATGTTTTTGCACGACTCTTTATGCAATGCACACATCTTAGAGATCACAGCTTTGAGCCAAAGCACTGTGGAAACACAGCATGCACCCATAAAGCAGGTAGAAGTTACACTGATGATGTGTTTCATTAAGTGATTAATCTCTTCGTTACAACACAACTGTGGTATCACACCACTTTCTTTGGTGTTACAGGGATTTTAAAAGTTCAGTGACATTGAAGCATGATCTTGATCCAAGCACACACTAATGGCTGTTAACAATCAACCTTTGCAAAATATGTTGCCGCAGAAGAAAATATGATAAACTCACATGTAGAGGGTTACTTCTTGGCAAGTATATACAGGCTGCATCATTGTATTTCTATATATGTTGTGATGTAATACAGTCCAACTGTATAGTGTGTAGCCGCAATGCAAAGTAAACAGAGTGACACATCCAGCGAAGCCATTTGAAGTTTGTCACTTTGTCAAATCCCTCTGTGACAAAAGACTGTGACTTTTTTAAACATTCAACATTTCAAATAATCCTTCCTATTGATTGAAGCATTAATTATGTTTTATTTTTATCAGTTCCCCAGTCCCCACCACCAAAAGTAATATTTCTACCACAAAAATCAAAGATGTGTTGCTATGGTAACTGTGAATGCCATTGTGTGTGTGTGGCTAAGTCTGTCTTGGATGCATGATGGCTCAAACATCATTCTGGGGCTCCATCTTACCACACTCTTTGCTCGTTAAAGGTTTTTTGCCTGATCTCTATTATTCTTCTCACGTCCAATCAATGTGCTTGATATTTCTTTTTAACCAGCGTGGAACTCACAGACATGTACACTTTTTAAAGATCTGGGGAAAAATGTCCCAATTAACACCTTCTGCAGGTTTAGATTGTACATGCAATCCACGCTGTTGCTTTGTTATCTATATAGCACTGTCTTAGTTTTCTTGTGATGATGAATCGTGCAACACTTGTTGTTTTAATGCTGCTTTGCCTTTTGGCAGGGGTAATCCCCTTATTGTACTGTTGCAATTACTGTAAGTTGCTCCAGATAATTGATGTACTGTATGCTGGAGAGTTTAGCTTACTCTTGCAATGCAGACTAGCTGTAAATCTGATGCATAACAGCCTCCACTGCTCAAGTGAAGCTGCTGCACATGTTTTCATATACGTTGTGACTATTAATGGCATTTAACACTACAGTAGTAATGTTAATATTTCACAGATGACGGCATCTCATCTTGATATGTTGTAGGCTGACCTTAAGGTAATAAGCACTGGTAATACCAGCTAAACATATATCATGTCAGTGATATTTACAGCGCTGGGAAGTTTTCTGCTGCTCACTGCAAACCTCGACAAGGAAACCTTGACTGTCGCAGCTCTGAGTTTTGTCTGACAGTAAATCAGGCTATAGCTGCACCACGAGGTTCAGAGTGAGAAATCACACAGAGGTCTGATAGATAACAACATCCCAGGATGTTGCAGCAAATCTTCTTTTTCTGTATCAGCACACAGTCCTCAGTATTGGCTATATGCCCGCATAAATCACTCAATTTTCCCTCTGGCTTATGAATCTGTTGTAGCGGATTCTAACCACTTTGAGAACACAAAGTCTGACCCCAAAACACAAGAAAACCACTGCATTTCATCATTATTAATCTCACTTTACCCCAGAGGAGATCACATCTCTTCAGAGCTATTGTGTTTCCTGAGAACTCATGCTTGAAACACAATCTTTGCAATGATGAGCTGTGAAATTTGCTACCTGTGAATCCTTGGTCATGCAAAATTAATAGGGGAGTCAAGTGTTGACCTAGGTAGCATCTGACTTTGGAACATGAAGAAATCATACAGTATTTAAAGATGTATTTATATAATTGTAGTTAGATAGCTACACCTCAGAGTGTTTTTCTTCGCAGTTTGTTTTGTGTCTCATTTTCAATGTTGCTCTGAATTTGTGTGGATAAAAGTCTTCTTCTCTCACAAAAATAGCAGTTCTCATTAGGGCTGTCAATCGATTAAAAAATGTAATCTAATTAATTACATACTCTGTGATTAATTAATCGAAATTAATTGCATACATAATTAACGGTGCCTGAACCGATACTTTTTAAGAAAGTAAAAAAAAAAGAAGAAAAAAAAGAAGGGTACTAAACAGTTGGCGACATTAAAGTGCCCATATTATGAAAAAAACATTTGGGGTGTTCTTTTGTGTCTCTGGTGCTTCCACACACATACAAACTTTGAAAAAAAATGTCTACAGTATTACTGTAATGAAATATATTTCGAATCAAAAAATGAAATGCTATGAAAACAATTGGACAATTGGACCTCTCCATTCCTCAAACCCATAGAGGAATTTTTTTCCTCATGGAGATGGAAGGTTTATGACCACCATCCACATAATCAAATGTCCCTCCTGGAAGCAATGAATGCTGGACGCCTGGACATATCAGCAGAAGATTGCCAGGGATGGATCAGGCATGCCAGAAGATTATTTCCTAGGTGTATTGCCCTAGATGTTATGAGATGTGATGTGGATGAGAACCTGTGGCCAAATGCAGATTAGCATTCCTATTGCATCTGTATCAGTGGATGGTGTGTATACAAATTCTTGTATTTTGGAATTATTCAGTGCAAATAAAAGACATACAATATATTGAAGCATACTGCATCATGTCTGATTCATTCCAGTAACATATATTGCAGTGAATTCTAAACAGAGAATTGTCCTTGTTTTACATAAGAAAACATTGTATAATGATACCTGTTGTTAGTGTATTTTAGGTCATTGTTTTGTGGGTGACAAAGTGTGTTTGTTGGCTGTCAACCTTTGCTAGTGTTATGGGAGAAGGAGTTGATTTGAGACATGTATGAAGTGATTTGGTAGTTTTAGTGCATTTTGAATGTGAAATGAACTGCTGTGCCGAACTGAAAGTTGATTAAGAGAACTGTGTTAAGAGTTTTGAAAAAGTGACCTAAGTATTGAGAAATGTATCCTAGCGACTGTAAAAAACTATAATACATCCATGGACAACGGCAGCTGCAGATTGTTACATACCGGTGTTGAATCCTCTACAGTAAAACACAGTCAAACTTTACACCGTTTAGCGTTAGCTGTCAGCATTTTAACCGTGTTTAATCCAGCTACGAGCTAGCAGTAGGCTAACGTTAGCTGCTCGAGTATAGTGTTAACTAGTGTCACGTGCAGCGGTGTTTGTGTTGCCTGTATCGTCTGTTTCAGAGCATCAGAGAGAAGCGCAGACATATCAGTGGCATATGAGGACCCCATTTTGCTCTGCAGAAATAAAAAAATGTTTTTCCTGAAAACAGACAAAACTGCTACGATGGTATGAGCAAAACCCCTTTGCTCGGTCTGCTTTTGAATCTAAGTCATGTTGATTTTGTTAGAAGCAAGGTCAGACTTGCTGCCAGAGATTTCTGTCTCCTCTATTTATGCGTTTGTATTTGTGTCAGGTCTTTGAGAGTGGATGACTAACGACACCGAAGGATCGACAAGCCGCAGCCCCAAGCTGTGAGAAAGATTTGATTTATCCCTGTTATTAACCTGTGCCATTTCCCTCCACACTTATTCAAATTCATGACTAAATCCATCTCTTTTCACGCGCCATTTTTTCCATCTCCGTGCTTTTGCATTCTCTCTGTTTTGATCTATATTTCAGGATAAAGATTTGCTGTTTACACAAAAGGAGCCATTCAGATGGCACCTGGTAGTGTGGGAAAGGAATGGATATGAATCTCATATGACAATGTATTCAATAAAAGCATTATGAGATGCGAGCTCGAGGAATGGCTCTGCACAAAAATGCACCAACGCATGAACACAGACGAGTCTACTGGCAAGCCCCACACTACACAAATATTGAATTAGCTCACACAAAAAGTTGAATTTCAAGTCTTTATGGCTATGATTCTCAGCAAAAGCACATGTCAGTAGAAAGACAAGCAGTTCTGTTTTGACAGCTGGACAGCAGGTCAAGATTTAGCTTTCACCGGGAGGTGTATCAATACCTTTAACTGTCTGTCACTCCCACCACCACTGTTTTCCACACTATACTTTCTCCTTACTCTAAGTGATGAATATATACTGTATGTGTACGGCATGGGAAAGCCAGTTTATATGTACAGCACCTTTCAAACACAGCGGCAATTCAAAGTGCTTTACATGAGAAGAATAAATGCATTAAAGCACAAAAGGAATTAATCAAAGACACTCTAGTATCAAAATTATAGTATGTTGCTTTATATTTCTACACTGAGAAGTCTGGATTATAATCATAAGGCATTTGAAAAATACTGTATTGTTATATACTTATATTACATTTATGACATTGTGTGCAAAGCCCAGTGAAAAGAGACCAGTGGTAGAGGAGTATTTAGATCCTTTACTTAAATAAAAATACTAATACCGTACTGCCAAAATAGTACTTTGCAAAAACAAAGTCCTGCACTGAAAAGTAAAAGTATGTAAGTATAATCAGGAAAAATTACTTTAAGTATTAAACGGAAAGTGCTCAATGCAGAAAAACCGCCCATGTGACTGTTATACAGTACTATTATGTACACCTTCACATTGCTTGTGAACTAAATAAAATAAAATAAGACTATTAAACATAATTACAAGGAAAAGCAGAACAATAAAATGGCATTTTTGCATAGATAATGACAAATCTAAACAGTTGTAACTCCAGTTGTGTGAACTGTTGGGTGGTTTACAAAGCATCATATTTTATATATTTGTATATGTTTTTTTTTAAATCTTAATTTGTAAAGTAACTAGTAACCAAAGCTGTTAAACAACCCCCTCTGGAATGTAGTGTACCTCAAATTTCTACTATAGTACAGTACTTGAGTACATACTTAGTTACATTATGCGACTTAAAGAGACAAAGCATTAGAGTAGTGAGAGAGAATCATAATGTTGCCATGCATTTGAGGAATTATTACTGTCATTAAAATATACTGATATGCATATTTTTGGTAACTATAAAACTGATGATGAACACACTCAATTTACACTATCAATAGAGTATTCTGTAATATACAGTATAATAGCAGACTGATAAAGATTGTTGCAGTTTATATACTTTTTATCTGTGCCCATCCCCAACTTCCGGCAGAGTATAATGTGTTTTTAGAATGTTTGGGCTTCAGACAGCGCTGCCTTTTGAAGTTAAAAGAATCATAAATCCAGCCGTGAAACCAGTGGTGACATAAATAGTTGTTTCATGCTGTTGTAGGTCTAACTGCGCCATTTCCAATCTAGCTCTTGGTAGTTGAGGCATGTTCTCATTGACTATAACAGCCAGAAAAATCCATTGCAAGCATGACCTGAAAGCCAAAGCAGCCATTCGGTGCCCCTATAAGATCTGGGAGGAACTGTATTCTTATTGGGACTTTATTATTTGACTTTCACCTCTCTGTGTGTGTTTATTTTTCACAGTTCCCCCCCCCCCCCCCGCCCTCCCCCATCACCACAGGCTTCTTAGCTGTTTGTATTTTGAAACTAGAAAGAAATTTTTAACTGCTCACTAATTACTTACAAGGTCAATACTCGACTCCCCAAGTCCAATGGGTACAAGTGCACTGCTCAGAAATCACCTCGTGGTGCTGACTTTCACAAGTGACCCAGTTGGAGCGTGTTATTACATCCATATGGGATGAAAAACACAAAAGTCAACCACAAAGGAAACACGTCCTTGACACAGTTTTATTTATAAATGATGCCGTTTCTCTCTGTGAACCTTTTCAAAGAGTGTTTTTGAAGTCACTGTATACATGCAGTATAAAGGGCCTCCCTCTCAAGATTACAAATGGTTCAAAATGCTGCCGCTCGGCTCCTCACCGGAACTCGGAAACAAGATCACATTACACCTGTTCTTGCCTCCCGTTTGCTTTAGAATACATTTTAAGATTCTGTTGTTTGCTTTTAAATCTCTTTATGGTCAAGCCCCAGCGTATATCGTTGAACTATTAAAGCTGCACGCTCCTCTGAGGTCGTTAAGGTCTGCTGACCAGCTACTCCTTGTTGTCCCTAGAACGCGGCTCAAAAATAGGGGAGATCGAGCGTTCTCAGTCGTGGCCCCAAGGCTTTGGAATGAATTGCCTCTGAATGTCAGATTGGCCCCCAGCCTTCACATTTTTAAATCACGACTTAAAACTCACTTTTATTCATCGGCCTTCAAACCTGCTTGAGAGTTGTATTTTGTATTCTGCATTTTATTTTTCTAGTCTGTTATTTGTTTTAAATGTTTGTTTTGTTACTCGCGTGTTTATAATCATGTCAATGTCCAGCACTTTGGTCAACCTGGTTGTTTTAAATGTGCTTTACAAATAAAGTTGGATTGGATTGGATTGGATAAAGCATGGTCTGCTGAAAAAAACTTGAAGACTACTGAATCTTTTATTAGCAGCAGAAAGAAAATTGGTAATTGCTGTGCAACATCTTTAATATGAGTGCCTGAGGACACAGCTGGACACCAGAGGAGTCCTCTGAGAGAAAGTTCACTGCAGGAGAAGCTGCAAGTTCACAGCAGGGGCTTTCTCCAAACCCATGCACGCAGATCAAAATAGGAGAATATATCTTATATGCATTCTGCATGGTGATGCATGTTTCATAAACCAAAACAGAGCTAGATATACAGTTACTAATTATTACTAAGTAATTAAACCGTATTTGATTTTGTGTGTATATTTTTTAAATGCCAGCAAAGAGTAAATGCTTTAATCCTCATTTGTGGTGAGCCCCACACACAGTGAGCAAAACGTAGAATTTGCAAACAAATTAAACTTTCCAAGATCGAACCCCTAAGTAATTATTTCAAATTCTTTGGAGCTCTGAGCTTTGAAGGGTGTTTTGACATGCAGGGTGCGTTTGCAGAGGAAGCTAATTGACTTGCAGCAACTAATTAATTCAAGGGTTGCACGGTTGTGATAACAGTGTAATGAGAGAAGGGAATGTCAACACCAGTTGATATTAGCCCTGCTAACTATAGGCAAGATAATGTTCGACAGCTTTTCTACAGGGAACTGGGGTTCCAGATGTAAAAAACGGATTGTGATGACACAACGTGGAGGCAACTGAGATCTTCATGCTGTAGCCGTATGACAGGTTAGAATAGACCCAAACAATTCAGGTTAATTCAGGTTAATTGGATAATAGTTAAAAACAAAGCCTTTCTTACTAAATTAGAAGCAGCTCATTTCTGCATTTATTGGCACAAACATAAAGTGGAAAATGACACCTACCCGTTGCAATCCAAAATGTTTAAACCCCTGCTGCCTTGTCTCAGTGCCAAGACACGCATTTCTGCCTGAAAGGCAGTGAACCTTTTAATAATCCCTTCCACTTAAATCTCAAGCATTCAACTTGTATTAGAAAGTTAGAAGAACATGGAGATTCATCAGGTAGGACACTGACCGAACAAAATTGTCAGAATTGTGACACATAAACATTTAGGTGTTGATACTGCATCATTAACTGTCAAGCCTTCAAGATATCAGCTGACATTTTGTTGTATATTTAAACGTGATGAATATCTACAAACTACTTTTCACGTTTTCGTCAGAATAAAAGGAGATTTTTCCCACACATCTTAGCATCCATTGACATCTGCATTAGGCTATTTAAATACAATTTGACTAAAAATTATATTTTACCCAATATAGGAGAAATGATTGTCAGTGGTTAATATGTGGCATGGATCACTGCCTTTGGGGTCTGAAAACAACAACAACAACAACAACAAACTATTAAACGTAATTGGTCTTTTTACTCAGCCAAAGCAGGAATCAATCAGCTGTAATAGAGACAGTTGGGTCCCATTTGGTTGACCATGCAGCAAGGCTGACCTAATTGGCTTGTCAATGTCTGTTACCAAGAAAACCACTTTTTGTCTCACTTTAAGCTAAGACGAATCCTCAAGGGTATTCAAATGTTAGCATGTTTAAAAGAAAAAAAGCCAGATGAGCTACCCCCTGAAATTAACTGCTGTTTTTAAAAGACATTGTTCCCTGAATGAGTCTTGGAAAACAAGTGATGTTGAAAACCTCGAGAGGCATCTTGCTCAATCATGTTTTCCTGAGCTTGAACATATTTTCTAATTATGCCCTGTCCCCTTTGGCTGAGAGCAATGTTTTATGCGCAATAAAGTTGTGACATTTTAAAATGAGGGATGCCAGACAATTAAGGCTTATAGTGGGTTTGCCTCCTAATGTATGACCCTAAGCTGCATAATGGGAAGGAAAGCTATGTTCAACCCAGTGATGATGCTTTTAATTCTTGCCTCATATGCTTTTTTTTGCTTGTCCAAATGTCACATCAGATCGGGGGTTTTGTTTTGTGTGTCAGGGAGTGCTGGGGTGAAAGTGGCTTGCTGCATGAGTGTCAGGCCACTGACATTACTTTAACCCAAAGGTCTGCCTGCAAAATGTCAAGGTTATTGGCGATTTTAAGAATGAACCCAAAACAAAACGATAAAATGACATAAGCCAATATTTTCACAGTGGTTTGATTGTTTTCAAATTGCTATCACATGCTTTTCGTGAAAAGACTCTACAATCTTAATATTCTTCTTATTCCTAATGGTCAAATGTCCTACAAGAAAATGTGGAGGAGACATCCTGCGGACAAAAAAAGAGACAATCTATCATGCAATCTTGAGTCAGTGTCAGAAAGTAACACCCATCCACTGCCTCCTCTTCAGTGGCTGCATAAATAGCTGCTGAGATCGCTGATTGATAATTATCCTTATCTCTGAATGTCTCCTGTTACGAGGAAACAAATAAGGTTGAGAGGAAAGCGGGATCTGGCAGGCAGAGGTCAATGGGAGGACTTCTACATTTCATCTGGCACACTGAGAGATGGAGGTGCCACAGAGTGACAGTCTCCGACCCCTAGGTGAGATCTGAAAGGGATGATAAAGGCAACTGACGCAGAGAAAATTGGCAGATAATTACAAAGGCTAGAGGGGCACATTTAGTCTCCCCTGTCTCTTTCTCTCTGTCACATAAAACATGTACACATACATCCACACACACACACACACACATAATGCAACAACAGTGACAAGTCAGTCTGAACACTGTGCAACATCTACAGGTGGCCATTGAAATTACCCATAACTTCTGTTCCACCACCATTATACCTGTTTGTTGGCTTTTTGACAGGATACACAGGAAACATTATTTTATGATGCTTCAGAGGAAATATGCTCCATTAAAAGCATTCATATCTTTGCTGGAAATGCTGACAAATTGGCTCTCTTTATATGGTGACGATACTGCTGGTTCAAATTACATCAAGGATAATGGAACATGGATTTGATGTCATGTTTGCAAGGTTATTTCACCTCATTTTTGGTTAAAAAAAAGTACTGATCAGGTAACATGAACTCTGATTTGTTATTTTTTTTTTTTTTTAAGATTATTTTTTGGGGCATTTTTAGGCCAATATTGACAGGACAGCTGAAGAAATGAAAGGGGAGAGAGAGGGGGAATGACATGCAGCAATGGGTTGCAGGTCAGAGTTGAACCCAGGCCCGCTGCATCGAGGAGTAAACTCTATATATGGGCACCCGCTCTACCAACTGACGGGCGACCTCAGATTTACTATTTATTGAAGTAATAGAGGTAGAGATGCACCGATTACAACTTTCTAGGCCGATTCCGATTTCCGATTTTCTTTGAGTTAGGCCAGCCAATACCGATTTTAGCCATTCCGATTTCATTTTTTCTAACCACTTTACAGCGCACACAAATATTTATTCTCTATCATTTCTTTAATAGAACATTTTGCATAGAACATAGAAAACATTTTGAACAGATAATGGATCACTATAAAATAGAACTACATAAAATTCACACACATCTAAAGTGCAATGTTAGAACCATTTCCTTCTTTTCACATCCAATATCCAACTAAAAAGATGTGATTTTGGTTTTTGGTGTCGTCCCTCCACGCCCTACTCTTTCCTTGCAGGTGTTGCATATTGCAAACTTGTTATCTTCTGCACACACGCTGAATAATTTCCAAACAGCTGACATGTTGCAGGTTAATTCACGAGGTTCCCTACATGTGCGAGAATAGCGCGGACACGCGCTTCACACCGCGAGCGGGTACGCGGGACACAAGGCGAAAAAGTTGAGAGAAAGGAAAAATAGACTGTGCTGTCGTGTCCGTGTGTGCGTGCGTCCTTGAAAACTGTAACTCGTATAACTTATGTTGTCAGTTAATTGTAGCATTGAAATCGGCATATGTCAGACTGACCTGCCGGTCGCCGGTCATGGCTTTCAAATATCAACAGCAGAGACAATCTCCAAACCAGCCCTGTATCTTCAGGAATTAAGTCCATATTGGATGATTCCACACCAAGGTCTACATGGTGCATGGGCATGTAGCCTGTCTGCATGGAGTTCGACTCTTATCACAGACCAGCAGTTCACCATTAAATTAACTGTAACCACAATCTTTCTAACCTCAACCAAATGTCTTTATTGCCTAGCCCTAACCATACCTTAAAATAGTACTGCACAGATGTAGCATTGCTATATCATTGTAAGACTCATAGTGGACAGTTAAAAAAAAAACAAATCTAAATTGATGCAGCACAACCAGAGATATTGTCTTTTTGACAAAACCTGGCGCTCACAATGCTACTAACCCACCGACCGCTCAGTCAGAGATTTGGGTGTAATATGCTAGTAGCGGATAATGTAGCCTCGAGCCGCTAGCTTCACGCAGAGATAAGGAGCGGGCTACAGAGGACCCACAAATTGTTTTCATTTTCAAACTCGTAATCGTCAGCCCCAACCGATGCTGACTCAAGTGACACCACATGAGACAATTTATCAGATTTTGTGTGGCTCCTTCTGCAACCATAAATGGCTTTATACAACTTATTTCACATACGCTGTAGTACTCTCCAAGACCTGACTGCCAACTTTAACCAAACCACCATGCGCAGACATTACACTGAGCGAAAAAATATATATATTTTTTGCTTTATCCCCACTCTCAACCAGCCATCTTAGAGTAAAATAATAAAATAATTTATTTCCAAATATGAAATGGATACATCTTAAAATAAACTAGAATTAAATGAGGGGAGGGACATTTTTCACCTGTTCTGACTTTCTACCTTTTACCCTCATCTATAATTTCTCCTAATGCTGTGTTTGTGGCTTTTTTCCCATCAACCACCTCTGTTGTCCATTAATCATGTCATGCGTCTCTCACTGGACAAACCCCAGGGAGTGCTGAGGGGATAAGAGGACTGAACTGCACTTGAACTGGAAAGGATGCACCAAAGCAGCTAGACGGAAGTGTGTGTGTGTGTGTGTGTGTGTGTGTGTGTGTGTGTGTGTGTGTGTGTGTGTGTGTGTGTGTGTGTGTGTGTGTGTGTGTGTGTGTGTGTGTGTCCTGTGCTGCTGGCTCGATGGCAATACAGTCCAAAGGATATGCTTGCCTTTTAAGTAATGCTATTCCTTCTGAAGTATATTCTTAATCCCAAACATTGTTTTTTTTTCTTTCTTTCCCAACAGCCACCCTCGCTGATTCAACCTGACAGAGGCAAGGTGGGCGCAGATCTCTCACATTCTGTTTCAGAAGTGACGCCTTGCTACATGAAGTTTTCACCCAAAACGTGAGAAAACTGTCAAAAGACATTGTTCTTTTTAAACTAAATTACATGTAGCTGAATAAATCAGAGGCATGTGATCTGTAGGGCCCTAAGCTGTGAATCTTGACTGACTCAAGAGCTGAGTCCTCCTCTCACCGGACTGCTGGGAGTTAGATTTATTGTTTTCCACACAAGAGGTTATTGTTTTGTCTCTCTGTGCTGTTTTATTAAGGGAAACAAATGAGGAAATCTCTACTTTTTTACTTGGATAAGTTTAAAATACAAGTGTCATCACAAGGCTCTGTTCGCAATGAGGCTCAAAATGTACAGATGTGACAGAGAAACCAGATGAGCCACCATTGCTGTAGCAGTAGAAGGCTCGCTCCATTATGCTAAACCAAAACTAGGGAGGGTAGCCCTAATTGTCTAAACAACACACACTGCATTCCTCATTTGATGCGGCATTGACATCTAACATATTGAATTCCATGCTGGAGCAATCAGGCCTGGACTGCAGCGTTGGGGCACTCCGAGACGCGGCCAGGAGCCAGGATAATTAACATTTATTGATACATGACTGCTGTAAGGCTGTTTGCCCAGTGAATTAAACCAGCTCATTACAGGCTTAATGGTGGGTAAGGGAGATAAATAATAGATGCCAGTCCACTCACTGGCACTTTAGCATGCATCAGGAGACCCCCCCCCCCCCCCCCCCCCCCGCCACTACCACCACCCCCTTTCACCATTCCTGACATCAATTTGCCCTACACAAAGTCAAGACATCCTCCCTTGAAACCAAAACTGACATCACCACTTCAATCCAATCAAGTGGTCTCATGTGGGGTTGGTTGGAAGTTTTAATCATAGTAGGTGTGGATAAAGGTTGTGTTGAGTTGGGTACTAAATCAGAAATATGCACACGTGCCGACACATTTTCGATAAAGTGATGATGTAATAATTAGCTGCATAAATGTTTATGTTGCAGCTCATGGGGATTTTGTTTTGCACTCCTGGGAGTGTTTGATGATAAAAACACAGATGTCAAGACCGAGAGAAAAAGTTCTTTGTAGGTGTCAACGCCACAAAAAGGTGTTGCTCTATTTTGCCCTCCCTCTCTCTTGCCTCACCTCTGCTCGCAGAAATGAAACATGAGAAAAACCAATACATTTTACTGGAGCGTTAGAGCAAGGCATCCTGACAAACAGAAGATGCTTTTTGTTGTGCTTCTTATCTTCCCTGCCTCTGCTGTCCATTCTAGTTGTTCTCCTCCCTGACAACATAACTTTCACACTCCTGCTCTCCCACCTTCCTCTTGTATCCCCACACGAAATTCTGCCTTATCGAACTTTAACACAAAGCACAGTCCATTTTCATCTGCCGCTATGCCTTGTTAAAATCCACTCAATTCAAAAGTTCATAAACACTCAATGCTGGGTGCAAGGTTGTAAGTGTGAAAGGAACTAGTATGGGTTGGATGGGTTTTTTATTTCTTTATTTCGGCATAACACCTTCAGATCCAGCCTCTTTTTCGCAATTGTCCAGACTTATTTTAAAACATTATTGGCATTTGTAACATTAAAAGATAAACTATGCTTTGATGAACGTTTCCTGCTACTTTTGGATGTGATGCAGCACAAACAAATGTAATATATCACTTTTTTTGACCCAAGAATAAAACTTCTTATAATATATAGTTTTTTTCATTATATTTCTAAGTTTTTATTAATTATGTGGAAACATTTTGTCTGGGAAATGTATAATTTTTTAAACCATTTTTATTACATAATTGCAATAAATGATTGATTTTTTTTTTAAAAGACATGTAAAATCCAATCTACTGGTATTTTCAGAAGGAGTGGGAAGATAGAAGTCAGAGAATGTGTTTTACAGACAATTCTCACAGAAATCTTCATATTTGAGATTGTAATCACTGTACTTTGTCCGTTGTTCTTCCGTTATTTAGTCAGGTCACATTCCATCAAATAAAAAAAATTGTGTCCTTAAAAAAGTTTCTTTTGAGGCTCTGGTTAAAAGTTATGCTGTAACCACACCCAATGTGATGTCTCAGTGTACCCACACACCCTGGAGTGTACTTCTACATCACAGCAGCAAGTTGGGAAGTTAAACCAGTGAAGGTCAGCAAAAACAAGATTTTCAGCTGGTGTTCAATAATTCCTTAATGGATCATTTCTGCTTATTACAACCTGGAACTTATTTTTTATAGGTCTGCCCATTGTTTGTTTTGTCTGGAATCCTCCTTTAATGGAAACACATGCTGCCTATTTTGCTTGAATATAAAAAAGTGAAAAGAGACCTTCAATGGTTTCTGACCCAATGTAATGTGATCGAGGCAGTCTAGGTTGGTGAGTGAATTATTATTATAGTTTGCCGCCTGTTTGGGTGAAGTCTCTCTTTCCGCTGAACAATTGTTTAATGTATGACCAGGTCCCTACTCATTTTTGCTCAGGGTCATTATTACTTCATACGTTACATCTTAATAAAGGCCTAGTTGTTTTAATTTATACACACATTTAACATTTCCAACTTTAAAGTGCTCTTAATATGCTCATTTTCAGTTTCATAACTGTATTCATAGGTTGTACAAGCATAGGTTTATGTGGTTTAATTTTCAAAAAACACCATGTTTTTGTTGTACTGCACATTGCTGCAGCTCCTTTTTTTCGCCCTGTGTTGAGCTCTCTGTTTTAGCTACAGAGTGAGTCATCTCACTTCTGTACCATCTTTGTTGGTAGTTGCACATGTGCAGTAGATACTCACTCAGTCAGTGCCAGGGACGTCGTTAGGCCTATTTTAGGGGTGCTGAAGCTACCCTAAAATGTTCCTAAGCTCCCCTAAATAATAAGAACAACAATAATAATTAGATTTTTTCTTTTTTTTTTTTCTTTTACAGTGCACTCTGTATCACTAACTACGGTGAATCAATCTTCCTTCACCATTCATCTGTGTGTGTCGGTGTGTAGTGTGCCTGTTTTAATTATATTTTACAACTGTCAGCTGGTCGAAATGGCAGTGTTAGAGGCTCAACGAGCGCCCATGTGCACGGTAACAGTATGTGGACGAGCAAGGTAGAGAGTTACCTACGGAAGAGAGCCAAGCGGCATTAAAACAAACCAGAGATTATCACTAACCGTATCTCCATTCATATTTAGAAGCAACAAATGATATATATCCAGCTACAAAAGAGCAGAAAAGTCGGAAGTTAGACAGAAGTACAAAGAGTCGTACTATCAAGATGATGCACCGTCTCGTTGCATTGGTGTGAACTGGCAGCTTTTAGAGCGTTGCAGACCGGAGTGTTGCAAGTAACTGGAGGAATCTTCTCGTCTCAACGCTACTCTTTGGTCTGAACTCGCTACTGCATGCACACACACACACACACACACACACACACACACACACACACACACACACGCACACACACCGATACACATGCAGATGAATGGTGAAGGAAGATTGATTACACGTAGTGAGTGATACAGAGTGAAATTGTAAGTTGTTTTTAATGACCTACTTACCTTTTTAGCTATGTTTTCTTGAGGTAAAGGAAAGGGGATATTTTGGTTTACTATGGAAAACAATAGTCTAGCTAGAGTGAACAAGCGAAATACAAGAAATAGTTAACCTAGCAAGCTATCCACAGCTCTTTATTCATTTCCAATAATATAGCCTATCTCTATAGTATTCTAAAACAATATCAGTCCCCATAGAAAGTTGTCACTGAAAACTAAATGTCATAGGGTCCCTGTTAATGCTATTGTACCGGTGTATCCTTCAATTCATTGAGCAGATGGATATTCGAAGATATTGTAGCAGAGAGAAAGAGAAGCACGAGATTGGCAGGGGAGTTGATTCTGAGGAAGCTGGCGTAATTGAGGTCTAAGGAAATGTGGGGTGTTTTTTTTTTCTTCTAACAATAAGCATTTGTTGGCAGGTCTAGGCACTAAGGCATAGCCTAAACTAAATTATTTCATTATATTTATTATATATGCTAGCTATATTCTGACCAACTTAACTTTCTGCATTCATTGGCTGTGATAAATTAAATAAATATGTAGATGTGCAGGTGCAGATTGACGACAGAAGGATGAATCTGTTGCCACATATTTTAATTTAAAAAAAACTCTGTAATTAACAGAAGAAAGACAATATAAGTTGCACTGTAGTTTCCACAAGCCTAATGGCTGCCGACATTAACAGACGCTTCTGCAAAACTAAACTCACGTTCTCATTTGAACATAAAATACACTGCATCATTACAGCTGCCCCAGTTACATACTACACAGTGGTTCTAAACACATCAGTTTAACAGATTATATTCAGATATCCATTTCAAACATCTGGCATTGAATAACAAAAAGAAACCTAATCACAACTGCTCACACACCACGCTCGACATACACGGACTTAACCAGCTAGCTAACATTAATGCTAGCGTGTGTGATGCTACCATTTTTAAACTATTAAACACACGTCAAGAAGGCTAATCGCTAAGTTAACAACACTAACATATTATCATGTTTCGATTCATACTGTTATTTACCTGTAATCAACAGAAGAAAGACAATATAAGTTGCACTGTAGTTTCCACAAGCCTAATGGCTGCCGACATTAACAGACGCTTCTGCAAAACTAAACTCACGTTGCTTCTGCGCCCTAGAGTTCACTCTGCCATTTACTGGTCAATGTCGCCGCGTAGTGGCGAGGAGTGCAACTGACTTAAACACTGATAGACAGTCTTTCTTGCTGTAACTACATGCATCTTAAAATAACAAAAATAATGAGTAGGCGAGTAACTAAACTGGTCAAAATTGTATGGGGGGGGGGGTCCTACGGACAGCATATATTCAATATTAACATATTAACCTCAAAACCTGGCGCCACATATGCAAGCCAAACTACACGGCGAAATGACACTCTGATTGAACCAATCCACAGTGCAGTTACAATAATTAGTGTAATTAAATAGCATTCCTTGGACAACTTATCTTATAGAGAGAGGAATGAGATATAGTATGCTATTTATCACACATTTACATGAGCAGACAGATACCATTTAAGTCATTGTCTACAGAAGAACTCATCAGGAGCAAAGTCTGGCCTAAATAAATTCCCCCATGCAGCGTTGATGTGTCTAAAAGCTAACATTACAGTAACTTTTGTTGAACAGAGTAGAAAAGGAAGAAGAGGATATGTCACTTTTTACTTGTTAACATCTTGGTTTCTTGACTGGTTGTTGACATAAGTGTAGCTCTAATACAGTAACAAAAGATGTGAGTGCAAAGATTTTGCAAACGCAAGTTACAAATACTCTGGGGGCTAAGCACCCCCTGTCTTTAAATCCTAGTGACGTCCCTGGTCAGTGCTTGGGCACAGACATTAGTAATGGGGAGAGTGTAGACTAACGTGACTAGATAGAACTACGTGTGAAGTTACGGACATGGCGGCAGTAGTTCAACCATACATGTTCGAACCAGAATCGGATCCTGAAGAAGGAGGGGAGTCTCCGCCAATGACGCAGACGGCCCTGCCGATTTTGACCAGCTCACCTGGAGACTGAAGGAAGGCTACATTCAGAAACCCGTAACTCACTCAAAACAGCATGGATGTTTGTTTTTTTCACGTTTGTATGCGTGTGGAAGCACCAGAGACACAAAATAACACCCCAAATCCCAGAAAAAGGGATTTTTTCATAATATGGGCACTTTAAAGGAGCTATTTGAAAGCTGTGCAGAGACTGTATTTTATTTTGTCACAACAGCAGACAGGAGCTCTGAGCCAACACCTTAATATAGTCATCCATAGTCTTCCACACAAATGATCATTCTATTGACCTCAAAGAACTAAACTCCAATTATCTGTCATGGTTGAGTTGTACTTGATTCAATATCATATAAAGATTTAGTTTTAACAGTCTATGACAAAGATCTGAGCCAGATTTCTGTCAATGCACTTTGTTTTGTTTCCTTTACTACAAAGTAACAAAGGTCAGGGGGTAAAATTTCAACACTCCGACCATGTCTCATGAACACAGACAGCATCCAGTAGTTCAGTTGTAAGAGACGTACTCTCATCGTCCTCATTATGTCACTTCTGACATTTGCACTGCTTTTGTTTGTTCTGGTTTGTAGGAGGACCCCTCCCGTGCCACCGATGAGGGTCTATCGAAGCAACACATCAGAAACCTGACACACATCACAAGGCTTTCTGCAACACTGCCAGGGCTGTGCTGGGAGTACACTGAAGTCTATATGAAGCTCTTCTGTATCATATCAGAAGGATCTAAGAGCCCTCTGTAACATATACAAGTATATGGTACAAGTGAGCATATAGATGTGGGGGTATAAACAACTGTATGGTGTCAGTTTATTTTCTGTTCTTTAGTTAGAATAATAAAAAATAAAAATATAGAAGCTGACTTCTTTTCTAAACACATTTTATTAACCCTTTGTCAATGCAAACTAAACCATATTTAAAATTTTGACCAAATTGCTACTTAAAAACTATAATTAAAAAACGGTTATTTCCATGGATGCAGAGAAGGCATTTGACCATAGAATGTATGTATGTAGAATGTAGAATGCATGTAGAATGGTCCTACCTGTTCTCTGTGTTAAAACACTTTGGCTTTGGTAATATATTCATATCATGGATTAGGTTTCTGTACACGTCCCCTCAAGCTTGGGTTCGTACAAACAGTGACTATGCTGACTACTTTCCCCTCAAGCGTGGGACCCGTCAAGGCTGCCCACTCTCTCCACTCTTATTCGCCATTGCCATTGAACTGCTGGCAGTGGCCCTAAGGTCAAGTCAGATACTAGGTATCTCAAGGGGTGGCATCGAACATCCTTGTATGCGGATGACCTCTTACTCTTTGTCTCTGACTTAGACAGAGCTATCCCCCTTGTCTTAAACTTACTGAAAGAATTTGGGCACATTTCAGGCTATAAACTGAATCAATGCAGATTAATGCTGCAGCCATAGCATATACACTATCTGACCTGCCTTTCAAAACATCTAATTTCAAAACATTTTAAAAACTTGGGTGTCTGTATAACCAAAAACTACTCAGACGTATATAAATGTAATTTCTCCCCTCTTCTGGCTAGAGCTAGGCTGACTCAGGATATCCAGCAGTGGTCTCTCTTGCCTCTCTCTCTTGCTGGGTGGATAAGCTGTGTGAAAATGAATGTGCTCTCCAAATTTCTGTATCTCTTCCAATGTATACCCATTTTCCTCACCAAAAGTTTATTTCAATCACTTGATACCATAATTTCTCAATTTCTATGGACCAAGAAGGCCCCTAGAATAAAAAAAATACACTTTTACAAAAACCTAAGGAGAAGGGTGGCCTGGCCCTCCCCAACTTCTTACTCTATTACTGGGCAGCAAACATCAGAGTTATGTTATACTGTTGCTGCACTAATAACCAACCCCCACCCTGGCTACAGGTTGAGGAGGCCTCATGTGGCTCCTCATCTCTGATGTCCCTCCTGTGCTTCCCCCCGACTATATCACCGTCTGTGTACTCAGATAGTATTGTTAAAAATTGTCTTAAAATCTGGGCACAAGTCAAACACTATGCTCTGCATTCTATACCCGGTCTTGCTCCTGTATACTTCAATCCCCTGTTCACTCCTTCCAAAATTGACAATGCCTTCTCAAACTGGAGAGACAAAGGGATCATATCCTTTAACCATCTTTACATTGATGGTATATTTGCTTCCTTTGGTCAGTTAACCCAGGCATTTCACTTGCAGTCAACCCACTTTTTCAGGTACTTGCAAATTGGAGACTTTGTACGTAATCACATTCCCAGTTTCCCCACCATCCCTTCTCCCACACTTATAGACACCATCCTTACAATAAACCCTTACCTAAAAGGTACCATATCAATAATTTACAATACTCTTCTTACGCACCAATCCTCAGCCTCTGATGCCCCACGCACTGCATGGTTGGCTGATCTTAACATAGAGATAGGCCCTGCGGTCTGGGAGCATGCTCTGAAATGGGTCCACTCATCTTCTGTCTGCGCCCGTCATGGAGTCTTACAATGCAAAGTAGTGCACAGAGTCCACTGGTCCAAAAGTAAGCTAGCTCGTAATTACCCAGGTGTTGACTCAAGCTGTGACAGGTGCCACCTACTTTTGTGAACTTGTGGCCTTTCTCACACTCTTAGCAAGGCGTGTCATATTGCTACATTGGAAAAACTCCCACCCACATTTTATATATATTGATTTATCATCATTTATATTTTTTGGTTTCCTTAAACATGATCTTTACATTGCCTACTCAATGTAAGTGTGGGTGTGTGTATGTGCGTGTGTGTGTGTGCTTGGGTATGTCTATGTGAGTGGATGAGAGTGAGGGAGTTGGAGGGTCAGAGAAGGAGAGAGTGTGAATGTGGCTGAGCATAGGTATGTGTTTCTACAACATTATTTGCCATTGTAAGTATTTAACGGCCTGATCTAATTGGTCTATTCTGTTTTTTGTCTTTGTATAAGACAGCTCAGTGTGAAGTGGTTGTGAATTTGACAAATCCTTACTCTGACAGGCCAAGATGACTTTTGGAACTTGTGGGGAAAGTGGGACCACCTCAGCGTTTGGAACAATTTAGCCATTCCAAGCTCAGTTGGAAACATCACTACTGAGTCTCTGTAATATTGCCTATAGGAGCATGTCTCACTACTGCTTTCTTCCTCTTTTCTTTCTGTCGGTACTTCTTTTTTTGTGACCTGCAAACGGATGTTTTCCCTGTCTTACCATCTGTCCCAGTAAGCTAGGAGGCAAAAAAGGGTACTTTGCTGTCTCCATAGCAGCTTTTCAAAGGAATATGGGGAATTATTTTTGTATGCATGCCAGCCCTTTATCCACATGCAAGACACCCTGCTCTTTCCAAATAGATTTACACTGACATCAGTATTAAGCCTGAAGTATTTCCTTGCACAAATATAACTCATTTAAAATGATAGGTGCTGGTATTACAGGCAATAATTAAACCTCAAGAATGGATCTTGCTTTCCCAATTCCCAATTTGAGTTAAAAAAGTAATGAACTAAGTGTTTGTTTACATTTTTATTACTTAACCATGACCAATATCTTTCTCTAACCTTAACAAATGGGTTTTAGTTGCCTAACATTATCAATGTCTTAAAGCTTTAGAGCGTAATTTTGTGATATTATTGAACATCCATTACATTCAAGCCATTGCCAAATGAGTTGCTACAAAGCTAATTAAGACTATCAGCTCCACACAACTCTCTCTGTATTTCTCAGTATGGCAGTGTTCAGAAGATTGTGTCGTCCGGTGACTTTCCTACGCAGAAGCTCGAGTGAAGATAATTACCTTTTCTGAAGAGTCCATCATGTTTTTTAATCCTACGTGTCCTCCTCGGCTACTAGCAACTGTGTGGAGGAGGGGTGGGGGCACGTGCGCGATCACGGAAGGCTTTATCATGTGGACGCGCCGACAGTGTTGTTGTCATTACTTAGAATTCCTCATGGGGGCAACAGAAACTACACACTATAGCTTTAACTATACTTTTCCACATACAGACATTGTATGTATTGATGTAATGTTTTGCAGGTACAGTATAAGTATTAGGATTTAATATGAATGAGGAAAACAAAAAAATACTCTGCAAATGAATAGTAGATAAATTGACATTATTTGTGGGACATGGAGCTGAGATGAATCTGTATAATTTTACCCTCTTTCAGAAACCTTTACCTCCTTATTTCTTCTCGTAAACTATGATAA
Organism: Sander vitreus; assembly: GCF_031162955.1. Taxonomy (NCBI): domain Eukaryota; kingdom Metazoa; phylum Chordata; class Actinopteri; order Perciformes; family Percidae; genus Sander; species Sander vitreus. The sequence goes on along the minus strand of NC_135861.1, from coordinate 13,729,587 downwards.
CATAATACAATCTTATTCTCATTTACACGCAATACGCATTTGTACTGGCCATTAAGCCCTGTCACTGGCTGTAGAAAGTTTGTGATTGGGCATCTTCAGAAATGGTCACGCTGTTAATTATATTTTCTATGGGGAGCTTTAGTGTTCTGAGACTAAAACTCTTGTTGCATTGTTTGAAGTGCTTATCAGAGGTGGAAAGTAACAAATTACAATTACTCGCGTTACTGTAATTGAGTAGTTTTTTTATGTACTTCTACTTTTTAAAGTAGTTTTTAAAATCTGTAATTGTACTTTTACAATACAAACCCCGATAAATTCTGCTGAAGTTGAACTCAAAGGAAAACATTACACATTGCCTACATGTTTTATTTTGTCATTACACTTTGTAAAGGTAAGGTGTTCCTTTGATTAAAAACAACTAGTTTGTTAGAAAAGTACTTTGAGTACAGTTTATATCGGTAATTTTACTTGTACTTAAGTAAAAGTTAATTCAAGTAATAGTACTTTTACTTAAGTAGAATATTTTTTTACTCTTTTCACCTCTGGCCCAGTCCATAGCCATGTTATACCTCAGATTATTTAAAAAAGGAAAATGTGTTTAGATTTCTGCTAAGTAAATGCTATTTCCTGCTAACAGGAAATCAGATAATCAGGTATGTTGCTTTTTTATAACATAGTTTTACCCACATTTCTGTCCTGCTGCAATGTTCATTTATAAAACAGCATGTGCAGCAAGTGCATAGCATAAATACACTGTAAGACGTGTGTTAAAATGTATTAAATTACAAATTGACAGATTTCTGATTAACAGCTAATTCAGTGAATATCAACAGTTGAAACATTTATCATTATGTCACTGTTTTCCACACAAAACAGATATTAGTGTTTTTATAATATGGCTTTAGTATTGTATCATGGAATAGGACAAATTAAAGGGATGTATTTCTCTGAAATATAACAAGGTAACACTAAAACACAAAGTGTGAGGAGCATCAAGGTGAGTCAAATTTCCTTTTGATCCCAGTGTGCTGAAAAGAAGCAATCATTTACTGTATCTACCAGTTTTGCACATGAAAATTGTTCTGCTAAATTGTTCTTGATTAAGCTGATGGTTACGGAGCCCCAGACGTGACATGCGGGAAAAATAAATAAATTGTGGCCACAATATAGGTATAATGTGCGCACAAAATACTAATTTGTGGCCACAACATACTAATTTGTGGCCACAAAATAGTATTTTGTGTGCACATTATACCATATTGTGGCAACGAAATAGGTATAACGTGCGCACGGAATGCTAATTTGTGGCCATGAAATACTAATTTGTGCGTTTGTTTTAATATCATGCCCATGAATTACCTGGACACCGGTAGAAGCTGGAAGATTTACATGTGCATAAGGAGAATATCTTTTCTTATTCTGTTATCATCAATATGTTGTTGCACAGCATTTAATCATGCGGTTATTTATATTTTATATTTTTGTTTCAACGGGCAGCCTTAATGCCTGCTGTCGTCTCACTGCACTTACGAACTTTATCCTCGTTACTAGCTTAAACGTTTTTGTTAGTATGGGGCCGTAAAGCCATGCTTGTTTGTGTCTAGGAGCTGCAGCACACTACGGGGTGTGCTGAATTGTGTAAATAATAAACTTCGAAATTGTTTGAATTGTTTAATGTGTCACTGTCATGATTGTGATTTTCTGTTTTTCTGTTCTGATGTTCTGTTTCCTGTTTTATTTTGTAGTCTTCTGTGTCTTGTCTCCTTGTCTTGTCTACTTTACTTCCTGTCTTTAGTTTCCCGCCCCTTGTGACTGTCTTATTTGTTTCACCTGTTGTATCACCTGTCCCTTGTTAGTCCTCGTTACCTCTTGTATTTAGTCTCTGTGTCTCCCTTGTCTTTTGTTGGATCATTTTATTCTGTTGCTGTGTTTTCTGTTGGATGCTGGCTCTGTGCTGCTCGTGGATTCTGTTTTTTGTGTACCGTGCTGATCTGTTCCTGTTGTGGATTCCGTTTGTTCCTGCCTGGCTACCTTCCTGAGGACTTTGTGTAAGACTCATTTTTGTTTAATAAATAATCTAAACTGTATTTGGGTCCAAGCCTTTCCTGACAAACCGTGACAGAATGATCCGACCAAACATGGACCCAGCAGAGATGATTTCTGATGAACTTTATGACCTTTTGTGTGAACTTATGGAACTCAAAGCCTGGTGGAGGAAGGCTAACGATGATTGCCAGGAGGCAATTTTGGCATTGGCTCTTAAGAAGGTTTTGGAAAAACCTTGGTTAAAGGACTCTATTCCTAACTGGGTTACAAGCTTCATTTTTGCTCCAGCTCCTCCACTTACTAAAGGATTGTGTTCAGTCAAACCTGTTGACTCCACCAATGCTTCACTCAGTCACGTACCAGCTCCTCATCAGATTCCAAGCCAGCTAGCACCCACTAGCCTGCCTGCTTCTAGGCCTGCTAGCATTGTGGCTACAGGTTCTCTGTTTTTGACCCCGCCTACCCCTTTGCCTGCTTCTCCCAGTCAGGAAGTTTCTCCACCTGGAGGAAAGCCAGAGACTTATATGACTTTGTTCCAGTACCTAGCTAAATGGACTGAGGAGGCCAAAGCCGCTAGATTACTAGCTGGTGATCTACGGTCCAGTTCGCCTTCATGCAGCTCCCTTGAGCAGTCTTTTGAAGGGACCCGTCTGGCCATATTTTCTGGGAACCGTGGAGGCCGCAAGAGAGGACGTGGTCGACATGGTCCCCAACGCCATGCACTGGTTCAACCGCTCTCCAGTGGACCGGAGCCCGAGTTGTACAGTAGACTAGAGCCTGTGCTCTCCGTTTGAGCCTGTGCTGTCCTCGAGTCCGTGCTGACCAGTGTTACTGTTCCTGAGTCTACTAGTTTTCCCGAGTGCAAGTTGACCATTGTTCCTGAGCAGACGTCCAGCCTTCCAGAACCTCCGCAGACGTCCAGCCGTCCAGAGTCTCCGATGACAGCTCTTCAAGAGCCAGAGCGGAACAGAGTTCCAGAGCCTGCGCTGACCAGTCTTCTAGAGCCTTCATTGAACCCGGCACTTCAGAGACTGTGTCGTTGCCCGGCCCCCCAGAGACTTTGCCTTTGTCGGTCCAACCAACTTCTGATCCAGTTACCCTTGCCGACTTCTGAGCTTGTTGCCTGTTCCTGATTCTGTTGCCTTATCGGCGGACCCGCCTACTCCCGTTCCTGTTACCTTGTCTGCAGACACTGTCGCAGCTGACCCGTCGCCTGTCTCCAGTTCAGCTGACCCATCACCTGCCCGGCCCACAGAAGGGATTTGCCTTTGTTGCCGGTCTTGAGAAGAGAATCGCTTTTGCCGCCGGCCTTCAAAAGGGATATCGCCTTCGCCGCCGGCCTTCAAAAGGGATATCGCCTTCGCCGCCGGCCGCCTGAAGGGTTCTGCCTTCGCCGCCGGCCGCCTGAAGGGTTCTGCCTTCGCCGCCGGCCGCCTGAAGGGTTCTGCCTTCGCCGCCGGCCGCCTGAAGGGTTCTGCCTTCGCCATCCCAGAGGGACACCTCCTTCTCCGCCAACTGCCAGAGGGACACCTCCTTCTCCACCGGCCGCCAGAGGGGTCCCATCTGTGCTGCGCCTCTCTGTTCCATGTCCCGAGTTCCTCTGTTTCCCCCAGGCCTCTCTGGTCCTCGGTTTCCCCCAGGCTTCTTTGCCCACTAGTTTCCCGTGCCCTAGTGCCCATGGTCCCCAGTTCCCACTATCCTCTGGTCCCTAGCCCCGTTTGACTTTTTTGTTCCTCCGTTCCTGCCTGGCTACCTTCCTGAGGACTTTGTGTAAGACTCATTTTTGTTTAATAAATCATCTAAACTGCATTTGGGTCCAAGCCTTTCCTGACAAACCGTGACAGTCACATTACTGTAGTAGGAATAATGTTAATGAAGCCTGGAAGGGCAAACCTATGGAGCAGGAGAACCAAATCTCCCAAAAAATAATAAATAAGACTTAAAAGAGGCTATAGAGTAATATTGAGTGGTTTCTGTTATACCTTGTTTATAAGTTTGCGTTATGCTTCTTCTCAAAGATTGAACAACATATTTGTCGAAAATATTGATTGAATTTTCACTATAGGGTATTGTGAGAATATTTCTCCAATTAGTAGTGCTATTAGTTAGCCTAGTGCACCTCTAATAAGTACAGTATATGGTACTATTAGTTTTGATTTCCTGTGGTTTACAGGTGAAGGCATGGATGCTCGGCTGCGAGAATTTTTGAAGGAGCCCCAAATTGAAAAGGATGTGATCCATAAACTTCAAGATGAAAATGTAAGCCACTGCAGTTGCTGTGTATGCTTTTGTCAAATATGTATGTTAAGAACATGGTCACACCAGAACAGGCACACTGAATGTCCAATGCAAATTGGGCCCGCATTCAGTTTTTTAAAACATTCATTTGGCAGCAAAAGTGTGCACACTCTTAGAAATGTTTTATGTAATGGAATCAAATGTATGTGTTTTAAAATCAAGTGTTTACTTTAAAAAAATATCTAGCAAAATTACATTATACAAGAAAAATATTAATAAATATTAACTACACCCTTTAATGAAGCTATATCCTAAATTCCTTAAATATACATTGACATATTCTAATTTGCATGGCATTCATTCCTTTTATTGATTTAGAGTATCTTATATTTTTTCAGATTGATGAAACTGTCATTCCACTAATGACAGACAGTGACCTAGCCAAGTACATCCCCAAAGCTGAGGATAGTCTCCACTGTGGCCTTTTGCAGACAAGCAGCACTAACAACAAGCACCATCGAGGACAGAAACCGTCCTTTCAAGGCTACGTCAAAGACTCTCCGGAACTGAGGAGACACCTAGAGCTCGACAAAAGAGATAATCTAAGCGGGCAGCAAATGCCAAACGGAAAGTGAGGCGGATTGAGGTTGGCTGGATGGATTTCGATGTGAAAGAGCAAAGGTACAAACAGGTGAAGTCTGTAAGCGGTGGAGGAACCAGACATCTCTCTGTTGACAAAGATGAAACAGTGGCAGATATCAAAGTTATGGCTGAAAATCTTTTCTTCCCCAAAGAAAAAACTCTTTCCCACTAACTCATATTGAGAGCTCCCAGATACATGTTAAGATGTCCAATAGAGTAGAAGAGTTATATAACCAAAGCAAGGTCAAAATTCTTAGACTTTATTTGTGCACCAAAAAGAAAACAGGACAGCAGCCCACAGTAGGAGAGGAGGATGATCTCGCAATAACCCAGCCCCCAGTGAGAGATCTCACTGAACATGAACAGAAACAGGCTGTTGAGGATCTGTTGGTGGAAAACAGAAATTCAGAGTCACCAAATGTCGATGAAACTAATTATCGAGCTTCCTCAAGTGAAGACTTGGAACTGAATGACACATAGACCGTGGGATGGTTTGCTAACTCTGGGTTCTGAGGCAGTCATTATCATAAGTGGGGATGACAGGTTGGATGTAACTGTGGATGAACCAAACCAAAACACCAGAGGCCTGTACTACGAATCAAGAATCAACATGCCCTGGATTTCTTTCAGTTACCCGGCTTCACTAACCCTAACAACCGCGGTCCTGCATAAGCTGTGTCACGACGGTGGTTAACAACTAGTTCAGTCAACCCAGGGTTTCACAATCCAACTTCATTGCAACAAACATACAAAAGACATGGCAACTTTTATCGCAATTCTTTACAAAAGCTCCTGCGAAATCAGGCATTTTGGGCCGCAACAATTTAAAAAAGGCCGCGAAATCCTGGAGGGACTGGACAGAGCTGTCCTTTTGAAGGCTTTGGAGGACTTTCATTCAGTGGACACAGATGAACTTCTCGATGTACTCGATGCATATGAATGCAAGCAAGTCCCTAACAAGGACACACTGCTGTTTTAGCACATACAGGACACAAAGTAATCATCCAGGCCCCAATGTATGTCATTACGTATTGGCGTCCTGTTGTGGGCACCATAGCTAGTTTATTTCCACCAGAGGGTCTGAATCATCACATTGCACAAAAAAAACAACTGCAAAAACAGTGAAGCAGCTTCTAAACTTCCCAGAGGAGAAGAGAACAGCCCAATCAACACCTTCTCAGTATCTGAAAAGGTACATCGGGGAAATTGATCGCAACACTCTTCAGCTCTTCCTTTGGTTCTGTACAGGATCCGATCTCCTGGATAAGGCCATACTGATTGAGTTCATGGAAACCACAGATTTCCTCCACAGACCACAGTCCCACACATGTGGATGTGTATTAAAGCTGCGCACTGGTTACCACACACCACAGCTATCAGATTTCCATAGTGAATTTACTTACTTTTCCACTTTAAAAAAATCATCTGTATGCTATATTCGGAATATTTTCAGCTTCACCTGGTCATAAAACAGCTGTTTCCTTTAACAGTAAAGCTCCTGTATTGTGTAAGCTCATTTGTACCTGCTGCATACTATTACTCCAGTTAGTGCCAAAAGAAACAGATGTTTAAGTCGAGGTAAAGCACTGACAATATTCCAAGTAAAGCGTACAGTTAAACTGTTTTGGAAGTGGGACAACAAATGTTGCTGTGTTACTGCCTCTGTTCTTAGCAGTGTATCACTCTGCTTTTAAAAACTGGGAGCTTACTGACCACTGTCTACTGCATGTAATATACTGAGAATGTACCTCATACTACCCCACTTAAAAAAAACAAATGATCCCTTTTGCAACCCCATCAGAAACAAGAATGTGAGCCTTGACTGATCGTTTTAAGGTCTTTAAAACTGAGTGAGTTGTTTACACTTTATTTCAAGTAACATTATTTTGTAACTATGAACCTGGCTAACAGGAGGCTTGGAACACAGTTCCTATCCTGTTATTCTTGTTAGTGTACATACAAAATACAACATGTGTTGCTTTCAGTTATAGTGTATTTTAAAAAAGGTCAAACAGTTTTGTCATCTCTGTTACATTCCATACATCTTCACACTTTTCTTACGGCATTGTTTTAAACATGCTGTGATTTGTTATAGAGGACACAATTTATCCAACGTGGGATTGTTTTGGTTTAATTATTCAGTTTTATTCTTGTCCACCATTATTTAAACATTAGTCTTGCATTGCCAGACCTATTTCCACAGCTCTGCGGAGGAAGAACACCATAATGCATGTACATAGGTCTTCTTGTTTAATTGATCATAACAATAGAGTTGTGTCATTACCAGTCTGTGTGGTGGCTGTCCAGGGTGGTACTGTCCTTATTAGGGATGGATACAACATTTTCTCTTACCATTTGCAGACAGTTTAAATCACACACTAGCTGATGCCGGTAAGAAGTCTGTTTATGTTGATTTCTTAACTCTAAAGCGGAATACCAAAAACACATAACAAACATAGCTTTAAATGATATGAACATATGTTTTGTAGCAGTTGTGTTTACAGTTTGACAAGATAATATCAATATGGATCAGCATGAAGGATTATAATTAGGGCTGTCAGCATTAACGCGTTAATCGCGATGCGATTAAGGGCCAACGTGATGCGATTAATTTTTTTTAATCGCATGCCGGCATTTATTAATTTATTTTACACTTCACTCGGCTTTGCGTCGTGCCTAACAGGCTACTATTTTGACCCTTTGCAGCACCGTTATCATCAAGCTGCCACCTCGTAACACATCTTGCTGCTGCAGGCATGATGGAGAAAGACAGCAGCAATGAAATCCTGAATGGCGCTTTTTATTTTCAAAACTCCCTGACGGCTCGTAGACAAGTCAAAAGCCATATGCACATTGTGTAAAGCCGAATTAAAATATCACCGAAGCACGTCAAGCTTGAGCTACCACTTACGGAGCTAAGCATAGTAGTACAGTTAACGTGATGCTACCCGCTAGCATGCTACTATTTTGGAGAGTGCTACTTGCTGACCTGTGGATGAAACCAAATCCCAAAAAATTACTACAGCTCTTGCGAAACGGGTGGCAACTAACTGCAGACCTGTCAGCATCGTAGAGGACTCAGGTCTTAAAGACGTACTACGGTTGACCTGTCTCGTTGCCGTCGAGGGGGACAGTAGTTTTCACGGATACACAGCCTGTACGACACGGAGAAAGCAGCCCAACTGGAACAGCTGCAAAGTGCTGCAAACGCTGTCTCATTAACCGGTGATCACTGGACGTCAGTGAGTAATCAACATTATTTAGGAGTTACTAAACACTATATTGACTCTAGTAAGGATAGGGATTTTTTGTTTTTTAGTTAGGCACTTGGTGGAATTGTGCCATAATGACAGATTCACATATTTTTCTTTTGTTTACAGTTAATAAATAATTACAAATCTTAAAATCAAGTTCATAAAGTAACTTTCTTTGCATTCATTTGATTCCCAATCAAGATACACTGGTAAAAATTGCTTTTGATTGTTAATATGTACTTAAAAACTGTTCTGAAATGCAAAACAATAGAATTTTAATCGTGATAAAATATGCGATTAATCGCGATTAACTATAGAAATTCAGCAATTAATCGCAATACAACAACTGACTAAGTACATTGAACAAATTAATGACTGGATGTGCCAGAACTTTCTTAAATTAAATGATGAAAAAACTGAGGTGGTTGTTTTTGGAGCAAAGGAGGAACGATTAAAAGTCAGCACTCAGCTTCAAACGATAATGTTAAAAACAACAGACAAAGCCAGAAATCTTGGTATAGTCATGGACTCAGACCTGAATTTTAACAGCCACATTAAGACAATTACAAAGTCAGCCTATTACCACCTTAGAAATATATCAAGGGTTAAAGGACTTATGTCTCAGCAGGATCTGGAAAAACTTGTCCATGCTTTTATCTTCAGTAGACTTGACTACTGTAACGGTGTCTTAACAGGTCTCCCTAAAAAATCAATCAGACAGCTGCAGCTGATTCAGAACGCTGCTGCTCGAGTCCTCACTAAGACCAAGAAAGTGGATCACATCACTCCAGTTCTGAAGTCTCTACACTGGCTTCCAGTGCCTCAAAGAATTGATTTCAAAATACTTTTGCTGGTTTATAAATCACTAAATGGTTTAGGGCCAAAATACATTTCTGATCTGCTACTACACTATGAACCACCCAGACCTCTCAGGTCATCTGGGACAGGCCTGCTTGTTGTCCCCAAAGTCAGAACTAAACAGGGGGAAGCAGCGTTTAATTTTTATGCTCCACATATCTGGAACAAACTCCCAGAAAACTGCAGGTCTGCTGCAACTCTCTGTTCTTTTAAATCAAGGCTGAAGACCTATCTTTTCGATGTTGCCTTTCTTTAAATAAGCATTGTTGACACTGTATAACAATCTATATAAACATATAAAGAGAAATTCCTATAACAAATAATAGAATTGAATTTATGATTATTCCGGTGACATTCTTTTGCAGTAACGGACATATCTCTGATTATTTCTCTGATGCAGGCATGACAATAGTTGACAGAAGAGACAGACGTTGGGCTGGTCAAAAAGTTAGTCGAAGTAACTAACTAATTTAGGCAGAAGGCCTAAAAAGAAAAAAATAGTCTATAAACACTCTGAGCGAGTTCTTGACTATTTAGAGACAGACTGCAGAAGAAATAAAATAGTTTAAGAACACGTTCTGGACTATTAAGAGATTTTTGTCTGCAGGGCTGTACCGGGCTTTGCAAGGTTTGCCGAAGAAAAGAACTAAGATTTGCGGTGACGACCACATCGAAAATGATAAGAGTTATACTAAAGAGATACTAAAGGAAAAGCTTCTGTAACTATGGGGAATGAAACCTCAAAGCCGTGCGACGCATCTGGACCCATAGTGGGTGAGATGGTTAGAAAGTATGGACCAGACTGCTTGATATATCTGTCATATTGGTCAAAAAGCTTTGGCTTTCCAAAAACTGGATCACTGAGTTCAGGAAAGTTATTTTATCTGCTTTTATATATTTAACTGTTTTAACTGCTCTTCAATGTTTAATTTCTTATACTGCACTGTAACTTTTTTTTTTTTTTTTCTCGTATTTTATGTTTTTTTATTTTTTAATCTGTTTTCATGTAAAGCACTTTGAATTGCCCTGTTGCTGAAATGTGCTATACAAATAAAGCTGCCTTGCCTTGCCTTGCCTTAAAAAAAATTAATCGTTTGACAGCCCTAATTATAATTCTAGCTAACAATAGCTATCAGGATGAGTTCAACTATTGACAGATTGCTAATAATTATTTTGTTTCCAACAAAAACACAAGAAAAACAACAAAATATTTCTGTTGTACTGCCAGCTCAAATAACTGTGGACGAACCGAGTCCCTCAGCTGAACATATAAATCAAGTGACTGGGACATGGTAGATGGGTACTCCAAGCCTGATTCCTCCATTGTTATTGTGCACAAATCAAACACGTCCGCATCACATGGGACTGAACTTAAAAATGTGCAGCTGTCTTTACATGTGGTCAAATCTTCAGTAAGTAGAACAAAGAAGTCTTCTGTCCCCCAAAGGTGTGGGGCCATGTACATGACATCAGGTATCCCACTGGGCACGTTAGTGTTCTTGGAGGGCCGTATACGGTGAGCATTCCAAACATCCCGTATATCATTTAATACCTCCTGTATAGAAACAATAACGATTAGGGTATTAGTAGGCCTACAAATTAGTACGCAATTTAAACATGGATTAAGTGAAATGCCTACAAAGCAGAGCTCCTGCCTTATATTGACTAAGAAAAAATATAGTTTTTGTAAGCAAATAAAAGAAAATCGTATTATTAGCCTATATGTCTTGTTTCACAACAGTCTAAAGAACCAGTAGGCCTACATCACAGATAAACATAAACGCAACTGGCCTACATTTCTAAGCTTACATGAAGGTAATGCAAGTTGATGGCAGAGGTTCTGACGCTTACTATCGTTATAATATATTTACCTGAATGACTGGCATGAAGCAGTAGTGTGTTAAAGCTTTGTCCAGAACAACCCCAGAGAAAAAACCTTCATCCTTCAGTCTCCTAGAAGTGTGATCCATTGTTCGATTCCTTCTTTTCTCATCACTCTCCACCAGCTCTCAATTCTCTGGTTTGCGGTACTTGGCCCTGTGATGTAACTTCTCTCCGCTGCTCTGTCATCTACATCATCTCTCGTAGAGACCGCTGAATGTCTCTAACCACCACGTTCTCTGTGCCCAAGTTGGTTCGTACGAGCCTTGGGCAGCCCTCACAGCGCTCTACTGCCTCCACAAAGTAGCCCCCAATAACTTTTGAGTCGCTGTTCGTGAAGGCGGCCTGCAGCCAAATTATATTGCGCGACAAACCATCGATGCAGCCATTAATGCATATTCCGTGTGGCTTCAATTTGTCATATGAGTCAATGTGCCAAACAAAGACATCTGGTCTGGCGAGCTTGGGAGCTGATGGGGTCCAGTAGAGAGAGGAGGATCCTGACGTCTTCTTTTCTTATAGAGATACCTTGTTGTATACACTTTGTATACATCCACCGGTAACCGTGATCCTTTCCAGGGCCTTTCAGTTGGTCAACAACAAAATATATACCGGCATCCAAGTCATACCTTAGGCTCTCAATATTCTGTTTAAATGCCTCTCGGTAATAACGATTCCTTGCAATACCAAATTACAATCAAATACCACATTAGCAATGCTTCAGTGATTTTAACTGCACAAAGGAACAGACGGAAACTGGAGGCCGCGTTGAATTGCACTGCTGCAACTGCTGCAAAGTCATTTTCAAGAGAAATGCTGGTCAATCTCTGCTGAACAGCAAAACAACATGTGTCCAACAGCTTTCCATTTAAAAACTAATGGAGCTGTTGAATCGAGATGTTGGACAAGTAAACCTGAATGACACCAAAACAGCTGGTGAGGGGTGATGATGATGAACTTCTGCACGACAGGGTTATATAAAGCAGAACAGACATACAAGTGCGCATGCATAGACTCATTCGCAAAACACACACACACTAACCTCTCAAGGGAGCACCTCCATAGCCTTCTGTACGGTGGCCGACAGGGACAAACTTAAGAAAACACATGCAAATAGACAAAACACAAGCAAATTAAGAAAACAACTTCATTAATTTGACAACACAATCGCAGCATTCAGCACATGTGCTGCAAATACACACAACACAACCAAATACATAAATGCGCTTCAGATAAAAAAAGATGCAAAAAGAAAAGCACACAAACCCCAAAAACAAATGCAACAAAAAAAACGCTGCATCCAGATTACACAACGGAAGTTCTCCAGGCTTCCAGGCTGCAGCCTGAAGAACTCCATAGACAGTAAAAAGAGAACTCCCATATGGCATACTCCCGTCTCATGCCCTCTCAGCTGGTGCCATCCCAGAGCTTCAACTTTTCAAAATAAAAGCTTGTGTCTGGTCCGCTATCATGCTAATGAATACAATAACTTTTTCAGCAGATGTCTTAGTTACAACACGATGGAGTTAGCAAAGCAGTTTTGTATTTATTTGGGCGGGCGGGATTTATTCAGTTTGATAAATCCAACGTTAAATTGGCTGGTTTACTAAACAGGGAGGGACTATAAATACTGTCTGTTTTTTGTTTTTTGTAGGCCGTTGTTGTATAATCACAATATTACACTTAAGGAGACCTACACTTCAGTGATGCACCTTTCAGACCTTGAAATGAAACCCTATGTAATATGGCTTAAACAAACGTCAACGTTAAATGTTGATGCAGTTTTAAATGTTTTATTATCACGAGTTTACAGATGTCTCTGCTGATTGAGTATCACCTGTGACCTGAGCCGAGACACACCCACCAAACGAGAGAAAACATATCTCAAACATAGACTTACAATTGAAACCAGATATTTACATACACTTCAGAAAAAAACACAAAAACTTTTATTTCTTTACTGTCATACATTAAATCAGAGTAAACTTTTTCTGTTTTAGATCAATACATTTTAACATATTTTTTGCATTTGTTAAATGTCAGAATCGAGTGAGGGAGAATTTCTATGTATTTTATTTATCACTTTCATCAAAGTAAGAAGTATACATACACTAAGTTTATTGTGTCTTTAAACAAAAAGAAAACTCCAGATGATTCCATTCTGAGCTTAAGAAGCTTCTGATAGGTTAATTGATTCCATTTGAGTTAATTGGTGGCACACCTGTGGATGCATATAAAGGCACACCTCAAACACAGAGCCTCTTTCTTTGACATCATGGGAAAATCAAGAGAAATCAACCAAGACATCAGGAAAAGAATTGTGGACCTCCACAAGTGTGGCTCATCCTTAGGTGCAATTTCCAGATTCCTGAAGGTCCCATGTTCATCTGTTCAGACAATAATACACAAGTATAAAAAACATGGGAATGTACAACCATCATACCGCTCAGGAAGGAGACGGATTCTGAGTCCCAGAGAGGAACATTTTTTGGTGCGAAATGTGCGTATCAATCCCAGGACAACAGCAAAAGACCTTGTGAAGATGCTAGCTGAAACAGGTAAGACAGTGTCATTATCCACAGTAAAACGAGTCCTGTACCACCATGACCTAAAAGGTTACTCTGGGAGAAGAAAGCCATTACTTCAAAACCACCATAAAAAAAGCCAGACTACAGTTTGCAGCTGCACATGGGGACAAAAATCTTAATTTCTGGAGACATGTCCTGTGGTCTGACGAAACAAAAATTGAACTGTTCGGCCATAATGATAAACGGTATATTTGGAGGAAAAAGGGCGAAGCTTTGAAGCCTCAGAACACCATCTCAAGTATGGGGGTGGTAGTATAATGTTGTGGGGCTGCTTTGCTGCAGAAGGGACTGGTGCACTTCACAAAATAGATGGCATTATGAGAAAAGAAAATGTTGTGGATATATTGAAGCAACATCTGAAGACATCAGCCAGGAAGTTAAAGCTTGGGTGCAAATGGGTCTTCCAAATGGACAATGACTCCAAGCATACCTCCAAATTAGTTACAACGTGGCTTAAGGACAACAAAGTCAAGGTATTGGAGTGGCCATCACAAAGCCCTGATCTCAATCCCATAGAACATTTGTGGGCGGCACTGAAAAGGCGAGTGCGAGCAAGAAGGCCTACAAACCTGACCCAGTTACACCAGTTCTGTCAAGAGGAGTGGGCCAAAATTCCAGCAAACTATTGTAGAAAGCTTGTGGAAGGATACCCAAAACGTTTGGCCCAAGTCAAACAGTTTCGGGGCAATTCTACCAAATACTATAATAAAAGGAAGTGTATGTATACTTCTGACTTGGATGAAAGTGAAAAAAAAAATACATAAAAATTCCCCCTCGCTCGATTCTGACATTTAACAAATGCAAAAAAATATGTTAATATGTATTGATCTAAAACAGAAAATGTTTACTCTGATTTAATGTATGACAGTAAAGAAATACAAGTTTTTGTGTTTTTTTTCTGAAGTGTATGTAAATATCTGGTTTCAACTGTAATATTTAGTCTATGATCTCAAAGCAGGTGCACACTGTTCTGTGATTGAACGTCTCTCTCTCTCTCTCTCTCTCTCTACCCTCTAGTCTGGCCAATTTAAGTGACCAGGTGTAGCCTCTTCAGAGTAGCTAACACAACAGCCCTCCAATCACTGTGTTCTCACCAACATCACAATCATATGCGATTAATTATTCTGCTTTTTCACACTTTGGGACTGAAAACATCCAATCAGCTATCCTATTTTTCTTCTTTGAAATGTTGAGACCGGCTTCTGCTGTCACACTGACATGCAAGAGACCTTCACCTCTTTATTCTCTCTGAGGAGATATTTTACTAAGCTAATGCTTTATGTCAGATCATTTGATAAAGTCATGAAGAAACCTTTTCTAAACAAGCATTGTTGAATAGTGTAGAATATACTTACTGTAGGGCAGCTATAATCTATATTTTTATAATAATGTATCAAATGTCAATGTAAAGGGGCTCACTCGTAGTGATGACGGCAGAGAATTATCACCTGAACCTGCAGCTCCCCTCGGCTTTACAGAGCTTTATAGTGAGTTTCAGCTTATTGTTTAGCCGTCAGTTATTGCAGGTTTTAGCTCTAAATTGTGTTCAAAGGGTTGACCGTGGTTCAGAAAAAGTATTGTTCACTATGATGTTGTTAGGTCAAGCCACTGACCCACAACAATGCCTTGGGGCTATCCATCCCCAAGTCTAGCTTAGCTGACAGTTGATAGGACTGAATGGGGTCAAAAAGTGAGGTTATTGGGATAAACGGAAAATCAAAGTCCAGCTACAATCTTTTGTCTGTGCTTTAGTGTGACCTATGGCTACTTTGTGGCTACAGCTGAACAGGAACCATAATAGGATGCATCTGATATTTTCCCCAGCTAGACCGGAATAGCACAAATACACGCCAGTAACAACCAGTATGCCACAACATCATCTATGTGCTAGCCAACACACTATACAATTACAAACATCTGTTTGATTACATACCATTAAATCATTAGCTGATATTCATATAATGAGGTCATCAGCAAAGATGTGACCACCTAATACACAGCTTCTCTCACCACACATTGACTCCCCAGCCAGAGTTGGCCAGCTCAGTGTACCAACCTATCTAATCAACCTCCGTCGCCCTCACCCCCCCTCCACCACCACCACCACAGTCTCTCTCAGCCATTCTTCTGCTCCATTGAGTACAAAGCCACTCGCGCCCCTCTTCTCTACTCAAGCTGAATCATTGGCAGTGACAAACATCATTATAATGTTCCTCAATGAGCGTTCCACCTTTAGCTGCATGTTGTAGCCTGCGGGGGGCTCTTCTCCTGAGTGGGATCTATGTGCTGCTGAACCGTGTTTGTATGCTCGCAGTTTGAACGTCCACTCCAGTGAATCACACACCCAATTCACTTCCCTGTCCTCTCTGCTTTTTTAGAATATTATGCATCAGCTGGAAGATTTTTAAGGGAAGAAGACTGACATCATGTAGCATTTTCATTATAAGTTAGTGACGTTCTGGTGACTCTTAGATGACTGATTGCTGAGAATACAAATGAAAAAAAGAAAACGTTAATAAAGCACAGATTTATGTTTCCTTTTAATTTATTTTGGAAAGGCACTGCACAGTGATTTAAGCAATAAAAGAAAGAAAAGTTCAACCAAGTGAGATATAGTTATAGTTCACATTTTAGTAACCAACAGAAGTATTGGTGCATTGATGCCAGAATGGTTCTGGATAATTTGGTACTCTCGAGATGTATGTTCTACTCACACAAATTAGACTAAATACATGAATGAAAACATATTTTTGAATTACACATATTTGTCAATAGATGATGTACAATCACAAGTTCAGCTCTGTCTCCTAAAAATGACCTTCCTATACAATGAAACTGCAATCTCAATTACGTTTCGAAGGAAATGTATTTTGTCCAGTTTGTCTTTGATGTATAAATACATTTCTAATCAAGGTCCATGAAAGTCAACGTTGACTTGTTTATGTAAAGTGCTAGACTTATCATACATAAAATTATGTAACAGACATTCTTGTTTTAACCCAAATCATCATTGTTTTCTAGATCTAACCAAGTAGTTTTGTTTCAAATTTACAACATTAACCAGGTTTTTTCAAAAGAGCAACCGCTTAACAATGTATGCTGGGCACTGGAAAATACGTTTCCCTTTAAACATAATTGAGAATAGAGTTTCGTTGTATAGGAACATAATTGTTTAGGAGACAGGGTTGACAGGTCATAATCTTTGGCCAGTGGTATCTTTTGCTCATTTGTACTGATATTGATGATTTACAACACAACTTGTGGAACTGCTGCAGATCCATCCTATACCAATCTAGTCTTTTTTTTCCAATGCTCACCATCTTAGTTCACCGTGTTAGTATTGCTATACTGTCCATTAGACAACTGCCTTTCCATTATTCAAATAAAAATGAAAAATGTAAAAACATATTTTAATAGGTTTTAATGCAGAGGCAATATGTACATAGGCTACTATGTATTTATGTAGGCCTATGTGTGTGATTATGTTAACTCAATCACAAAACATTCTCTAGTTCTCTAATTTATTGGTGTTCCACTTAATGTAAATTACAGTGACTTTATAATTGAAGGGCCCTAATATGCATGAAATATTAATCCATGGTCTATTAGCACAGTGTCACAGAGTCTGTTGGGGGCTCAAGTGTTCATCACGACAGAGCTGAGTTTGGAGTAAGTCTACTGCAGGCTGTTTCAAGTATTAACGCTTTGGATCCTTTGTGAATTTGACATACTGAGCTCCCAAGAAAAGTCATGTATCTTAATGGGCAGGCTTTTTACTAGGCTATATATATATACTAGGGGTGGAACGGTACACAGAAGTCACGGTTCGGGTTCATACCTCGGTTCAAACATCACGGTTCGGTACAATGGAGGGAAAAGCAAAACAAAAATGCAGAAGGCAATTTTTTTTATTGTGCATGTCTCAGGCTGTCCACTGAGCTAGCTGTAACAAAAAAAGTGTAGGCTATAAAGTAAGATGTAAACAGTAAACAATAAGTAGGCTACCATGCATCATCTCCAGACTCCATCTGTAACTTGTAAACAAAATAAGACAATCAGCTAGTAATGTGATATGTAGGCAGAGCTCGGGAGCTTCAGAGCTAAGGGCAGGGCTACAGATTAGGTGTCCCTAAAGAACCGCGTCTTTAACAGTAGATCCGCATTACATTAATTAATTTGCACACAAGTTTTATTTATTTTTATACCGTGTATTCTCCGTGTAAATTCATGTAGGCTACCGAACCGAGACGCCCGTACCGTTTCGGTTCAATACAAATAGCCTACTTATTCTACTTCGTTTAAGAATGCTTGATTCTGATTGGCTGGGAGGAGGGCATTAACCTGGCAGGTTGCCCGCTGACTGAGCACAGCGTCATCAAATAGTAGATCAATATGCAGCTTGTATTTTTTTTCTATCACAGAAATTTCAAACATGAGGTCCATTGTAAAAATAAACCTTGTTTAAAAAAGTTTTTAAAATGTGTCGGAAATCTATCGGAGGGTCAGTCGATACATAGTTTCGCAGGCGAGATACAATGCAACTACGTTATTAAACTAACATTAGTGATCAGATGCAGCCTTTTGTGTTTGCTAAAGAAACTAATTAACGTTAGCTACAGTTATTCACCGTAGTTCTAAACATTACAGTGTTTTAAAAATGGATGAATTCATTGTCAATTTTAATATATTTGGAGGAGGGAAGACATTTGAGGACTGGTTAAAGAGCGACGAGGACGATGGAATGACAAAAGAAAAAGACAAGGCCCAGGGTACCCGTTTCCGAGATCTGACAGATGAGGAGCTGCGTACAATTGAAGACGGGGCCCTTGAATCAAACACGAAAAATGCAACTGCCTTTGCTATCAAGGTTTTCACCGAGTGGAAGAGCCACCAGAAGGATAGACTGACAGTGACACCCTAATATATACTTTATACAATACAATTATTATTTCATTGATGATTTGTAACACATATGTACACGTGTAATTCTGACAGCACCATTAATGTTGCTAAAATCCCAGACATAAAATTCATATTGGGTCTCAACCACAAACAACACATGTCCACGCTTCTTTTTGTTTATGCATCTAATGTGGGTTTTTGGAGGTACATCAGTGATATTGCTCTGGTTAGGAAGCATGTGGTGACTTTGACCTTTCCTAACCTTGGCAGGATGATGCTGTGACCAACTGTGAGGCCGGCTGTCCGTCTCTCACTGGGCCCTTTTCTTTAAGAGACAGGCCTGGAAATGTTGCCAACACATTCCTTTTTTTCTGATAAAGTATATGGAAAGGAAATGGACAATGCAGTCATTAAGGTATTAGGACAACAAATGTTTTAATAACCACAAGAAAATGATGACCAATCTGTGACTGCATGGAAACACAATCGTGTTTATGCTGACGTTGTAACTACCTTGTTAGGGCCATTAATGTGTTTCTGCTGGTCCTTTGTGGGACAACAGAGGAACAGATGTACCTGTTGTCAGAAATGGAAGCCCCTGCAGGGCGGTGCTAGCTTTGTGCTCTGGGATCATGTGTCCACTCTGTTACCAAGTCCAGGAGGTGTTGTGACACATGTATGGCAGGTGGATTGCCAGGTGTCCCAGTTGGTGGCCACTCTTTCATGTACTCAGGCCTGAGATGTCGCATACAGTATTTTCAAAGTGCTCAAGCGGCCATTAAAGTGTGCATACAGATCTGAATTCGAAGTGGTAACCAATGCAACTCCCTGTGTATCAAATGCTCCAGCTTTGCATTTTCACTTGCCAGTTTTAGACCCCTCAGCACAGTGTGTGTGTTCGTTTTTGCTTTTATCAAATTTTGAAAATGGATTAGCCTCCTTAAATTATATGAAATGTGATCAGTGACATCACTTCAGTGAAATTACATACCATATGGGACATGTTTTCGTAATTTCTGAAAAGTAGCTGTGTTTGAAAATACAGTATACTCGGATTATTAATGTGAAAACAGCTTCCCCTTAGAGGCAGGGACACACTAAGTGGCATGCAAAGTAGAAAGCTGAGATGACTCGTGTGTGAGTGAGTGAGTGCGTCCGTGCATGTGGGTGTAAAGGAGGCAGTACACCTGTAAGCCCTGCACTCACTGGAGCAAAGCCTATTAGAACAAGCATAATACATATCCCTCAGACTGTGAACTGTGAACACACACGCGCGTGCGCGCACAAACACACACACACACACACACACACACACACACACACACACACACCCCCCCACCCATTTCAGGCAGACAAGACATTGTACAGTGCAGGCATGAATTACCATCTTGATCATACCCACAGCAGCCGCGAATGTCATGCAAACTTATTGTTCTGTCTAATGCAGAGTCACCTTCAACAAGACAACAAGTCTAGGTGTCTGCAACTGTGATGCTTTGCTCAAGCCACAAAATGTATTTTCTTATCCACTGCAAATGCTTATTCATCAATTGACAGCAGAGAATCCGGTGACTGTCAAGGGTAAACTTATTGTTCTGCTTCCTGCAGAGGTTGTTGGACTCGAGAGATCTACTGTAAGCACTAGATGCGGCATTCCAAAGTCCACTTAATGCAACAGTGATGCTGCTTTTCCAAGCACAAAGTTTATTTCTAATCAATTCTAAAAGATTAGTCATTCCATTGACAGTCTAGCTTTTAGTATCTCAGCCTCTTTTGTGCATTGTCCAATATTTGGTGCAGATTAAATATTGATTTCTATACATTTTGGAACACAGTGAAAAATGTCCCCTTAAGTTGGATTATATGGTGCATTCATTTTTCTGATTCCTACAATTTGACTCAAGAGATTATTCACTTTGCACTTGTGGCCTTTCAATGGTTTAGTTGTTTGAGTATACCACAAGCCTTCCTCAAACCACTTGTCCCTAGCAGTGATGAAACTCCACTAAACTTACTTTCCAGTGCGCTAAGTCGTTAAAGCAATCAAGCATGAGGAGAAAATAGACAATCACCAAGAGAATATCTCATGCTGATTTGCTTGCCACGCTTATCCAAATAGTCTGGCTCCTTATCAAATTGGATTGGTTTATTTGAATGGGAGTGAAGTCCCTTTTGGTCAGCAGCAGCAAATTAATATTGATTTAATCTGAAATTGTTAAATATGGGACAAATGGTGACAGTAGGAAGACCTTGAATTCTGAAATCGTTGCCTATAATACAATGTGTTCTTTTGGTGTGTGTCTTCCTTTCTGCACAGAGACAAGTGATCTGGGGACTATCAAAGCACAAGGGCTAAGCAGAATTTTAGTGAGAAATAGTCATAGTTGGACACCACTTCTGCCTCTTTACACTGTAAGACCAATCATTTCTCATGCACCATTGAAACTTCTGAGACTATGTAGGATATTTGCAGCTCCTGCAAAACACAAGATAATACACCGAAATGCTAGCACTCAGGGGACTACAGTAGACGGTGTAAGACTTGATGATATTAAATGTCTATGTGAATACTTTTGCTTTCCTGGCTCTAATATTTTACAAATTAATAAACCAGTGCTTCTCTCATCCTCACTAATATGCTGCTATGATTACAATAGATGTTGCATGTAATCATTTCTCCTGGGTGAGTGATGTTACTGATTGTGAAAAATGAGAATTGGTTGGTTCAACTGTAGAACAGAAGCTGTTTCAGCATCCTTATCCGCAGCTCATTAAAAGCTCTCTACTTGTGCCAGTAGATAATTACAAAGGATTTACTGCAAGCCCTCGCCTTGGAATAGAGTAAGCCTCATCAGGGTGTGTCAGCTACCTGTTTTGTAGGTGATCACAGCAAAGAGTCACCACAGATCAAGTTCAACTGAATTTCTAATTGTAGATATAAGCACCGTGATGACATGGCCTCTGCTTTCATCTGAGTACTGAACTCCAGAGTATCCACAAGTGCGCTACAAGCTTGATGCTTGCCTTGTTGTTATTCTTTTATCCCCCTGCCCCACACACAGGAGCAGCCTTTGAGCCTCTGCAGATGCTGGTGAGAGCTAGGAAATCAATGCACTCAAACAGGGATAAGAGGGACTTGGTTTTGGATAACTCAGGATGGCTTAGGGTGCATTATTCATTAGACAGGAGAGATAGAGTCACAATGACTGCCACTGCAGAGGTGTACTGGAGACAAAGAATATGAAAGCTTAACCATATCACTCTCTAAATCTCATAGCAGAAGTGCTGCAATTCTTGGTGTTTAGCTTTCTCTGGCCCCCTATGTGTCGGAGGGGATACAATACAGCTTCTGACAGTGTTGTAAACCTGTTTGAAATGGAAACTAGGACAAGGCCTTTTCTGTACCAGTCATGCAGCGTTTTCTAGTTTGATGTGGTAAGGACAAAGCTTACTGTATGTACACATACTGTAATCTTATCAAAATACTCCAGGGAGGAAGACCTTGAGCAGCCAGCCAATTGTGGACAAGTGGAAAAGTGGTGCAAGGTGTAAAAGCGCCATCAGAGTCTTATCAAAAGGAATTATGTTACGGTATATTGCAACCTGGCATATTTCCCATAAATGTGGCTATTGGTCAGGGTATCTCTGCACCTCCATTATGGAATTTTGGAGAATTTTCAGGGCAAGCTGCAAGACGGAAGCTTTCCAAATGAACATGATTTTGTCTCTGACCTAACAAACCTGCATATTCATCTGCATGTATGCCAGTTTGTTTACATGTGTGAGGCTGACTGTCACTGTTGTTATAGGAGCTAAATGCAATGGCTGATCAACCCCTGTATTATCTCTTCAAAATCAACTGAAAGAAAAGGCCTATGGAGCTGGAACAAGTTGTCAGCTCTCCATACGCTACAAAAACATGCAACATGTATAAAGCATCTTTATGTGAGGAACTGCAGTATATGTGACCCATCAGCAATAAACAGTAACAACTGGTTATACATTCTCCTTTACCCACTATGATCCGACATTACAATGGTAGCGTTAGCTGAGAGAAAAGGGAAGGGAAGTTGTGGCCACAATGGCCACATTTATGGGGAAATACATTGGCCACATTTATGGGGAAATACGGCAGGTGCAAATATACAGTACCAGAATGTTCCTCTAATATCCCCATGTCAGTTGATGCAAGATTTCTTATTGAATGTAGGCGTCATCACAGCAATTTTTAATTTGCATTTCACTCAGAGAATAACTTATTTTCAAGCTCAGAGATGAGAGCAAATAATCTAATCAAAAGCAAGCGTGTGCCTACTGTTAAGTAGCTAATTCAACACAGATTATCACAATAGAAGAATATATTGACATTTATTTTAAATTACCCAAGCTCATTAAGTTCAGGCTAAATATATTAATTATGTCACTCCTATGAAAAATGTAACCACAAGTGTGTGGCCTTCTTATGCTCCAAGAGAGTGCCATACATCCACAATAATATAGGAAAAATATAGAATAGCAAAGACATATGCCTCCCATACACCTCTCACATACAAATGATTGAAAACACCTCAAGGGCATGCATTTACACACACACATTTGCACGCATATTATCGCACACATGCACACACACACACACACACACACACAACGTTTTCTGATTTTAATGCACAACAAAGGTTAAATTTGTCATCTTGTCACTGTCAGTTTGTTCTTTGAAGAGGTAACTGTTACTTCAAATCTAGAATATTTCCTAACTACCATACACACACACACACACACACACACACACACACACACAGATCAAAATTCAGAGGGAATTTCTTCATGCAGGTTTTGCTTTGATTGTGTTACATTCAGTGGGTGATTTGCCATATTTGCACATTTACCAAGTCTGGCAGAATCACTTTGGATCAGAATAAGTTTGACAAATTAATTCTGCTTATGCGTCATTGTATCTGTTGTGTTTGGACAGGTATACAATTCTTCTTACAAACTTATTTTAACAATAGTCATGTTACTGTCTATAAACACAAAGAGAAAAAGCAGATTGAAATAAAAAAGTTCCAATATCCAATAATGATTTGACTTATAATTGGCAATAATTGATTAATCTTGAAGTAGTCTGGGTCATAACCTCCTTTTAGAGGGACAACTACCTCCATTTCATGGTTCAAGAACTCAGCTTTTCTAAGTGAGAAGAAAAATTGGCTCAAGGTTAAATGCTTTGGCAAGACAGTCATTAGTTTGCAGCAAGTGAAGGCTAGTGGTAAAAGAGAAAACCTCTTGATTTTTCTGTGTGATATCTCACACACAGACAATTTGGCCCGTGGAGCCAGGAGTCACACGTCAATATCAAAGTCCTAGTGTTAGATTATTTCAAACTAACATGAGTAATAATAAAAAAAAAAAAGTCTTCTCACTGAAGTTTTTTCATGAGCTTGCTTGGTATTAAACATGTATCATTAACGAGTATTACTGTCAAAATACTTATTTTGCTTAATTAAGCTCATGCCAATTATGCTGCATTATTTACTGATCATTACTGCCACTGATCCCAGGAGTGCTTTTCTGACATGGAAACTGGCAGAAACTATGATCTTTCAGCACAATAATTATTGCACACCAAGAATGTCAACTTAATTTGACATTCAGTTGTGCAAACATTGTGACTTATTCAGGTTTGCTCGTCAGATGATCAGCAACAGGTGTATTAAAGGACAATTGTGGCGCAAAATGAACCTATGGGTTAATAACACATGGATACCGAGTCGACCGTTCTCTGGGATATGTTTTCATGCTAATCAAATGTGACCAGTTTTAGCGCAAACCGCTAATTAGCTTATAACGCTAGTCGTCGGGGCATGCAAAAGTAAAAAGAAATCGCTATTTCTATACCACTAACAAGTCTCAAAATAGCGCCACACTTCCACGGTAGAATAATGAGTGTCCCTACCATTCGGTATACAGGCAGGCGACAAGGGAAAACAGTCATGACCAGTCGAACGACAAACGCCGTGCTTGAGCTATGTTACTGGTTACTGGTTACACGGCGTTCGTCGTTCGACTGGTCATGACTGTTTTCCCAAGAAGGCGCATAATAGTCATTGCCGCCTTATGTTTTTTAAGATTATTGATTCAAAATTGTGTTATGTTCAAAGTATGTTTTCAACAGAAAGTCACCATTTATTTGCACATGAAGGACACTCTTTCACCTTTGTCAGAACGAGGACTGATACATACCTGCTCTTTCAAAAACTCTCCTAGTTTGCCTACATTGCCAAGTGGTATATACAGTCAACACAAGCCCAATAGTTTTTGCTTCTTTGTATTATACCTTTCAACACTATTATCCTGGACCTGCTACACAGCAATGTTTTGCAGCTTGATGTTGCTCCCTCAATGAGTGGGAGGCTATCGGACTTTGTGACAGACCGATGCAGCTACCTGTCAAACCCCAGGCTGCAAGCACAGGTGTACCACAGGAATGTGTATTTTTTCCTCTTCTACACTCACTGAACATCTGTGATTGATGTTCTAACTTTTCCACAAAGCTTCTTCAGTTTATTAACAACTCTTGTCTTGTGAGCTCTAGCTCCGAAAATATATCAATCAATAACCTTGAGATGAACACACTTACATGTAAACTGTGGAGAAGAGAATTCACTTTCATAGAGACAATAGAGCTGCAACTAATGATTACTGAACCGTTATTTTGATTAATTTACTAATTAGTCTATGAAATGTTGAAAAATGTCCATCATAAGCTCCCAGGGCCCAAGATGATGTTTTTAACCCTCCTGTTGTCCTCGGATCAAATTTGACCCATTTTCAAAAATGTTCTATTTCAGAAATGTGGTTTTTTTTCAACCAAATTGTCAAAAGAAATAACGTGGATGGTTCTGTACAACGCTCTTCACAAGTAAATGAAATGATCAGCTCACTACTTTCATTGAATTTGTCAATTTTATAGCATTTGAAAAAAAATTGATTAAAGAACGCCAGAAAAAGCACCGAAAAGAATCGGCAAAAACATCAGAAAAAGTGACAAAAAATTTGAGAAAAAGTGACTAAAACGTCAAAACACACAGAAAAGCAAAGTTGCAAGGAAGACAACACATTACACTACACGTTAAATTGCTTATGCAGTCCAACCAGCAGTTCAAAACCTTAAGGCAGGGGTCTTCAACGTTTTTTAAGGCAAGGACTCCTTAACTGAGAGAGAGACGGAGCAGGGACCCCCTATTGCATTGTATAAAATGAGTTGCATGTTAAACTGGGCCTACAATAATGTATGGGTGGCATACCTTTTTAGTGTATAATACAGTACTGAGCTATTAAATAATTGTTGCCATTATTTTATAAATCATGTTTTAATGATAAACATGAATATGGCAGAGGGAGTCCTTGGGATGAATTGTATCTATGGATGGCTACCTTAGTGACTACCTTAGATAAAGGGCAGTAAGCATATCAATAATGTCATTTTTTCACAAATAGGCTGATTTGTATTGGTAATCGATCAATGCATGCCGGTTAGATTTGTGTCCGACTTGATTTTAACTGCTATTTGTCTGATTTAAAGGCTTATTCTGTACAGAACACATGTTGTGTGGCTGATAGTTATGTTTAGAAGTCAGAGAGACTAAATCTGTTCAGATTACGGATCATCTACAGTGTGTTGTTAATTAAAATCAGCAACAGATCACATGTAGAGCATTTTGAGAGCTACTCTGTCATAATTAACAACTTAAATTACAACTGGAGACAGTGTACACGCTGATATATGGGTCTGATAACATTTTATTAAATCGGAATCGGTCCACAGTATTTCTGTGACTTCCTGTTCAGCCTGAAGGCTGCTGGAATCCATAGGAATCGGCTGGAAACTGTCTGACTTGACAGTGGATTTTTGTCACCGCCCCCTGCTGCTGCCGCCTGCTCTCGTCCACTTTACAGGCAAGGCGCAGTTCATCTCGAACGAGCCTAACATGTTGGATTCATTAAGTTTCGTAAAGACATTTTCATTTTTGAAAAAACTTTCAAAAAATTAATAATTTGGTGGCCCCCCTGCAATAGCTCTGAGGACCCCCTAGGGGCCCGGACCCCCTGTTGAAGATCTCTGCCCTACGGTACTTTATTTGCATAAAACTGCTATAAAGCGGAAAATAATCACATTTGAGAAGATAGAACGAGCAACCAATCAATTAATCGACAAATCATTTCGGCACTCAAACCTTGGTGAGATGCCTCCCTTTGATATTAAAGGTCCTATGACATGCTGCTTTTTAGATGCTTCTATATAGGCCATAGTGGTCCCCTAATACTGTATCTGAAGTCTCTTTCCTGGGCAAAGCAGAGAAAGGGGAGGTAACCTTGCTCCTTATGACCTCATAAGGAGGAGATTCCAGATCGGCCCATCTGAGCTTTCATTTTCTCAAAAGCAGA
Source organism: Sander vitreus (assembly GCF_031162955.1). Classification (NCBI taxonomy): domain Eukaryota; kingdom Metazoa; phylum Chordata; class Actinopteri; order Perciformes; family Percidae; genus Sander; species Sander vitreus. Next base: position 13,702,733 of record NC_135861.1, on the reverse strand, counting down.
GCAGGATACCCAGGGCTCGGTTTACACCTATCGCCATTTCTAGCCACTGGGGGACCATAGGCAGGCTGGGGGAACTCATTAATGTTAAAAAACCTCATAAAGTGACATTTTCATGCCATGGGACCTTTAAATTGGTGCTGTGGATGTAAACATATTACTCCTACTCCTCCTTACTCTGATACATGGATATATTTTAATGTCAGCTATAAAGCATGGCAGGACATTGCACTTTCAATTTGGTTTTCAAATCTAATGTCAAATAAGAGGACTGCACTCTTCCATAAACATTTTACATATTGGGTAGACAGCAATCCATCAGTGGTTTATTCATTCAGTTTACTGGTTTGGGGCAACAGGGAAACTCAATGTCATTGTATGTTATATTTATATTTATATAAACAACTTAAACCAAGTGAGACCTTAACCAGGTCACCTATTTACTCCGTGTATGACAATAGCCAGTCCTTATCTGTGGTGATCTAAGGTTCTGTAAACATCATTAAATGAGCATGAAAATATGTCCAATCAAAAGACAAAATAAAAGTTCAAACAGCGCATGTCCGGCCCCATTGTAGTTGAAAAAGCTTCAAGTCACAATCAGTCCTGGTCCAGTTTTGCAGGTCAGAAAAGTCTCCTCACATCAGGCATCAGCCTCTCATTTTACTCCACGTTCTGTCCTAAGGATAAGCTCCAGTGTGCTGTCTGCATTGCTGAGTAGGCGACTGAGCTGTTGACTGTCCTTCATTTGATTAAAACTGAATGACATCATGCAGAGACAAGGGCAGGGAGGATTGCCCTAACTCAGTCAATGCACACTCAGGTTACCATCTGTGCTAAAAACTTTGGTACAACAGCGAGTTCAGGTCTAGTTTAAAACTCCCCTTCACCTTAGTCATTTCTCACAAGCACCAATTAAACCACTTTCACCTAAAATGCAGAAGTAAAGACAAGATTTTGATGTACTGTGCTACAGAGAACACAGATCTGATTGTTGTAAGCTTAGATCATACGTGTTGATCTTGCTGCTTCCATGGAGAAGCAACGTAAAAAACATGTATTTAGCTTTTTTGGCTAATGACATGCTTTCACATTAGCCACCACAAAGAAGTTACCTATTAGTGGGAACAGGGATACAGGTAGTTTACCAGCAAGACTGCACACCTTTCCTAAAATGAAACAGAGTCAGTCAGTCCATTTTTGAAAAGGGTTGAACATCAAATTAAAAGATAGATAAATGGAGGATAACAAATTATATAGTTCTCTTATACCTATTAGTTAACTTAGGTTAATTAGATATTTAAGTAAGTAAACTGGAGAATAACAGGCAGACGTGAAAGAAGCTTGACATAAAAGAGTATGACACGGAACAGGTTAGGGAAAATACTTCTGACTAAAGACAATATTTTATTTAAGAGCATCGCTTTGCATGTGTCTGAAAGAGTGTGGCAGTGTGACACCTCTGCAGAGAATAATCTGCCTTCTCTTGCTCACAGAGAGAAACGCTTGTCTTTCCGACTCCTGGTGGCGTTGACAAATTGCTTATTTCAGCATCTCATTTACTGCCTCAGGACAAACTTAATTCATGTACTTAAATGACATCTTCCAAACAACAATGAAAAGCTCATTGTTGCATTGTTGATGGTTGCATGCAGTATCTGCCTCCTTGGAGTGCAGAGGGAAATGAGTAAAACTGCATGAGGTAAAATTCAGTTTCTTTGGAAGAAATCGTCACAGTAAAACGATAAGAAAATTTCCCTCCAGCCATGAGCATGAAAGAATTCATGAAATATTCAAGTCTAGTTGCAGCTATTTGTGTTTAGGGTGGCTATACTATTAAGTGTTCCTTGGAGCTTTGATGTGCCATTAGCTGTGTGTATGGCTGGCTAAGGAATACTAAATGTTCATTCAGTAGGTTAATCCAAATACTCTTTTTTTCCTTTTGCCTTTCCAAGGCTCAGTGGGGCATTCAGTAATTTCTGCTGTAATTATCACTTTCCCATAGGCTCAAACAGAAGTAGATTCTCTTAAATCCCACTCAACATTATGAGTGGATTATGAGCCAGAGGCAGTGCATATACCAAATTCTGACTGTTTAAACTTAATGAGTTGGCAGTCTGTCTAGTTTTATTGAGTAGAAGTAGAAAAGGATAGAAACAAATGCATGATCATGCGTGTGTATCAACTAACACATATGTGTTATTCCTGATACAAATCTGTTTCTTATGTACTAATTTTGTGTTAATTTAGAAAACATGTTAACATCTCATGAAAAAACTGTGAATAATTTGATCACAGTTACATCTGCTGCTACAAAGGTACTGTATTATTTGGAATGCCTTGATCATCACTTTTTTTAGTGACTTTTAAAGCAGCAGGGGGCAACCAGCAGACCCCCAAAGAGGACACTGTTATCAGTTAAGTAACTAACAACTATAGCTGTCTCTTTGATAGTGTGGGACTGCCAATAAAAAAACCTAAAATGAACATTAACAAGGCTACATTTACTCAAGCACTGTCCTTAGGTACAACTGTGAGGTGCCTGTACTTTACTTAAGTATTTCCATGTTATACTACTTTACACTAATTACCAGTTACTTTGCAAATTAAAAGTTCTGCACACTTACACACAGGTGTCATCTAGACAGGTGTATGTTGGGTGGAGCTAAACTGGGGATTACATTCTATTACCAAACTCTATGTTCTAATAAGATGACTGATAACTTATAAGAAGGATAACAGGGTAAATGTTGTCCCACCTTAACAGGTACAGTAGGCTACAGCAAGGGAGAGGAAGATGCCAATCAAGTACAGTTTGTACAGGCCCACACAGTCCTGAGAATACTTTTAATAAGTGAAACACCTGTTTGTGTGAGTGGACTGTGGGTGTGGAAGCAAAAACATTTACTTTTTATATTTTTTTAAAGATTATTTTTAGGCCTTTATTTTCACAGGTGAAGAAACGAAAAGGGAGAGAGAGGGGGAATGACATGCAGCAAAGGGCCACAGGTCGGAGTCGATCCCGCGGCTGCTGCATCGAGGAGCAAACCTCTCTCTCTCTCTCTCTATATATATATATATATATATATATATATATATATATATATATATATATATATATATATATATATATATATATATATATATATGTGTGTGTGTGTGCCTGCTCTACCAACTGAGCTAACCCGGCCACTTACTTTTTATATTTTAAGTAGGCTACACTTTATGATAATATCTATGTATTTTTACTTTTCACTTGTAGTATTTAGAATTTAGAAATATTTTACGTAACATTAGTAATATTTTTACATTATGGTGTAGTCCTACTTTAGAAAAGCATAGTGTAGGCCGAATACTTCTTCCACCAAAGAAAATTAAACATGTTTAATTTCTGTTTTTAATTCCTTAGAAAGAAAAGAAAAACAACAACAACAACAACAACAACAACTAAATCAGATAAGCAAGATCACTTCATAGGATCGTGAGTGAACGTGCTGTGAACCTGCAGGGTGAACAACATCAACAAGAAACAGCTACAGTAGCTACCCACCTCTGATGCCCCATGTGCCACTGCCGCCGCGCGCGCAGCCAACTACAGTCCTCATCCTGTGGACAAGCTCAAACTGAACACCGCCATCGTCAACCAGACCGTTAGCACTTTCTGCTCCTAAAATGAATTCATTCAGCGACATTTAAACACCTTCACACCGCAGACATTTTTGTTGAAAGCCACCACGGCTGCGGGTTTAGTTCGTATTTGCCTGGCGGCGGAGCGAGCAGGACTGCCTGCCTGCCTGCCCTAAATGAATGTGCCGGGGTCTGGAGAATGGAAAGCAGAGGACCCGGGCTGCTAGCAACTACTCGGACTCCTTCCTCCGCAGAGGCGAGAAGAGAGTTGTTTGGCCATTTCTACGAGAGCAACACTTTGAAGACGAACTTCCCTGTCGCCGTCGACTCGATGCCGGGAGCTGCTGGGCTGAAGGAGTGAGGAGATGCGCTGTGTAACATGGATATCCGAGAACGGATACACATCCTCAAGCATCGCAGGGGACGTACTCAGGTAAATAACCACAACTATTTGCTTTTCTCTATTTTCTAACTCTAATTGTTACTGTTCATGACACATTATTGCTTATTTTCGGTCTGTGCAATCACCAGGCTGCTTTGAACCGTCAGTCTACAGAAACTTCCACTTCTGGCATCGAAGATACTTATATATTTTAAACATTCACAGAGAAATATAACCATACAGGCTGTCACGTTCTGGGTTTTTCAGACTGCTCACTTTTATTTATTTCTCTCAGTCAATAATAATAGGCAGCACGCACTTATCCAGGTTGTAATGGCACATGTCAAGGCATATATTTGCGTCCATGCCTTTTTAGCCATGTGTCAATTAGGAAACTAACAGGTTTGAAATACCAGTTCCCAATTGAGTTGTACAATTTCTACACAACCCATTAGAGATAAAAACATTCTCTGTGTCCTCTGATTGCCATGATCATTTATACCATGCATCTCTGTAAGAGGGCACAAATCTATCTATTACTTCTTTCTCATTTAAACCTTTTGCAGAACTCATTTGTCTTCAGCGATCAACAGGGATTGGACTCAGTCCAGTCTCATCATCTCTCCCTTTCTTTGGTTGCACACAGCTCCGAGCCTGATTGCTGTTCAGATTGTTTAATGTCCTTTAGCGTGTGACTCCGTTTGAAATAGCTATCCTCATGAAATCAAGTGTCCATATGTTTGAGAGGGAGCTGCCTTGCACATTATGATTCTGCTATTAAGTAAATTAGAGGTGACTCAGGATAGGGTTCTGTCGACAGTGTACTCTTCCCTGTCACAATGTGTTTACAGTTTGTGTCATTCTTTCAATTGTTTACAGGGAAGTCCCAGTGCTGTGAAGACTTTCTTTTGTTTCATGTTGACATAATGTCAGCTGGATGTGCCTTGGGCATAACTGTTTCTACCAAAATGTGTGTTTTAATTCCCTACACATACACTACTTTGGAGTGCAGTTACTCTTCTTACCTTCAGTATCCAAGTGGTTTGAATAGTAGAGCTACTACATATCTCCTTGGGGAAGTGTGCTTATGGCTGGACACATTTCTGATGATGTCACTGGCCCAGAAAGAGGAGGAGGGTGGAACATGAAGTTCATAGTACCCCACTGAGTGGAGCCTGCATGAGAAGTGGAAAAACAGCACATAGACTGACGAAGGTTGATGCAGGCAAAATGATGTCCAATGTCCGATGTTCAATTTTTCAATTTTATTTGTAAGGGATAATGTGCAATTAAAACATAAATGTAACCATTTGATGCATTGCACCAGAGTTAGCCTTAGGCTAATTTACATCTGCAGTCCCACAGGAAGCACAAACACAACATTTTAAAAATGAAACATCACTCAATAAGTAAAAAACAAGTAACAAATAGCAGTATATTACATTTCATACATACACACACACACATGCACCACATGATCAAGGGGTGTAGCGGTTTGCACAGCACACAACACAACCCCCCCCCATACACACACACACACACACACACACACACACACACACACACACACACACACACACACACACACACACACAGAGACTTAGTTAGAATGATCCACATGGTTTCTTCAGAAACCTGTTTCAGTTTTTTGTGTCTCTGCTGTTCATTCAGAAATAAAAGGAATGCAGCAGACCGCCAACATTTTGCCCGCAGTGCTAATCTTTGTCTTTATTTCAAACTAAGTACAGCTATTCCTACTTTTTTAAGGAACCTACTGAATTCTACACAATGCATCCTTGTGACTTTCTACAGAAATTCTTTACAAACTGTAAGTGGAAAAGCAGCAACACAAAACTGAAACCATTTTGCTTACATGTACCTATTGCCTTAAAACGTTTAAAATCAACCCCAATTTGTGCTAATCAGAATGCAGATCCTTTTCACTGCATCAAAATACCTCAGTTTTTTTGCTTCATGAGTTGCTGTTTTTTCAATTTCTGATGCACACCAGCTCAGCGGGGTACTATAAAGTTCATGTTTCGACCTCCTCCTCTTTTTGAGTCAGTGACATGATCTTCAGAAGGACAGGAGACAAAGTCTCTCAATTTTGTAATGTGGTGTTGATGGACATCACAGCTGGAAGTCTGCAGTTTTGAGGTGGGCCACAGTTTATATGTTTTTCCATACAGTACTATCTGCCAGATTCTTTGTAATCAGCGTTCTCCCAATTTGTATAGATGCCTTAAACCTCGGTGCTCACAGACACTTAAAGTTTTTTGTCTGTAAGAGGATCTTTCATTCACTCACAGTAATAACAGCTTACCCTTTCTTCGTTATGGGCTTAAAATTGCTTCCCAAGAAAACTGCTGGGTTCACCAAAGTGTTTCACAAAAGACCTGAATCTGTGTGTTTAAGGAACTATTAATCGGCAGGCCCCTGAATCTTAATGGGATTCTTAATTAGTACCTTAGTAATGGCAGGTGCACTAGAATTGAGCAGCATCAGTTGTAAGACAAATACACAATGTGGTTGCTGCAGGTGCCTAATTAGAGTGATTAAGATCTAGGCCACTCCAGTCACATTTAGTTTTTTTCCAATAAAATAAAAAGTCACAGTTTTTTTAATCAATTCATTTACATCTATTACGTATTTTAAGGAATTTACAATAAGTGCATTGCTTAAAATGTAACCATTTAATCAATAATGCTTTTAGAAACTGCATAGCTCTATAATGATGTGTATCTTATTACCATATACGCTGCCCATTATGTTAAAATTTGGGCTTAGAGAAGAAGAACCGTTCAACATACTCAGTTGTTTGTGTCACAGGGGAGATTGGGAAGAGCGCGTTGGTGGAGCGCCCCTGGTGTGGTCTGGAGAAATGAAGAAGCTGGCATGTGTGATGTCATGCCTGCGGCTTGTGTGCTTAGATCAAAACACCATTAGTCTCTTTGTCCTGTGCCACTATTTGAGATAGAATCTTGGCTCGGGAATATGTTGGCGCTCCCTTGACTCCCGTGGTGTGCCATTTGTGAGGAATAAAAAAAAAATAAAAATTGGTTTGGCACGCATGAAAGCTTTAAGAAAGTTTTGAGCTCATTGGTTATATGTGCATAGATTCTTGAAGAGCTAAACTGGCGGAGGGAAGTTTAGGTTGTGTTGTGGCTTTTTCATGTCTGTGCAACTTTGAAAGCACTATTGAGTTCAATGTTGACAGTCAGTACAAGCAGAAGTAAGCACTTTCAAAATAAACTTTAGAAGTACTGTCATTCTTTTTCTTGTTAAAATCGTGCAGGAGGCTACACACGTTTTGTGGAACAGATATGGCACCTACACATAGCAAGGACCATTTCCGTTCGATGATGAAAATAGTGCACTGTCAAAAAACAAAATAAGAGTAAGAAAATCTTAATTGCTGGCTTATGGCTGTGTATATTTGGTTCAATAATTACATATTTAGGGTACATCAACCTCAGAACTGTAAAATACTATTATCTGATTAAGACTTGATATCATTATCACCGCCACTCTTCCACAAAGCTGCTTGGTAAATCTTTGATTCAAGTGTGCGGTGAATCCAAGTGTGCAGGATTAGGAAGAAATTTCACGTTCTCTACTACTACAAGTCTCAACTCGAGCACCACCAGAAAATGAATTTTAAATGACTGGAGGCACTCAGAGCCGTGAGATGAGCCTCACATGCAGGAAAAAACTGATCGAGCTGGTGTCTGCACATCCAGTGAAGTCACAGCTCAGGTGATTAAAGATGCAGCATTGTATGCCATTTTCCTCGCCTTGTCTCGTTCCTGCAGAGCGTAAGTCTGGTCTCATTCATGATTCAGAGCTCGGGGGGTGTGGGGTGCTCAGGCACGAGTTTTATCTTCATCTGGACTTTTCAACCAAAGGGACCAGAAGTACATCTATACTAATACATTTTTGAGCCCTGAAAAATTCATGGCAGCGGAGAGATTGGGTGTAGTGGAGAGGCTTGAATCAACTGACATCACTGTCAGCTTCTATGGCTGACTGAGCTACAATCTGCGGTTTATCAACTCCAGCTGGTGCTGTCAGAGAAAAAGAGGAAAAGAGGTGTCACTTTGACAACACTGAAATTTGGAGAGGCGCTTTGTCTCCACGAATCTGAGGCTTCCCTCAAAGCAGCTGCATTTTCTCAAAAGTCCAATAAAATGGAGCGTTCAGTTTTGTGTCCAGCTTTCTGGTGTTCTAATGCATGTTATTGATTACATGTGATTAGATGAAGTCCTATTTCACACTGCCCTCTCTGACATAGAATTATAAATAAATTGTTGAGTATAAAATATCTGAAAATGAATAATGCAATCCAATCCACTTTATTTATATAGCACGATTTTAACAAACACAAGGTTTCCAAAGTGCTGCACAAAAAGATAAAACAGAAATAAGTAGAATAAATAAAAAACTAAAATGCACTGCCCGCACACAATAAAAATATGTAAGTATACACATAACACTCTACCTGGTGTTAAAAAGCCAAAGAAAAGAGGTGGGTTTTAAGAAGATTTTTAAAACTAGACAGAGAGGAGGCCTGTCTAATGTGCAGAGGCTGTCCATTCCAAAGTTTAGGAGCTGCAACGGCAAACGCTCGGTCCCCTCTGAGCTTGTAGCTTTAGGCACCATCAGGAGCAGCTGACCTGAGAGATCGGCTGGGAGTGTAGGGGTGCAGCAGCTCAGAGAGGTAAGGTGGGGCAAGGCCATTCAAGGATTTAAAAACAAATAAAAGAATTTCAAAATTAATCCTCAAATGGACAGGCAACAAGTGGAGTGAAGCTAAAATAGGTGAAATATGCTCATACTTGCTTGTGCCAGTTAAAAGACGTGCAGCAGCATTTTGTACCAGTTGAAGACGAGCAATGGAGGACCCACTAGCCCCTATATAAAGTGCATTACAGTAATCCAGCTGAGTGGTCACAAAGGCGTGCAGTGTTTCCTTTTAGGATTTTTTTTTAGCAGTGGGGGCAGGTCTGGCCGAACAATAACCCCAACCCTCCCCTGTTTTTGGTGGAGCTTTTCGTTTAATAGTCGACTCGGAAGAAAGCGAACGTTTTGACAATAAACTACATCAACACAACAGTATGTGGAGTTAAACTGGACGGGTCCAATAACCTCTGAATAGTTCTACTTGTTGTTAAATTACAATGTGAGCGGCATTATGTGCATTATGTTGGCAGGATCATTTAAAAGGCAACCGGGACTACATTTTTTGTACAGCCCTATTTCTGATACCGTGGTGGCAGGAATTTTGCCATGGTGGGCCGCCACTACAAAATCAACATAGAGGAAACACTGGGCGTGGATTATTGTCTCAAAGTGTTGTCTCTGAAGGACTGGTTTGATTTTTGCCAGCTGCACATCTCAATTTCCCGAAGCACAGGTAACCGAAAGTAAGGTGTGCTTATTGCTTGTTTTGTCGGACCAACAGTCTTTTGACTGTTTGATAAATCACTTTAATGATTCATTTATTATCAAAAATGTATATAAGCCTAGACACCATCTGGGATGTTGGTTATCATGATAATGTGACATTTGAGCATTTTACACAATTGTTATGAAAAAAATCTTACCCACAGATCATGAAGTAAGAGACGACATCTCTGAGATTCACCTGGCATTTTGCAGATCTCCTCTAATCATCATGACTTGCTTTTAATTAAAATGTTTTGATCTCCCAACATCAATCACCAGCCGTTTGGCCCATTTTCAGTATACCTATGTCAAAGCTTTTGAATTTGGCAGATACCATTTATATTTCCTCCAGAAATTGAGAAGTTTGTGTAAGTACTTGAGCTGAAATGTCAGTTTAATAGATAGGAATATGAAACACTTGACGGAGATAATTCTGTATGCAGCGTGCCCATCACACGGTCAGCAGTGTTAAATCATTACCTTGGAAGAAAGACAATTTGTAAATGTCATTTATTGCATTTAGTTTTTCTATGTTGTTCTCCAGTTACATGATCTGCATTTGTAAAATGAGAGGGGGGGATTCATTGCTGTTGTGTTACATTTCAATAGTTGAGTTTGTGCAAATTCGATAAGGAAATGTTGAGGCCAGGACTGTCATTCCAGCCTTGATCATATTCCATTTTCAACTACTGCTTTTCCAGAGACATTAAAGAGGCTGGAACTTGAAAGGCAGAGTTTCAAAGCCTTTCCTATCATGAACTTCCATCTCATACAGCAAACAAATGAGAGAATCAATTTGGGATGAAAGTAAGTCATTGGCCTTGTCACTACCACTTAAGGTCACAAGGGTAATTAATTTTGTACTGAAGAGGAAGTCAAATACTGCCATGGACACTCCCCAACTCCCCTAGCCATCATCTCAGTGCTGAGCTGCTTTGGATCAAAAGGCTGTCTGATGTCTCTTGTCTCAGGGTTTGCTGAGTAAAAGAGATCAAGAGATGGCTGTTAGAGGCCAACAGATACCTGCTCTTATGAATAGGGTGTCTTAATGGTTCACACGTTCTAGTCATGTCCATTTGTGGATCAAGTCATTTTAGATGGCCAGAGTGCCAAAGCTTTACACAATTACTTGTGTTACTACATTTACTCCAGTTTTTGAAAACATGAAGCAGCGAGTGTTGAATTGCAGCAACAGTTCAATCTGCAGCCTGATGTTTTTACTTTAGATGTTAACCCAACATTTAAATAACATGGAATATGTGTGAAGTTGGAATATAAAATGTTGCTGAATGTCTATGCTCATATTCTTTTTCTTCTTCTTCTTCTTCTTAAAGACATTGTGCGGAGTAATTTATTCAGCTCATCTCTCACAATTATTTCCTCAAAGGAGAAGCACTCCAAAAATATCCAGGAGCACAAGACGGGATTTTAAGTCTCTGTTATATTATTAAAAGCCAACATTTACTCATGACATTTGCATCTTAATAACTGCAAGATAAGTTGGAACTAAGACACTCTAAACCTGATCCCCATAATGAGATTTATAGGGGAACAGTTGCCTCTTAATGGTTTAGTACACACAGAAGGAAGAGAAGTGTAGGCGAACGTGTCAGGGACGCAGTTGATATATTCACATAAGCATCAGTATGCTCTGTCATGCCTTTCAGTGGTGCAAAGATAAGAGGCGCGCAGATAACTGGGAAACTATGAAAGTGTAATCTTTCAGTTGTCTCTGCTTTTTTGGCACTTGCCTTTTGATAGACTTTACTGTATGTTATGTTGTTATTAATTGTTTTCCTCATTAATTCCAGCATGCTGACGGTGTGTAGTCAGAGGAAACGGTGTCATCAGTCACTTAAATTTACCAGGGAGTGTTTGAGCAAAGACAATGGCTAATTTCCTCTCTTCATCCTTCCTCACTCCATAACTAACCTATCATACACAAACACGTATCTGCTGCTTTATCAGAAAGGATCATAGCTATCAACGTGTCAGGGGCGATGGAGCATTTAGACAACTAAATACATCACTGTTTATCAGTGACGGGAGGAATACGTCTCATTATCATTTCACAACTTTTTTTGGGACTTCATTTGAGTCTAAGCAGGGATACATTACAGTTTAGTCCTTGAGAAAATCAATCAATTTGTGTTTCCCAGAGGACCCAAAATGGTTTTGCCCTGCGTACAGTCATCTCTTTATGTCAGAAATGCATAATCCCTCCAGCTCAGATGAATTTGAAGAGCCAGGACAGTGCTTTATTACATGCTAGGGAAGTGTCTGACAACCAGCTTGCTTTTTGTTTTGTCTCAGCAGGTTTGAGTACAAGCAATCCCTTTATGTTTCTCTTGCAGACATGATCCCTATTATGCAATGTTAAGCTCACTTAAGCAAACGCTTCAGCCCAAGTGTTTAGTAAGTGCTTTGCTTGGACAAATCATTTTCTGTGTTTGCAAAAGAGAGCGGTTTCCTGATTATTCTCACAGATATACTTTATACCCAGACTCTCACAGTGCCTGCAATTCAAAATAGAGCTGCTATTATCAACTGTCACCTTGACCTGAAAAGTGTTTGCAAAGATTAAATGTTATCAGAAAAGATATTTTGTCCTCTTGTGTTTTATGTCATTGCCTTACAAACATGGACTTTAGTGTCTAATTGCTTCCCCCTCTTTTCTTTTCATTTGACAGAAGAATGGTAAAATTGCTGTAAAGGACAAAGCCAGGATTCTACACACCTGTGATTTGATGTGAGCTGGTATTGACCTGAGACCATTAAAATGGAGTTGCTATGGAAACTTATACTTCTGCTGTCACTGGTGGAGTGTCTGGAAGGTAAGCCTCCCAAAAATGCACTATTTATGTTGTTAGCATATGGGTTATGAATTGTAATTTAAAGATTGTTTTTGATGGCATACAGAACATATAACACCTCCGAGTATGGATTTTATGGCAAAGAACACCCAAAGCTTTTCTCCAATTTTACAAATCGTAGGAACAGTTTACCTTGTTGTCAGCTCAAGGCAGCAAATCATCATTCTTTAATTTGCGCATAGCAACTATCTCTATTTTTTTCCTCGTCAATGAATTTTGTTGGAAAAAGAATAAGCCAGGTTTCTATCTCTGAAAGACAGTCCCTATCTAGCAGTTGAATGTGTAGTCATTCATTTTAATGAATGACTACCTCAATTGTTACCCTAATTGAGATTGCACTGACAGTAGTGCAGAAATCTTGTCATTGATTTTGCTTTTAATGAGAGACCTAATTTTCCTTCCTTACAAATGGTCAAATGCTAGCTCTCTTCAGAATGTCAGAGTCTGAAGCTGAGAACAAGATGAATAAGGGCTTTGTCGCATGAGCAAAGTATCTTGAGGAATGAGTGATCTTTCATGTTGCCTTGCTCCCAATCAACAGCCCCTCCTCACAGCTGGGACCTAAAATAATTAGTGTGCGTGCGTGTGTATGTGGTTATGTGTGTACGGTCCCTGTGTGTATTTTTTGTGTGCACGCGTGTCTCTATTCAAAAGCACAACAGCACGTCGGCACCTAAATTTGCCTACATGGCAATTAGCACCACTTATCACTAAATCCGATACACATCAGCGGATGTCTAATGAGGCTTTCCTCGGGGAACTGTGACTCACTATGGGATTAGGATCTACACCACAAGTCTGGATCACATAATATGTCCTACTTAAGTATTCTGTTAAATATACAGAGTTTTGATCTCAGACAAACAGCTTCAAGGAGACAATTCAAGTCTACAGTCTGTGTTGCACCATAGATTCCAGCCACAAAATTTACTCTTGCAATCATGAAGTGCAGAAACCGCATTCAGGGTTATTTATTCAAAGCAAATTAGTGCTTAACAAAGGAGTAGAGGGCAAATCGTTTCTGAAAAGCATTGTGTTGCACAGCCCTTGCCTCACTCTTGAGGCTCACAGTCACAGTTGGTAACACGGAGTAACCTGGCATTAATATTCAGTAAGGGGTTACATGACATATGCTCCACTTGCAAGACAAGTATGGCGCAATATAACGATAGACCTCCAAAGCCTCTGTGTTCTGAGAAAGCGTTTTAGTATGCAGACGTGCAATACTCGGTAGAGAAAGCACTGTGTGAGAGTGTTAGATAGGTGCTTCTAGGTAGTTTATTCATCCAGACTTGGAAGGTTTTTTTTTAAACAATAGGCATCGTCTGTGTGGGAGAGCAATGGGGCAAAGGGGAAGTCATTCCCAGAGCGAGTTCATTGGAAGTTAACCAGCTCTCCCCCCAATCCTCCCAGAGGGTCTGAACGGCCTGAGGCAGGGGCGTGTCCTGTGTGTGTTTGTGTGAATGTGGGTAAGCGAAAGAGCGAGGGAGCAAAGAAGAGGCGTTTAGGTATGGCTGGATGCAGTTTGCTTCACACCCATACAGCTAACCGTCACACAGAAATCCACTTCCAGCACTGGATCATCAGTCTCCATCTGCCAGAAGTGGTTTTGTCATACATTCATAACCTGGTTGGCAGAGCATGCTCACAAAGGTGTATAACCAAGAAAGCTCAATTTATTCTTATAAAGTAACTTATTATCTTTAAGGACTAAAGAGAGGAGATATCATTTCTGTTCAATTAACACTGCAATATTCAAAAACATTAAAATATATCAAAGAGCCACTGTACAGCAATCTGGTCATTAGGAAAAAAATAAGCCCTTGCTGCGATGCTTGCTGTACTTATTCCCTCTTACTACACAACCACTTGCCAAAACATAAATCATTGATGCAAACTATTAATTTAAAAACATTTTACTTCAAGCTCAATGAATTTCCAAGCATCTGCCTAAAAACACTTTGCAGGAGTGAAATCATAGAAACATCTGTAGTTGGCATTGAAGAGCCAGAATTAAACAGCCCTGGAAAAAAGTAAACAAATCAAGTAAGATTGCTGTTAAGGCTCTAACCAGCAATCAAATGTTTTGTGCTTTCAGAATAATTTAGAATTAATATGGTAAAAATCTTCCATGGTTAGTTAAGTGGGTGTCAACAGTTTCGGAGAAGTAAAGCCTTTTTGTACAAGGTCTTGGTGTTTAATTTGATGAAAAATCAACAAAATCTCTTGGACTTGCTGGAAGTGGAGTGATATGATTAGATACCTAGTGTTTAGAAATAATTCACCTCGGACTGTGGTTATCAATCAGAACTAAGTATTAGCCAGCGGTCACCCTAAATAAATACTCAGAATACAAGACTTAGAATGCTAGTATAAATGAAGGGCTGCTTCTGGCCAGCATTATAATCTCCTAGAACTACTTTTACTATGCTCTGTATCCCTCCTGTGTGCATCCCGGAGAGGACTGGAGTTTCAAATATTGACTTACCTCATTGATTCATCAGAACATGGCAAAGCCTTTTAAGAATCCTTAAGCAAGGATTTTATTGCATCTTTGAAGTTCTGTATATGGGAAAATGTGGAATATTTCCCAGTGAATCTTCCTCCCATAGCTGGCTGTATCTTCCCTTCATGCAGGACTGAAAAATAATCCGTTTTAAATGTTTGCGATCGCAGTGTAGTTTCAATTAAATATCCTTACTAATTAATCTGTATTGTGTATTATTTCTTGTAAATACATCACTATCAATTAAACAGCAATATTTATATTTGTGTCAGGATACCTCCTATAACGTTGAGCACAGCTGTGAGCTGCTTTAACTGGCATATTTCTGGCATAAAATTACTCAACATTAATGTGAACATTTGAACTGTATCTTAAATGCAAGCAGAGACAGGACAGTAATCACGCTCTTATCACCAGATTTATATTCATCAGAAAGAATTAAGCATTTAATTTTAGCATCACACTAATCACTCACACATACAGTAGCTCAATGGGAGAGTGTAAATGTGTGTGTCGTGCTAAATATGATATTTTGGATAGTATTAATAAGATGTATGTTACATGTTGTAAGAGACATTTGAAAAGTACAGGAATCCACACTGCATTGTAAAAAAAAAAAGAAAACCACTAATGGTTGAATTAGGCGTTTGATAAACATTATGGTACAGTTTTAAATCATGATGAATGTTTCCATTAGTGTAGACCATAGCAGTTGGAAAGTGACAAATAACCTTCTAACCAATCTTGAGGAGGAAATGGTTGGAATATTACTACAATTAGATGACAAATGGCATTCTCAGAAGCAATAGGTTCCTGGGTTTATGTAGACATTCAACAGAGAGAACAACAACAAGAAATAGCTTTAATTTCCAATTCCCACATATGAAGTTGGACCTAATCAATTCTGTTTTCCCCAGTGAACATTGGATACCCTGGATACAAGGGGTGCTATTGAATTTCAGAGGCACTAGCTTTGTTTAGCTTGAGAATAGTGTGACATGGTTGGTTATTGGTTGAGAATGTGTTGGCCACATTCCTCTCCTTACAGACTGTGTCGCTGAAAATGTAATTAACTTAATTAATGAGAGTCTACAGTACAGTGCAGTACACCCTATCACCCTGTCATAGCAGTTAAGAGTGGCATGGAACATTTTGTATTAGTTTGACTTTTTGGCTATTTTTTTATGTGTTTCATATATATCTTCTGTGTTTCTGTTTTTCAAGGACTTAAAAATAAGTTCCACAGATATTTCAGATATTTAGATGCGATGTGATGGAATCTATACTTTACTCAAAACAACCCAAACCTTCCTTCTGCTCTGGAGTAACATTTGCTGCCCCTGAATGAGAGACCTTAAAGGTGTACCTTATCGGCCTGGACAGAGGGGAAAGATGCTTTAAAAAGCAAGATTGGGTTTTTTTATTTGATGTATAAAACCCTGAGCTGAAACGAATGGATTTGGGACCTCACAAACGACCGATACCTCCCCCACAGCCGACTCCCCATGTGCCTGTTTATTCATGCTGAGGTAAGCTGGAGGAATTCATTTGCTGTCAGCTAGTATTGAATTTGAGATTAGTTTTTATTTCAGTCTCCTAAACAGCTCCCTCTGCCTTCCACTTGTGCTTCGATGCTGAGTCTCGTGTTGTCTGAGGAGCCTTCGAAAACGGCTGCACATATCACCATCTGGCAGCAGGTGACAGATATGAGTGGAGGCGGCCCTAAAGACCCTTTCATAATGACCTCCATCTCTGTCCTGCGGCATTGTGCAGTCAACTTCCTGTTAGGATTCTGGATCAGTGCACTTCTCTGATAGAGGGCTTTTGCATAATTTTTTATTCTGTGCTCTGGGGTGCTCAATGTTGGGACCTGCCATCAGATTCTGACACTCTGGTTTTAACATGATTTCTTTACTCCTTCTTAGGTCTTAAAACGGGGAACAATCTGTCAACTGAAGAGTCAGTGTTGATTTAAAATTTTAAACTTCTACCAGGTGTATTTCCTGTACGCATCCACAGTCTTGTTAAGCCAACAGGTATGCCACCAAAATGAAATGTCTTCGGTCTGTGGATCTCAGTCTGGTGTAGTGTGTGACACCTCTATGTTTGATTATCAGAAAGCAAGCCTGAAAATGATTCCACTTTCTCCTTACCACATCTTACATTCATTCTCGTGAATCGAACAAACGAGTTTCAGAGAGTTTGCATCAGTTTGAACTAAGCCCCAGGCACAGGCCCCGGAGCTCAATTCCTTCTCATTATTCTGACACTTATTCACCATTTTAATTTGAACGGTTGCCATGGTGCTGCCAAAAATCATGGGTCTCATTTATAAACGTGGCGTACCACTAGTTGATACTGTGATTTTGGCAAGGTGTTAACAAACACTTTATATCTATTGTTGTAAACATATAAATACTGCGGTGACTCCCGTGCGTAATGCTGCATGATGGCACTGCTGGCCCTGCAGGAGGACTACGGTAATGAAAGAAACAGGAGAGAAAGAGACTTCAGGGACCATGACGATGACTGGCTAATATGCCGATTTAAATTCCTTAAAGCTGTGCTCTTGGATCTATGTACTGAATTGGGTGTGGCAGAGAGGGCAACGCGCCAGAACCATGCCATCCCGGTCCATCCCGGTCCAAATACAGGTCCACGCCACTCTGGGGGCCACCGGCTGTTTCCAGAGGGAAATGGCAGGCAGCTAAGTGTTTATTTTTATTTTTTTTTATGAATATTATATATAATCTTCAACTTTATCACTAAGGCTTGTTTGGATATAATATATAGTTCTGTTAAATCTTATCATATAGGTCTGGTATATCGAAGGTGTTCCCGAGTGCCGTAATGCCTGCCGTTTTGGATGTATTGTTAATATAGGTAGTATATAGATCAGGTTTCCCTACACTATGCAAGAACAGGCTGAAATTATAATTCAATTTGCAGCAATTCCCGAGCATCTGAGAAGTTTTTTGCTTTTTCTCCACCGGTCATCATGATTCAGCATAACAAAAGAACTGCCAGGGCCATTAACATACTGATCAGCATTCATGAGGTGCTTTGCATTGACTATTTATGGTTAAAAAGTGTACAGGGCAGGATAAGATGCTGATTCACGTACGCACACTTTTGGGTAATCTGTGATTTATAAAGGGAACATTACTTACAGGTGTGCGTACGCACCATTTTATAAATCTGAATTTTTGTTGGCGTACGCCATTTTTGGCTTTTGGGCGTACATACGCTTTTAGTAAGGATCGTACGCACAGTTTTATAAATGAGACCCCAGGCCAGTTTGCTACCATAACTGAGAGTATGGGCTGGGAAAATAAAAAGTTAGTTAAATTACAAAATCTGAAGGTATATCATTATAGGCAAGGCAAGGCAAGGCAGCTTTATTTGTATAGCACATTTCAGCAACAGGGCAATTCAAAGTGCTTTACATGAAAACAGATTAAAAAATTAAAAACAGATTTACATGAAAACAGATAAAAAAAATAAAAAACAGATAAAATATGAAAAAAAGTTAAAGTGCAGTATAAGAAATTAAACATTGAAGAGCAGTTAAAACAGTTAAATAAATAAAAGCAGATAAAATAACTTTCCTGGACTCAGTGATCCAGTTTTTGGAAAGCCAAAGCTTTTTGACCAATATGACAGATAGCTCAAGCAGTCCGGTCCATATTTTCTAACCATCTCACCCACTATGGGTCCAGATGCGTCGCACGGCTTTGAGGTTTCATTCCCCATAGTTACAGAAGCTTTTCCTTTAGTATCTCTTTAGTATAACTCTTATCATTTTCGATGTGGTCGTCACCGCAAATCTTAGTTCTTTTCTTCGGCAAACCTTGCAAAGCCCGGTACAGCCCTGCAGACAAAAATCTCTTAATAGTCCAGAACGTGTTTTTAAACTATTTTATTTCTTCTGCAGTCTGTCTCTAAATAGTCAAGAACTCGCTCAGAGTGTTTATAGACAATTTTTTTCTTTTTAGGCCTTCTGCCTAAATTAGTTAGTTACTTCGACTAACTTTTTGACCAGCCCAACGTCTGTCTCTTCTGTCAACTATTGTCATGCCTGCATCAGAGAAATAATCAGAGATATGTCCATTACTGCAAAAGAATGTCACTGGAATAATCATAAATTCAATTCTATTATTTGTTATAGGAATTTCTCTTTATATGTTTATATAGATTGTTATACAGTGTCAACAATGCTTATTTAAAGAAAGACAACATCAAAAAGATAGGTCTTCAGCCTTGATTTAAAAGAACTGAGAGTTGCAGCAGACCTGCAGTTTTCTGGGAGTTTGTTCCAGATATGTGGAGCATAAAAACTAAACGCTGCTTCCCCCTGTTTAGTTCTGACTCTGGGGACAACAAGCAGGCTTGGGTGGTTCATAGTGTAGTAGCAGATCAGAAATGTATTTTGGCCCTAAACCGTTTAGTGATTTATAAACCAGCAAAAGTATTTTGAAATCAATTCTTTGAGGCACTGGAAGCCAGTGTAGAGACTTCAGAACTGGAGTGATGTGATCCACTTTCTTGGTCTTAGTGAGGACTCGAGCAGCAGCGTTCTGAATCAGCTGCAGCTGTCTGATTGATTTTTTAGGGAGACCTGTGAAGACACCGTTACAGTAGTCAAGTCTGCTGAAGATAAAAGCATGGACAAGTTTTTCCAGATCCTGCTGAGACATAAGTCCTTTAACCCTTGATATATTTTTAAGGTGGTAATAGGCTGACTTTGTAATTGTCTTGATGTGGCTGTTAAAATTTAACAGCCACATTAAACATTTATTAGCTAGAGTAGCCTACCGAAAGTTATTACCTGTTCATCAGTAGCTGTTGGTGCATCTAGAAAGACGGATGGAATTGTATTCGTTGTGAGTGACTTGTGGTTCTTTAGATTGCGGGGTTTTTCAAAGTCGCCTGGTCTAAAATGATCGCTACACATTTGCCAGTTGAGTAGGGTCTCCGCCGGTATCTTGATGTCCAAGCCAGCAGCTACTAGGTTTCCTGACTGGAGTGCGCTTCTCTGTTTACTTTATGGCGCAGTACTACTAACCGGAGCTAAGTAAAATTCCGCTGCTGCTGAGAAACTAGTCCCTCAAAATGTAATGCGATCATTGAGATGCAAGGGTAGTTTTATTTCTAACATTATTTTATCAACAGACATTTACATCGATAGGCTGGCGTTATAATTCATTTGCCTCGGGTGTACTGTGGAGTGTGTAAGACTGCTTTTAGTGGCAGGCTAGCAGATACTGTTGACTTGCGCTAGCCTAGCACCAGCGAACTCTGCAACTGGAAGGACTGGATGAAAAGTGTTGAAAACGGTCTCCACTGATAAATACCACACTGGCTAACTTGGAAATGAGGTCCTATGTCCAAAATTCTGAACCACCCCTTTAAGGGAGCTTGAGTGATCTTGAAGCATGCAGTAGAGCTAAAGGTTTGAAAATGGGGTCCTTAGGAATGTAGTTGACCTTGTAGTTGCCTGATTTTATTGCTTTTTATAAATATCTGACGGTGGTGACGAATATGTGGGACACATTTTGAGCAACCACAAAATAATAGTAAATATTGTTAAAAACTCACTGTTTGTAGTTTTTAATACATATTACAATGTACTCTTTCATGTGGTAATGATATTATTCAATTCAATTATTACTTTTTTTAATCAAGTTGAAATGATTATCTCCTATCCGAGGACAACTGATTTTGTAGGCACTGGGCCAGCATATAATCATTAAAATAATCAAAATTTTAAAATAAACCTATAAAAGAACCTTACATATGTGCAAAGGACCCCCTGATTATAACCTTGATTCTTTTTATTCATGAAATTGTTATTAATTTCCAACAGAATTAGCACTTTTCTTAGTGGGACATGTTTTTGCCAAAGTTTCAAGAATCAGTGTTCCATGTTGATTAGTTTCGTATTAATTGAATATTGAGTGTGCATTGCAGCCCAATTAGGAATTGATTAAGAGTGCAATATACACCAAGGTTATTCAAAAACATTTTGACAGACATGATTCAGCGCGATTAGGGTGTTTGCTTGTGGGTGCAGAAGGGGTAATGCAAGTTGTTCTGTTGAGCGGTTGTTTGTGCTTTGAGCGTAGCAACAGCACAAGTGATAAGTGCGAAGTCAAACACATTAAATAAGCACCATGACTCACTCACTGTGCTCAAACAGCATCTTTTCCCCCACATTCTTAATCAGGTTGTCGTGAGAATAATTTGAGGATGATTCAGAGCAGTGCATTTTGTTTTCAGTTTTAATGCATTAATTGAGTTGTTGGCACACAAAACTGCTGTAATAACCCACAATAATAACACAAATTGTCATTAAAACATATGTAAGGCAATTGTTAATCAAAGCAAATATTTATTTCAATACAATAACCTTTCATACACAAAGCTGCCGCTCTTGTAATTGCCGTACAGTATATACACTGCAATGTAGGGGCGCCGTATAGGGGGGAAAAGTTAGGACAATTCCAAGGGCCCATGACTGACAGGGGCCCCAAAACATTGGTAAAAACTAATTAAAATTATTAAACCATCGTCATTCAGTATATATATTTCAAATATAATAATACAATTAATGATCTCTTGTTGTTGTTTTTACTTGTTTTTGGCAGTAAAAGTTAAATATCCCCATTAACCAAAAAGTAAACATCCATATTGACCGACCACCCCTGTATCTGCATGAAATGGTTTGGTCCTGCCTTAGCGCTCAGTGATGCTGTTTCGTTGCAGTCAGTGTTACCAAAGCCCATCTACGGAAAGCCGTTCCACTCCCTATTCAGCCCTATTGTACCGAATTTGGTTGCAGTTCCACCAGAGTTCCACTGGGGGTGATTGCGGTCCAGTGCTAAATGAATGGGACTCTATGGAGCTAGACGGCTAAATTTGTCTCTTTCGCCTGATTGTCGTTGAGAAATCTCAGATTTGATTGTAGTTATTGCAAGTTCAACATGGATTATAGGTCAAAAGTTGAATGAACGAGTACTTGTGTCCTTTCGATTTCTTACAGGTTGAGTCGTTGTTGCCCATAACACGCTAGCATTCTGCTAATGAATGCTGATTGGTCAGTGAAGGACTGATTACGATCAGAGATCCCACTTGACGGCATCCAAAGCAGAACCAGAATGCCAGAGTGAATATTTCGGCGTGGTCTTTAAAACATTAGCAAACCTCTTTCTAGCATGTGTATTAACAGGGAGAGGCTAACCTGTCAGCTGTGTTGTCGATGCTTCGAGAGAACAAAGGAAGCGACTCAGAACTTGCCGTAAAGCAGTATCTCTGGCCGTATATGTGTATGACGTCGTTGACATTTTAAAAGGCTTTTTAGAACAAAAAAGCCACTTTAAAAAAATCTAACACCCAGCAGTGTGTATTTTCTTAGCCTCCCCTTTCGAATGCAACATTCAAATTACTAGACAAAAAATTACATCCTGAGAAAAGTGGATTTTGAGGGGTATAGCTCCATAGAGTCTCATTCATTCTGCACTGGCCTGTGAGCGCCCCCTATATGGAACTCTGGTGGAACTGCAACCAGTTCAGAAGCCGGAAGTAACGAGAGAGTGGAACTTCTTCCCTTATTAGAAATTCTTTGGTGTTACTCTACAGTACAGTGTTACCAAGTAACGTTAAATCAAAATCTGGTTTTCAAAAAAGAAACGAGAGAGAGGAAAGACAAAGGAAAGGTGTCAAACTGTAACCCAGTTTTTCTCCAAGAAAGGTTGTTAGCCTATAGTCTGTGAGTGGTATTAACCTGTTGGCTTAATGTCCATAGTGAAATAAGATAGCTAGCTACAGACTAGTGTTAGCCTACATTTAATCACCATTTAATCAGTGCAGGGAAACGTTTAGCAAGATATTCATATTAAATCATTGTCCCTGCCCCTTTTAGCAGACTTAACAGATGAGTCAGCAGCACCCCAGTCTCCTTCTTCACTGTGCCCCTCCCTGTCCCAGTGAAGGTGAGCAACATTGTGTTCAATGACATGCCAGTTAGCTCTCTTGCTCTTTTTACCATTACAAAAATGAAAATGAAATATGTATTAATGACAGAAATTCAAACACATTAATAACAATTATTTTCTCACATAATGATCATTATGAAATAAAATTAAAAAAACAACAACCTACTGTGTGTACTGGATGCTGGACAGTTGGAAACAGTGATTAGCTTACCTGAGCCTGCATGTAAGATACAGACAATATTAACTGTATTGAACTACAAGAAGCAAGAGAGTTGCAAGCCTTTACTTAGAGTTATGTAAAGCTTTTGATGGGACAGTTAGGTCCTAGAGATGTGGTGACAACAGCTGCGCAGAGGGGGACAATTTGATTTTTTGTCATGGGGCCCAAAATTCCTGGCGGCACCCCTGCTGCAATGTAACTTCTTTTAAAACATACAACATACATGATTAATAAATTATATACTATTTAACAGTATTATCCCAAAAGCTGAATTCGAGTCCATGCAAGATCACCTTTTTGAGGTTTTATTCAGGTGTTAGAACAAACTCATGTGATGGAACAAACACAAAAATAAATATCTGTTTGTATAAAATTGCACACGTTGATTCTGAATGAAATATACATTTTTAATCTAATGATTTGTCTTTGAGGTCTGACTTTTGAATTGCTGCAAGTTAATGTGCTAATTAATAACTAAGGGCTGGATTATGTTTTGGGGCTGCCAACTGAAATGCCCAAATTTAAGCATTTTTCAAAATGATACTGAATGAAAATGTATTTGATAACCTGAATCATTCTTCAGTTTAATAAGTGATTCATCTCATGTTAACCGCAGGCTTTATAATTCTTCCAAGTTTGTGTACAACAAGTGTGAGGATTTGTGTTTGAGTATGGACTGTACAAGAGATGTCTTCTGGTAATCAATCATCTCTCAACGCTGCTTCAAGGGACATGCTTCATCTAACAAAGATTATAATTAGGCAGCCTTTTATTCTGTGTAATTTTCTGAGAGGTTTATCCTTATGTCAAACATCCCCACCCTCTCAGAGAGTTATTTTGAGTCGTGAGGATAAACCTGTACTCCCATGGCACCACAGACTTGAAAAGGATACCTGCCTGCCGTTACCCTGCCTACAGGATCTTCCCACTTCTGAGTCATTACAGAAATGCAAATGTTTTCTGACAAATCCTAACGAATTCCCTTCCATCACAGAAAGAAATGTTTATTCCAGCGAAGTGTTGACTACCCCGTGGGTCTCTCCTACTGTGTGCTTTGCCTGCACAACATACATTCACTATTGTACCTTTGTAATTACCTAGGAAACAAATGTCACACTAGACATTCTGCTGTCTTTGTTTTTTCTTGGGCTTTTTTTCTGTTCCTTCAAAGACAATGAATCAACAATGCTTTAACATTACTCAGGGAATTTAGAGTTCTAATTTATGTGCTGTTTATATTATATATGTATTTCTTCCTTGCAGAACACCACATGATGAATAATCATGATAATAGCCAGTGTACACACATTGCATATATGCAGAAATACTGTGTGTGTTATTCAAAGATATTTGCAAGCCGCACTGGGAATTTGTTGTATAATGGCAAACTTGCATTATAAATAATAATGGGTAGTTTGGATGAAATTTAGAATAAAAGCAATTTATTTTTTTGTCATGAGGAAGTGGAATAAAAACTATTTAGAAAAAGAACAATAATTTGAAGAATTTGTATTTTGGGAACGGAAACAACACTCCCTTTGGGGCTTTCCACAAAGGGCACCATGTTGATGGCTCAAATGAGAGGGGCCGATTTAAAACGAGACCATTTTATTTCAAATTTCCTATTAGATGACATCTCCTGGGAAAGTGATGATAAGCTTGAAAGGTTTAGATTTAATTGTGCTGAAGAACGGTGGCAGCGTAGTGTTGACAAGTATGTACATTCAGATGCTTGCATTAAAGTTTTATGAAGGTTTCCGGCTGATTATATAGTGTGCCCCAGGGATCCAGCAACTTTTTAAAAATGACTAATATGAAATATGCTCATGGGCTCTGCTCACATGGCCGACGGTCAGATCCGTGCTAAACAGAGATTTTATTGTGATTCAACCTTCTCTTTTGCTGCACTATTTTTCCATGTGCCTTCTTCGTCAGTAAGCCTAATGTCTACTGTACTTGCCAACAGAAAAATGTCAAAATTGGTTTTCAGGCTCACCAGGACATCAAAGGTAATGTAGTTTTGTTGGTTCTCCACCCAGGAAGCGGAGTCCTGCTGAGGCCTGAGTTCACCAAACAACCCGGCAGTGTGGTGTTTCCCCTTCAACCTGGAGAGAACCGCAGAGAGGTGGTGTTTAGCTGTGAGGCTCAAGGACATCCACCACCCTTTTACAGGTAACACCTCCAGGAATGGCTTAATGCGCACAGTTTTTACATAGAACTTTATTAGAGCTTTTAAGTGCAACATTTGTACTAAAAACCAAGTAAAACTGGATTTATTGTCCGTATGGCTCGCCGCTGCTTACTGCCTGCAGCACTTGGCGTCACTGTCAGTCGTGGTTAATTTGAGAATCATGAATTAATTGGCCTCAGTTGTTGGTCTACTGTATATTTGCATTGGCGGTTGGACATTGATCTGCTGTAGAATTCACTTTGAGAGCTTCCTGTCATCAGTATCACTGACCAATGGAAAGATCAAGTGACCCAAGACGATCATGCACTAAAACTCTGCTGCTATCATGACAGAGATTGAGTGGGGAAGAAAAACACCAGTGGAGTATATTTCACATACCAGATATGATATGGCAGAAGATGTCCTTCCTCAGCTTCAGGTCTGCTAGTTACATTTTATGTGCAGGATTATTGCCCACGGCAGCACAGGCATTGCCACAGGGCATCTGATTTGGAGGTTATCACTACATGATAAACATGATTCAAATCACTTGATGGACTGAGGTGCTGAACACCTGCTGCCAGTCATTGTCCTTGTTCAATACCCTGGCCCTGTGAGGTTTAGCGGCTATTGTGTTAGAAACAAATTGATGTCCACTTCCTCTGCCGCTAAAATGATAACAAATGACAAACAACGATTTCCTTTAAAGTGCATCGAGCACATAAGCTGTTAATTTATAATCTATCAAATGAGGCCACATTGCTGTTGTACTCCTGTCAGTGTAATTAAATGCAAATTGCAAAGCCAAGCATTTAATGTGTAATAGGTTGAAACGATCCCTCATAACATCAGCATATGTGGCTGTTAATGTAGCTTGAAGATCCTTGGTGTTATGCCTAATGGGCACAAATTGAAATAAATGTACAAGATGTTATCACTTGGATCGGTTGGAATATTTATTAAGCAATCAGTTGCTATTTCACTGTCTGGATAGTCCTACTTTTTGAAATGAAAACCAATTTATGAGTTCAAATCTGTAGGTCTTTTATGCCCTCCTGAGTTCAAGTTCTGAGAGTGTGCCCGGCTCCATGTCAAATCACATTTTGCTTTAATGAGCTCTTTAATTACAGCAAGTGCCACCAACTGTGGCAGTTGATATACCACATTAAGAAGTGATTTTCAGATTGATCACAAGCTGTTATGATATCATACTTACATCCCTATTAATGATGGGCCTGATATTTAGATGGACATATTGCTGCGTTGTTAGTTCAGTCAGTATACATCATAGTGCTGTCATCGCCTTGGCAACTTACTTTTTTTAACCAAAGGCAACTTGTGCCAGCTTTGGAAATGAGTTCCGGGTCTTTACGAGGTTCAGCAGCAGGACACCATATTTTGAGTAGCTCTTCACTGCTTATAAAGGCAGGTCCCTTTCAGGGTTGCCAAGGACAAATTAGTTTGTCTAAGACTACCCAATGAGCACTACCACATAAAGCCCCCACTCCAAGTTGTCACCATGGCCCCTTGATTTGTCTCATCTGGAGCTCTTGGACCAGTTCCAGCTGCAACACCAAATCACTAAATCCATCTAATCAGCCAATCTGACGTTGAGCACCGCTCCGCTGCATATGTCCCTCCATTCCCCTGTCTTTTCAACTTGTCTTTGTCTAAATCCTTGCCAGTGAAAAAGAAAGTCAGAAATAGAAATCTCAAGCTTTCTTTTTCTCAGAGAGCTTTGAAAATCTAATCAAGACCAAAGAGCTACCATTCAACCTAATTCTGCTTTTTTTCTCGATGAAAAGCTATTTCTTGAGTCTCCTTTTGTAGGTCTTGTCACTTTTTATGTTATATATTATATTATTATATTATATATAATATGTATTATGTATTTTTTTCTAATTTTCTTTCCCTTTGTCTGTGATTTGGTTTGAGAATAAAAGTGTTGGCGCAAACACTAACTTTGCCTGGGTATAATACTGACAATTTCAACAAGCTATTGAATTGATGAAATGTATCTGAATATATTTAGAAAGTTTCCTGCAAAACAAGTTTAATTCTTTTTGTGTGTTGTAAAGTATTTGCTGTTCACAGTGAATAGAAACTAAGCCTTGTAGTCTGCATAATCATTAAAGAGGTTATGGCCACATGCTGCATTTGGTTGAACTGACATCATCAACACAGCAGGTTTTCTTAGACCATAAGCCTTTATTATGCAAAGTGAACATTAAGTCCCCTAAATCAAGCCACACAGACATCTTGTACAGTTAAAAGATGATTGCTGGCAGTTGCATCTTGCTGGTCTCTCCCTCACACACAATTGCTGGACTCCCATATTATTCAAAACAAGAGGTTTAATCAAAAAGCACCATCATCATGTGCTTTACATGTGGCCATTTTGTTTGAGCAATCCTGGAGCTTTGCCCTCCCGTCTGAAAATCACTGTGATTGGAGTGGAGGCTTTTGATTCATGGGAAAAAGGCCTCCCTCATGTGGTTGTCATTGATGGACAAACAGGCTGATAAGAAAAAGGGAATGTCAGAGGAATGGAGAGCATTTGATTTCTGAGTAAGAGATTGAGATTGAAGTGAGAAAAAAAACTGAATATATGTTAACAGTCTTTTGAAATGACTGTTGCTGATTGCTTCTCCTTTCAGTTATAATAATTTTGTTTTTTCTGCAACACACACCAGACTGTGTTATTTCTGTCTGCTTTTGGTCGCAGTTTAAACTAATAGGTAGTCTCTAATTTACATTAATTGGACTATTTGCATCAGCATCAGTTAGTCTGAAAAAAGGAAACCTACAGGGCATATTAACTCTCTGTATTAAGGATGTTTTGTTGTGTATGATGTGCTTATATTCCCAGGTGGAAGCTCAATGACTCTTTCATCCTGCCCAGACCAGGGTCCCATTACTCTCTTATGGGAGGAAACTTACGCATCAGCCATCTGAATAAAGAGGAAGATGTTGGCATCTATCAGTGCCTGGCATCAAACTCTTTTGGCACCATCGTCAGCAGAGAAGCCAGTCTGCACATTGCATGTAAGTCCAAATTATATTTTACCAAACAATGTGTCATTTCAGAATGATTGGTAATAACCCTATTCTAAAGAGCAAAAACACAATAATATAATAGTTTTGTTTTATTGTCTTGAGAAATCTGTGTTCTTTTCAGTTTTATTATTTCACTTCAGAGTTTAGGTCACCTCAATTCAACTTTGGTTCTTTTGAGTTCAGTTCAGTCTTTGTTTGCCTTAGAAAGTAAACATCAGACGTTCTGGTTCACTGAAAGTATAATGACCCAGTAGGATTCTCTGGAAATAGTTTATTATCAGACCTGCTCTTCTTTAATGAAAAACAACCAGCTACAAGAGACACTTACAGTAGGCCGATACTGTTTAAGTTAATAATGAGAAAACACAAATTAACCAGCCATGTTTCTGTCACAGTATGTTTTTTTTTTTATCCTTTTAACCCGATTAAAGCTCCAGTGCTGGTGTTCACTCTGTTAAACTTCTCAAACACCTTGTGATGATTGTGTGGTGGGCCTTGACAGACCCCTTATAGTTGATGCTTAACAGCCTTCATCCATCACATTTTATAAGACCAGTCTAAGGCATCTCTGATGGCAAGGTGAACTTGAGGCCTCCACTCTTGATGGGCAGCCCATATCAAATGACAGCCCTGATATCTGTGAACAGATGGTGCAGCTAGATTGAATTCTGATGTCTGTTTTCGCTGCTATAGCAGACGTGGAGATGATCCTTGGCAGGGAGAGCACCTGAGGTATCCATCTAGCCACGATTTGGTGCTTCTTTGTCACAAAGTAGCATTAAATCTTCGGCATGTAGTGCAAAGTGGTGCCCTGAGTTGCCAGCAGGCTGTTGATCATATACACATTTCCTATCAATTTTCGAGGCCTGAACTGAACTGTACTGTATGTCATTGTGATTGGTCTCATCCATTGCCTGAGCCTGACCTGGGACCCGCTGCTTTTGTCAACAGATGAGGACAAGCATCAGTGGTGATGTGTCATACATCTTATTTATTGCTCTTGGTTTAACTTAATTAAGTGTGCTCTATGATTGAGCGGGGCTCAGGTCAAGGGAATAATTCATGGAGAAGCAGCCTGTTATGAGAGTCAGTATTGTGTCATTTGTAACAGACTCTGACTCAGAGTAGCTCAATATGCTCTTTCAAACACCAAGGGGCTTGCACCTCTCTCTGTCTTGTATTGACTCTGTGAGACAAAGACCAAGGCAAAGGACTAATAAAGAAAATATGTGCATCTACAATAATGTGTAGCAGGTAATCTTATAAGGTTTGTAGCCTAAAACCAATGCTTTTGGGCACTGCTGCAGAAAACAAATGTAGAACAGTGATTACAGCATGCTCATTATCAAACACACTATGAGCCTTCTTTAACAATGTAATCTATATTTGGGGATTTATTCATGGAAGTCCTTGCTGATGAACACGTGAGCAAGATCAATATCTAAGATTTGCACTAACTAATAATGCCCCATAACATCACATTTGTATTGAATGCATGTGTAGTGCATACATAAGAGTTAAGATAGCCTACATTTTTAATCCTCTGGAGGATTGATGATATAACAGTCTCTGTTACCATCTGGTAGGGGTTTAAACCTCTAAAAATATAAAGGTTCTTGATCCTGTTGACAATACAGACTTAAATGTTTAAAAGGCTCTGCTCGCTTGCTGGGAGTGCTGGAAGGAATAATCTAGTCGGTTATCGAGCCAGATTGAGTTTCCTAATCTCCAAGGGACGTTTTTGGTGCAAGTGTAAGGATTTTCACTGATGCAAGATGCAACATTATACAACAGATTGCAAGGCCTGCAATACAAGCAAAGTGTATACATGTAGGATGCCTGTCCTGAAGAAGGAACATGCTACAGCCTAAATGCTTTGCTGCTTATAGAGCCAGAAGGGTAACAGGGTGTAAGGTTTAATGAAGGGTGAAATAGCTGTATTTATGAAAGCAATGCAGGATGTGACTCCCTTGTATCTTGGTGCTCATGATATCTTCCTATCAAATTCAGTCCTGTAATTGCACATAAGTTGCTTTTTTTCTTACTGGCAATAGTCTAACCTAACTACCTTATCTTTGTAATTACTTTGCAAGATTGCTATCTCTTTTTTTTTGCTTCTCTCATTTCCATCATCTCTGTACTCTTTATTCATTTCTTTTGCCTCAGGTTAAAATTGAGTCCGTTTTGAGCTGGAGAGCATCTGAGGAAGGGACAATAACATTTATCGTCAGCACTGTGATGCTAAGTGCTCAATCTGGGTTTCAAATCCTCTTTTAGGGAGGATGGTAGTGGGTATTTTCTGAATGCAGTACTTCACAACAGTGTTGTAATTGTCGGGAGACACCAGATGCAGCGCTCTGTAAGAATTAGGCCCCTTTAATTTTTATCACTCCTCAAATGTCATGTGTCACTCACTAACACACTTAGAACAGAAGAGAGGGATGGAAGATGAGAAGCAGAAAAAGATGAGAGGATTCACCATCTACCAGTATTATTCATTTATTTTACCTTCATGGTAACAACATATGACAGCTTGTTGATTGCATATTTTTGGTGACTTGCATTTTACTTTAGTTATTTATGTAGCCAGTAATTAAGTTTATACAGCTTCACTTATTGATTAGTAACCCTTCTCTCTTCATTCTTAATTTATTTGTTTATATTTTAGCCCTAGATCTTAACTTGCACTATTTTGTTGTCTTAGATTCAGATGTTGCTTTTACTTGCGTGATTTTTTTAAAACTTATTTAATGAGCATTGTTGGAGCTGCCTGAGGCGTAAGATTTTCATTGCCAATGACTACTTCTGTTAATGTTGTGTACATGACTAATAAAGACCTTGATTACTCTTCTTCCAAAGTCAGTTTTTCCAGTATCCATGTAAAGACTTAAGTATTGCATAAAAAAATGGCTAGCTGTAAATTACAGCTGTAATAAGTAGATAAATGCTTTCAGAAATAGCCAAACATCCCTCAGCATGGTGATAGCAAATTTTTTTTTTAAACACTTTATTTGAACTTTTCCAATTATCACTTAACACAATCGTATTCTCTATTTTACAAATAACCATAGAAAAACAATCCCAACAAGAGAAAGACAGACGGAGAAAAAAATTTAAATTAAAGACAAAAACAAAAACAAGTGCACCTAACATTCCTTATTACAGGACTGACCAAGGGCAGGTTTAAACATTCAGAGTTCCAGTTCCAGACCAGGTAAAATGTTTCCATAAGTTATCAGAGGGTCCCAGGTTTGATTTTTTTTCCAGCCTAACATTCTGCATAATGTCCCTAATCTAGTGGTGGTGTGATGGAGGAGCCTTCCATTTAAATAAAATCAAGCATCTAGCTAATAAGGAGGAAAAGGCAATGACCCTCTGTGAATGAACACGGGGAACAGATCCCGTTGTATCAGAAAATCAACCAAAAACAGCAACCAAGGGAGAAGGTGAGATGTTATAAGCATAAGCATTAGAGATGACTTCAAAAAAGGATGACCAGAAAGGAACAAGTTTCGGAAGACCAGAACATATGTATGAACAGCTGTTATTTTTCTTCTCAAGTAATTACAAAAAGCTTTGACTTAGCTACTTTACTTGGCTGCATGTCAGAGTTTTATATTAGGACTGTATGAAAATGTTTCGTTGTTTTCCCAAACAACCTCATTCCTTCTTTGATGTTAGATGTTTAATGACAAATGCAATGTTTGTTTTATTGAGAAAGTATAACTTTTAGAGCTGAGTTGTTACTTCTGAAGTGAACATCCAGATGAATTTCCATAAATCATGACTTACAGTACTGCAGTGTAGCAGCTGGTAAACATTGCCAGCCTACAGTTGTTTGGCAATTTGCTATGATAGTAAATTATTATTAAAATGCTGCATGGGACCTTTAATCAGAGTTGAGCAGATTCCAATGTTATCATATTTATAATAATTTTGGTGGCTGAGTGGTTACTATTGTGGCCTCACAAAGTTTGATTTGACCTTTCTGTGGCAGAGCCATGTGTTTGTGTAGCTTTCCTCCCAGGCTAAACACATAAATAGGTATTGCACATTCTCCTGCCATCGCACTTGACCAAGACATGATGGTGTTAATCTTGATAATAATTTGTTTTGTATAGCAGTTTTCAAGCATGGTGCACAAAGAGCCTTCCAGTGCTGGGAGACAACATAAAAATGACAATCACAGATAAAAACGACTACATAAAAGGACACCATCCATATGTGAAAAAAAACGATCAACGAGTAAAATCAAACATAAAATCTGGTGGTAGTGTGACAGAGCCTAATGCAAGGCAGCCAAATAGAGTCTGGTGGTCAGACAAGTTGGCTAGTTAGTCTAAGAACTGGAGTTGGTCTTGAGTGCAAGTATAATTTTATTCAGTAAAGTATGTAGCTAACACAACAGTGGGACAAGTAAAACACAACTGCCTCATGCCTTTGCACCACAACATCTTTTTTCTTTTATTTCGACTCCTGAATTTTAGATGAATTAAATTGCACTTTCATGCCTTTTTAAGTAATTCAGGAAAGGTAATTGGTTAGGTAAAAAGGCTTTATAGAATGATGGCATTAGTGGGTGAAGATGACACATCTCTAAATGTCATCCAATTAAAATGGTTCCAAGGCTCTTCCCATTTACTGTTTGACTACAGCTGGGTGGGAGGTGACTAACTTACTACCAACTCACAGATGGCCTTGGTTGTTTCAACATTGTAGCTCCAAAGAATCATGACTTTGGTTCGGTAAGAAAAGGGAGATGGCTCTTTTGAAACCTCCACTAGCATGTTTTTGGCATTGTTGTCTATATTTATGTGGTTCCCTTTTATTCGTTTCTCTAGGGATGGCGATGTTAGTTGGCCTGCCAATCCAACACTTTGGTCCAGTGTAAAATATTTCTACAACCTTGGTCATTGGATTGATGGATTTTGTAATACCCTGGTGTTTCATCTTGAGCCACCAGCTGATAAAAAGGTCTGTTTAATCACAGAATGCATCAGAAATCATTGACCAAATTCCTGTCAGCTTTGGTTGTAATTACAAAAGATTATACCACGTTCACCACTTGTGGAATGGAAAGCAGTGTTAGAGACACCATTTCATATTAATCAGATGATAATTACCATTTGTACTAATGTTCTATTTTCTGTCAAATCTAAGATGAAATATTGTTTGTTAACAATGCTCTTTGATTAGGGGGATAAATCCTAAGGGTTCATTTTTTTAAGAGTATATTCTATACAAACAGGCTGCGACTGGTCAGCTCACATCAGAAATGCAGAATAACCCCTTAATGGAGGCAAATTATATCATAGCTAGGTAACTTCAAATAAAGCACATTTTGGAAAGTTTTGAAAACTCTATGCCTTTTGTTCAATGGTTAGGTGACGAATGTAACCACATCACAAATTGCCCTCTGGCTCACACTCCAACAGAATGGCTTCAATTTTTCTTCTCTACAATCACCTCTCATTCATTACAATCGGTCACATTGTAGCACAAAAATGCAAATTCACATCCAATTTCATGGATCTGAAAGCACTCAAAATAGCCTTAACCCTACCATGGAGAAGCACATTGAGGTGCAGAGCCGTGATGGGGTTGATAAGATCATCCATGGGGTGCAGAACAGCTTGGGTTGTCAGGCATTGTTGGCTTTTAGTATGTCTAGCTCATTTATGCCCCACCATACTCCAAAGGAATATTGATCAGGAGAGCTTCACTCGGGCCTGAGTAGCTCACCTGGAAGAGCGTGCGCCCATATATAGAAGCTCATTCCTCGACGCATTGACCCAATGTTCGACTCCGACCTGCGGTCCTTTGCTGCATGTCATTCCCCCTCTCTCTCCCCTTTCATGTCTTCAGCTGTCCTATACAAATAAAGGCCTACAACGCCCAGAAAAATAATCTTTAAAAAAAGGAGAGCTTCACTCTCACTGTGAGTTGAGCAACTGATTTTTTTGTTCTAATGTTTGAGCCTGATTTTAGAAAATAGTTAAATCTGGGCCTGTATGTTGTTTACAGTGCCTGTGACGGAAAGGGCATGAAAAGGCACCAAATATCTGGCCCTATATTTCTTTGTCATTATGGTAAAATATTTGATTTTAACTCTATTATTTCTCATCAGCATTCAGATGACAACAGTGTGCAGTATATTAACTCAAACCAAGCGGTTCACACCATTAAACCATTCAGAGGCATTGCTACTGCAGCTGCTGGGATGTACTGTCTGACTCAGCAGGTAGTGGCCCTGCCAGAGCAGCTATAGTTTAATATGTTATCAGATAGCATGTTTGCCTGCTCACTAAGCCAAAAAATGTGCAACTTAAAAAAAGACTCCCTCATTTTGAGATGCACATTGGATGGCAATGCTAGTTGCTTGTTCCACCCTTTAATGGATTGTTTTGACATTTTCTTCAGACATTCATCGTCCCCAGAGGATGTATCCTACTGACTTGTGATTCCCTGCATTTTTATACAGTAGCACTGGCAGGTTGACATTTGTGATTTTGAGTGAAATGTTTCAACATTTGTCTCAACTATAGGCGACACAGCAGACATTATTACGTCATAGTTACAACAATATTTATACTTATATACTATAAGTATATACTGAATTTATACTTAGCTGTTTTATAAGTAATATTGTTGTTTTTTTAGGGGCCCAGCAGGTAATATGGATGGAAGCTCATGCAACATGGTTTATTGAAGTTGCCAATAACCAATACAATGAATTTAAATGAAATGTATTAATAAATGGAGTTGTTATTTATTTAACTGTTTGAATGTATGTATCAGTATGTACTGTATGCATACTGAAATGGCTTACGTTAATAGGTTATTATTATATAACATAACTCAGCCCCAGGAGTCTGGGCTACACTTAATAACGCAACCAGGACTACAGATCTATTGTGCCGGCAGGATGGAATAAAAAGTAGAACTGCTAAAACTAGAATGTATCTGGCCACTGTGCAACCTACTCTTATGAACATAGTAAACATACTAACCATCAGTATGTTAGCATTGTCATTGTTTGCATGTTAATGTGCTGATGTTAGCATTTATCACAAAGCACAAGAAGTACAGCCTCACAGAGACGCGAGCATGGCTGTAGTCTTGTTTTAATCTGTTGGAAAGTCTCAATATATTTAAATAAACCAGCTCTGGGTTTCCAATGCTGTTTGCTAATATCTGCAAGCAGTGGGTTTTACCAAGTGTTGGATATTCTAACAGTCTTGAAGCTTCAATATGAGTTCAGTTTGAAATTTGGCTGTGAAAGGTAGATTCAATCAAATAACATAAAATATTTTACAGTGGTTAACCTGTTACATTAAGACGTGACGTTAAGCATGACAATACATGAACATATCAGAGGTCTTAAAATTATTGCTTTTACAAACATTTCCGGCATACACAGCATAAAAAGGATACATTAATTCACTTCTCACATTCACTTCAGAGCTTTATCACATACAGAGGGATCAACATGGCTTGCTGGTCCAAAGGAACCCTAACTGTGCTCAATCGGTTTATGCACGGAGAGGCTTAATGCGATTTTTACCAATGAATCAGCCATAGACTTAGAATTGGCCACTGAAGCATTCACACAATCTGTCTGCACCAAATATAAGAAAAACGTAATGATATACTCATTAATTTGTGAAGTCATACAGAAACTTTCCGCTACATCATTTGTGAACCAAAATGAAAAAGCTGCTTTCAGTTGTGATAATGTAACACTCTTCTACTGGATGCAGTTTTCCATTACTCAGGGTCTCCAAAGATCACGTAATGTATTTATTATACAGAGGCTCATCTTGCTGTGCTTGTACACAGGAGGTGTCAGTTTTGCATTATTTGTCCCTGTTTTTGAATTCAGTCTTGATTATGCCATTATATGGCAGCTGCATATTTGGCTGCACTGCTTACCATATCTCCAAGAGACACAGCAGGCAAAGAAAAGTGTTCAAGGATTGCTGTCTCTATTTGCTTTCTCTCAGCAGGTTGTCAACAAGTAATCGGTCTCCATACAAATGATGTTTCAGTCTCAGTCATTTAATTGTTACTGGTCTGTGTGCAGTGGATGAAACACAGAAAGTGATAACAATATGCAGTTCCAATTAAATTCACTCATGTGTGACTTATACTTGAGGAATTGCTTTCTGCTGCAGTCAAAAGTGTTTCGGTCTTTACAGCACTTTGTCTGCATTTATGCAAACATTGCATTTGTTTGATGCAAAAGTTCTGCACCATATGGCACTGTTAAACTCTGTAGTCTGTAGCTGTGTTCTAACCAGATATTAAAATTATTGAGCAGCCACAGATGTGACCTGTAGTGCATTTTTTACCTCTGTAAACAACTCTGCATGTTCTGTGTGTCTATGGCTTTTGTGAAGAATGACTTGATTATTTTTGCTTTGTTTCTTTTGTATTGTGGTTAACAGATTTGGAGAACTTCAAGACCCAGAGAAGAAGTCCAGTGAGGGTCCGTGAAGGTCAAGGAGTGGTCCTACTGTGTGGCCCACCACCCCACACCGGAGGTAAGATTATTTTGAAGTTCTTTATCCTTATAATCGCTACCTTACACAATCAGTTATTTGCGCTGATGCTCAACAAAATACTTGGTGAAGACTCATCTACTCCATGTTTATCTGGACAAAGTGGAAGTCACGTTTGTGCTCTCCCCTCAGATCTCTTGGCTGTTTGTTTGTGTTGTTGAGGTCAGTGGAATGAGTCATTTTTACTTTGGGACACTCTTGCCTATCAGCCTGATTTTCAATGGGGGTGAGGAAAAACTTTGGCAGAGTCCAAAAATATTAAAAAAATTATTTGGCAACAACAATTTAAATTCTATAGTTTATTCATTATTCGTAGGGAAACAGCACTGACTTAGTTAGGACAGTGTCCCATATGCAAATTCTGTTTGGTTTCCTTCTAGAAGCTTGATGCACTGTCTGTTGTGAAGGCAATCGTGCAGGCACCAGGCTAATGTTTACAATTTGGAAGAGGAAGATTGCTTCTCTTATGTGAGTGCATTGACAGGGAGTGTGGCACTCCCTGGGCGACCTTTTGGCTTGTAGCATTGAGTGCAGAAATGAGTCAACATTGACTGACTTCTCCTTGAAAACATTACATGCGCCAAATCCTTTTTCGTAATTTGCACATATTACACAAACAGGCTGTACTGTACTGTTTGCAAGCCAGTCAGAAAAGAGAGCAGATATTCAGTAACCAAGGATTCATTTATTCACTTGGAAATGTATTGATGTAGTTTAATGAGTCACCTTTAAGTCACCTTTGAGTCAAGAAAATAATCTTGATAGTTTGCGTGTTTAATGAATGCAGAAGTCAGTGGAGGTTATACCATTTTATCCATGGCTGCGTAATGTATATTGTAAACAGTTTTAAATGCTGTATACAGTTGTTGCGGCATTGTTTGATCTGTTCTAATAGGTTAAGTCACTTATCATTGAGTTACAACAAAGTTGTATTTTGTTGTATTTTCAATATCTACTGCTGGTAATTATTTCTATTCGGAGCATGTGATTCATTTCATAATTTCGTATTCCTATTGTGTGAGAACATTCCTCCTATTTTTGGCAAACTGAGGCCAGACAATATAAATTACAATGTGATAATTTAATCACTTAATGTAATTAAGTAAAATGTAATTTTACAAGGGTGTGCCAGGTACAGATTGCCCAACAGACAATTGTGAATTAGATCTGCCAAACGTCCAGATTTTTTTCCTTATGGCGGTTATGTGAGGACACAATGACAACTACATTTAAGTATAAGTATGGCACAAGTACAACACATTGTTACATGATGGGTTTAAAGAAAGTCCAAATTGTATTTTTTAGATTTGACAGATTTTGTATTACACAGAAGAACAAGGCCAAGGGAGGTTTTGACTTCTGGCACTTACTTATACTCACATTTTCAAACCTTAAGAATTATTCAGGAGTGCTGCTGCTCAGCTCTGGAAAGGACTGGAAGTGTTGAGTGACCTTGTCCAGTGTGTACAAGGCTTATAATGTAAAAACCACACTTGCTTTTTAAAGCATAGAAACACATCTGATGATGAATCGCATTTTATCCATGTTAACAGCAGGTGGGAGCTTCACCCATGTGAGAAACATCACATGTCATTTAAAAACTTTTGAAACGCCACCTCTAATCATGTGAATCCTCTCCATGTAATTTAGTTTAGTGTGTTGCTCTGTCAGTAGCACAGCTTTTTCTTTTTTCTTTTATGGGTGATGAAATGTATTGTTTGACCTTTTTTTACTAACAGATGGTTAAACCAGCAGGGGTTTGTATATTCTTTGTCATCTTCCATTGCTATACTCTAGTTCAGTTAGGGGATTTCAGGACACCATTTTATTTAAAGGGGTTATAGAATGCAAAACCGATTTTACCTTGTCATAGTTGGAAAAACGACAGTTTGGAGGGTAAATAGTACATACATAGAACCTCAAAATCCCATTGACACCCCTTTCCTCTGCCAATCTCACAATTTGAAACTGCTGCTAAAAACGGGGGATTCTCAACAAAGCTAAAAGTTGACGTCAACTCCTCAACTCCTACCTTACTTGGCTCTAGTCTCTACCTTTGTCACGCCACAACATTTACATAGGCTACACCACTGAGATCAGCTTAGTCTTCTGAATCTAGGTCACGCAGATCTCAGAAATTGTATACATTGTTCATCCATTGTTTAATTACTAAATTCACCTAAATCAACTATGTCGGGGTCAAATATGTGCCGTTTTACGAAAATTTATGGCTAATTGCAAATTTTGTCCGACTGTGTGTCGCAGTTCAGCAGGAGCTCAGCAGGCTAACGTGACAGCGGCCGGTGCTGCCTCGGTGCCCGGCGTGTATACCTTTACAGACCCCGGCTCGCTGTGAGCTAGATGGATCTCCGTCACGGCCGGAAGCCCGCAGCGCTCCATACCCGCGCAAAGTCACCGTTTCTGGGTTACTGGACTACCAAATGCCGAGGCCCTGACGGAGCTCCAGGGCCTGGAGCTAGCCGCAATCTTTACCCATAGGATTGAAGGGACAGTAGCAGCTAACGAAACCCCTCACATTCACAAAAATGCATTAAATTGAAATCGGACACAAGCTGTAGCTTTGTTAGACCTTATGATAGCTGTAATACAAGTGGCGTGACGAAATTCAAAGTGTAAATATATTATAGTTATGCCAAAAGTGTAGCTAGCTAGCTTGCTGCGATCTTTAGCTACCCATAGGATTGAAGGGACACTAGCAGCTAACGAAACTCCTCACATTCACAAAAATGCATTAAATTGAAATCGGACACGAGCTGTAGCTTTGTAAGACCTTATAGTAGCTGTAATATAAGTGGCGTGACAAAATTCAAACTGTAAATATATTATAGTTATGCCGGCAGCCGGCCAGCTCTGCGGAGCCCCGAGCCCCGGTAGTCCAGTAACCCAGCAACGTTGACTTTGCCCTGGGTATGGAGCAAAGTCTCGTCAGACTGTGTGGACCTCCTGAAAAAATTTGCAATTATCCATCATTTTTTGTAAAACGGGCCATATTTGAGCTTTATGAGTTGAGTTGATTTCTCGCATAAAAAAGTCTCAGAAGTGAATTTAGTAACGAAACATTGCAGTGTCTGAAATATGAGACCTGCTGTCTCGTCTTCAATGTATGTGTATGTGGTTCCTCAACCAATCAGCGGGCAGCTCATCTAAAGATTCATGAGAAAACCATATTTGGAAGAAAAGCTCTCATTCCAAATAGGGCCAAAACACAGGGATGCATAAGGGCCCATAAAATAGCAACTGGGCAATTTTCAGCCCAATCAATGTTACATACCCTATTAGGAGACCTTAAGGAACAGTGGGATATACCCTATATAATCATTCTATCACCCCTTTAAATTGGCATTAAAAATGTAACATCTGTCTTTATAAACTAATTTTCATAACTTTCAGGAGACTCCCCAGGCTTCTGATGTTGCACTTTGCTCAAGAACTCCAACTGTTTTGTTGTGACATGTGATCTTGCATATTTCACAACATCACACTCAAATGTTTTCCAAGATGTATGCCACAGTGTGTTTGGGTAAAAATTTGACTAAATCATTGGAGATATGATATCTGGGTCTTGATGTTTTTTGTCTTCAGGAAAATGTTAATAGACTTATTTAATAATTCTCTTCAATCATTCTTGTTGATCTTGTCTGTCATTTGTTACCAAAACTTGATCCTTTTTATTTAGACTCCAAACTCCCCGTGGACCTTCCTCCAACATGACTGATCATTTGGGATTTGAGTCCTGGACGAGTAACTAACAGTGTTACATTGCACCTCGCCCATATCTGTCACATCCAGTCTCATACGAAGCCTTTACCTGCTCTCAAGGAATGATAACTACATCCACACTTATATAATGTATAAAAGGTACAAATACGGCATGGGGGGACAGAGAGACACCAACCCTGTTGTGTTACACGTCACGTCTCTTTTGCTTCCAGATGCCAGCGTTATTTGGTTCAGTGTTAAAAAGCAAAGCTGGCATAACTGTGGATCTTCTTTACGGCAGTATATTGGAATATCTCTGTAAAAGAGACTAGTGATAATAAAAAAAGTGCATGAATGTTGGTCCATTCATTTATGGACATTGTAAGGAAGCCTGGCCACAGAGTCTAGGAAGGTGGTAGGAGGTAGCAACTATGACTAAAAAGGTTTGATGTACACAGTGCAACTAAAGTTAACTTGGCTTAACAAAGGCGAACTCAATTCATTTCAACTAACTCAAACCATCAGTAATGCTAAAGACAAACAAATCCGGGTAAGTAAGTAAGTTTGCACTGCTACAATGTAATGTCACATCAGATGTTTTGACAAACTCTTTATCATACTGTTGAAATAAAAAAACATTGATGCCATAGACTTTGTGACGCCAAGAAGAACAGTAAAGGTACAGTTTTTAGAAGGGGACGCATTTTGTTCTAATAAATGTTCGGAACTGACCATGAATGAAATATGCAAAACCTCTGATACGATAACACAAAACACATTAGCATTATCAAAGCTCTCAGACTGTCAACAATAATTTTATTTGGGTGAAAGGTACTAACTGCTAATCTTGGTCCAATTCATTTAGACTGGGTCAGTTTGAATGAATCTGCTTCCCTGCTATTTTCCTTATATCAAATAGACACAGAGCATGCTTTTGTCCACACGGACATACAGCTTTTGTTTATACCTACTGCCCCTTTATTCCTTCTTGTTGCGATGGATCATAGCTGTTCTCAGGAGACCTTGCACAGTGCTTGGAATGATCCATTTTCTGACAATATTTTCGGCAGCTGTCATTGTAGATTATGCCTATTGATGGAGATGTTGAGGATGCTTTAGATGCTTTTGAGATGGGCTTTAGGATGAATCATCTCCAATTTTCTAACATCTTTGCTGAAAGGCTAGCTCGGCCATATCTGCTATGGTAATGATGTACCCCGTCTAGTTTTAGTTACATGCTCACACATTTATACGTACACATACACCCACACACTTCACTGTCACATTCTCTTGTCCTCATTCAGCCCCTTCTTAGACTACACATATGAATGGCTGTACTGCACCTGTTCACTTTCATCCACTGAATTCCTTTTAAGAGAAACAGGACTGCAGCTAACGATTATTTTCATTATCGATTAATCAATGTATCAATAATGCAAATTATAGAAAATCTTTTAATGATTAATTGATAAATAATTTGTCATTTTTTTCTGTAAAATGTAAGCAAATTGTGAAAAATGCCCATGACAAATTCCCACAACCAGTGATGAAATTTCAACTGTATTGTTTTATCTGAGCAACAGTCCAAAACTGAGAGAAAGAGAAGTTTATTTTCAAAATCAGAAAAGATTTGAGAAGCTGAAACCAGTGAATTTTGCTTTTCTGCTAAAAAACTAATCACATACCGTTAACCATACCTAGAGATTGGCATGGGGTACTTTCCATAAAATCATCTCTCAATGCAAATCAAACCAGCTATTAGGCTAACTAAAACCATGCCACTCTCTAGGTATGGTGAAGGGTATGTGATGATGTGGGGCTATTTTAATTCCAAAGGCCAAGGGAACTTTATCAGGATGCACAGTATCCTGGATCCATGAAATAACTGGCCTTTAAAACTAAAAATCTGCCTGCCTCTATGGGAATTTAACATAGGGGTGTACTTACTTATGCCCCCTGTATTTTAAGGAAGAACATTTATTTATTTACGATACATTATTCATTCACAAAGAAAATTGGTTTCCTTAAAGATTGGATTTTTCCTCATTTGTTTAATTAAGGCATTAAGATCAATTTGCAAAAGATGATTTTTTTAATTCCTCTTTTTAGTCAACTTTAGGACATGGGTGTCCTAATTTTTTCACATGACTGTATAATAGGAAATGTTTTTAAAAAGGAATCACAAAATGTGAACCAGCTTTATACCTTGAACATGAAGTATCAATAGGCAGCCAAATTTGTCTCTGTTTTTCTCTTAATATACATTCATGGAAATAATATCGATACATTAGAAAGGTGTGGTAAATACATGATGCGTGCATTTGAAATGACTCTCACAGTGTTGGAAAAGTGAGAAACATGCTCTCATACAGGAAAGGGTGACGGGACATAATTCAACATCAGTGCATTACAGCCTTAGACAATGATCTGCCTCATCTCCCCTTTAAAGGATCTCAATATCCCATGCATGATTCAGGAGGCCATTATTTCATTTTAATGATGCCTCCAAACCCTCAAGACAGCTACAGGAAGTAGTTTGGTGCAGCCAGGATGCTCTTAAACTGTAATAGTTTGAAGTTGCACTTTAAAAATTACCAAAATATTGTCAAGTGAGCGCTCCAGGGTCCGCTGTACTGTATTTGCATTAGATGTCAGTCTGCGTCATCTTCTGCTTTGAGAGGGTCTGAATGAGTCCAGAATCTAATGCATCTGACCTCCTTTCACTAATGGAATAGGGCCTTTTAGATTTACTCAAGGCTGAAATCACTTGTTCTCTCTTTGCAGTGCATTTTCCTCAAAACAGAGGCTGCTCGCTGGCCAGTAACAACACACATAGCTTGCAGGGATTTTTCCCATGTGCGTGACCTAAGCCATTTCATAGAGTGAACTTGTTGTGTGTTATGAATACAGATAGGTATGCCTGGTTAATGGCTGTTACTGTCTAGGGAACAGACTTGCGAGTACAAACTTTGACTCACGTTGTGCATATACTTTTCTTTGATACAACACACACTTGTGCAAAAACCCACTCTGGATTCAGTATGTCCTTGGACTGTCATGTTGCATTTCTCTGCGCTCCTCTCAGATCATTAAGGCGGAATTGATGCTGCCTGTTCATTATACAAGGGCTAAATGGAAGGACAATGAAAATCTGCCACTCACTGTCAGTCATGATTGCATTATTCCATTACTGCCCATCTGCAGAGTTGAATCATCAAATAACCATTGGTACTTTCCACTTCCTATTTCCTGCTTCCTGTTTCTCACCATAAATCTTTAACTAACCAATTAGTAAACTCTTATTTGCTGTTGTTCCAGTTTATCGTCCCCTGCACCTTTGGAAGATATTGTTTCAAAAACGGACATTAAATATACATGACCTTGTCAGGATAAGAGCTGGGATGTATTATTTAAGGGAGAGAGGATTTTACAGCTGTTCCTATTCATGGGTCGGATGGATCAAGCCATGAAGTTATGGTTGATTCAAATGACAGAGGCTCAGATGGAGTTCATGGCAGTAGAAACCACAAGAGATAAACATTGAAATCGAAATGCAACTACTCGTATCATGTGTGTCAAATTAGTCTTTGGAATAGTTTAACTTTTTGGGAAATACACATAAGATCATAAGATTGATAATGCTCCCATGACTGTTTGTTAAAGACAGGAGACGGTTAGCGTAGCTTAGCTCATTACATGGCTGTTAAATACTCGATTCCCGATTATACAGTTTGTTATTTCTGAATAGCAGATGCTATGGGCGCAGTTAAACAGCTGAAGTGATAAATAATATTTTTGTTTACCTTTGGATAGAGCCAGGCTAGCTGTTTCCCCGTTTCCAGTCTTCATGCTAAGCTAACCATCTACTGGCTGTAGCTTCATGTTTACTGTACAGATAGAAGAGTGGTATCAATCTCTTCATCTAACTCTCGGCAACAATGCAAATAAGCGTATTTCCCCAAATTTCTAACTATTTCTTTAAAACCAATGCATATCTGTCAGTAAGGTTGTCAGCAGACGTACAAAGCTAACAGAGTTATACATATTATAACTTTCAAAATGTGGCACATTGGAAAACAGGAAACATCATTGGCACTAAACAGAGAGACAGATGTGATTACACTGTGTGGTCCCAAGTTTCAATCTCACGTTGTGTTCTTGGGATGATCACAAGGTCAGGTTGTCCTCTACCAGTCCAACCCACAGAAAAACAACCACTCTGTACTTGTATTTGTTGAAAAGGAGAATTATTTTTACATGTGCATCACAAGTTCTCAAGATTCTTTATCACGTTGTGATTTGCAAGGTT
The DNA here is from genome assembly GCF_031162955.1 of Sander vitreus. Taxonomy (NCBI): domain Eukaryota; kingdom Metazoa; phylum Chordata; class Actinopteri; order Perciformes; family Percidae; genus Sander; species Sander vitreus. Next base: position 13,657,872 of record NC_135861.1, on the reverse strand, counting down.
ACAGTAATATGTCAAAGCCCACACATCCTCCTGCCCTCTAAAGAGCAGAAGTTAAGAACACTGAGTCAGTAGATGAGTGTCCAACTCTCGTCTCAATTATTCCCTGTACTGTACTGTAGTGCCGAGTCATCGCTTAGACAAGTTTTTACCAACGGCCAAGATTGCTTTTGGGACAGGGATGCAATATGGTCCAGAGCAATCTATCCTTGTGTCAATATGTCAAAACACTATCATTCCTTTTTATAATGCTGCTGATTGTTAGTGCAAAGCCTCTCTGACAGCACTCCATTTGGTTGATGGTACTGGGAGTCTTTCCCGGAAGTTTGTTATTATGGATGATGAATAGTAGAATAGCTGGTACTGTACTATACTGAAAAACATGATCTATAAAACATTGGTTTTATTGGGCATTACCATTTCTTATGCAGGATCTGCAGCTTATGGGTTGATTTAAGGTCCTCCGCTACTACATGACAGCTACAAAAGGATATGCTCGTTGTTTTATGTACAACTACTGTATCTGTGTTTTAAATACATTCTTATTAGGTAATAAATCCCAAGAAGAGGTATGAAGAAAATGAAGGTAGATGAAATAAAAGAAAAAGACACTGGGTGAGTTTTCTTATTACAAATGTAATGCTCTCACATTTATAAAGATATTTTGCCAGAACAACCACAGGCCCTAAGTCGTCTTTAGGTAACGGAGAAACAATGAAATAGGATCCAATAGGAAGGCTGATTTGAGTAATACATCCAAGTGTTGGAAGGCTCCCCAGGTTCCAAAACACTGGAAAATGGTTAGGCTTTTACAACTTTTGAAAGGTATTACCACAACAACCAATTTTCCTTCCTTGCAATAATAGTTTATGCAATCATGTACATGATTCTTCATCACATTACATTTGCTAGATAATGTTGCATTGAGTTACATCAGAAGTTGAGCCAGGTTCAACTGTTTTGGACAACCTTGCTTTTTTCTTTTGTCATAGTCCTCTACTACAGGACCCCCACTAGGTCCCACACCACAGTGTGGTCAGTGTGAACATGGCATTATCCTGGATGTCACTGAGCAGCAATACTAGAGCAGATGGGATTTAAGTGCCTTGCATTGGTTTTGAAAGGGACAAGTGCATGTTCAGACCAGGAAATAGCGATTTGCCGCAGGGTTGTGTGGCGGTGGCAGTGTCACTGAAATGGCCCATTTGTGTGACGTCCTGTTGTGTTCTTTAACCCCCCCAATGCAGCAAAAGTAGACTTTATATTTCACAATTACTGCTTTCACCACCAGACTGCAAATCTTAAAGTCAAGCGTACCACCGCAGGAAAGACCTCAACATTCCTGCTGTTAATGTTAATACCTACTTCCCCAGAAAAGTCAATCATTCATATTCTCAGCACCATCACTCCCACATAGTGAACCTGTTAAACTTTTATCATATTGAGGGCATTTATCCGTGTGTAAGAGAAAATTGCTCTTCAATTATAAATTGTGTTTTTAATCATGGAAGGCTGGTACTCAGTCAATTCCACTAATTGCTTTATCCCTGAAGGCATCCACTTAAACCAAAATGATGAGACTCCTAATGCAGTACACACTATCTTTACATGGGTATAGATGATGTATACATAGTGTATGTGTTTTTGACTTGTGCCCTGTGTGCCTGACTTTGTTCACAGAACTTACCTTCACATGGATCTTCAACGTGTACCCATCGTTTGTCATACAGGACACGCGACGATTTGTGTCCCAGAAGACAGGTAACCTCTACATCGCCAAAGTGGAACCCTCTGATGTGGGCAACTACACTTGCGTAGTTACCAACACGGTCACCAAAAGCAGTGTTCAAGGACCACCAACTCCTCTAGTGCTGCGGGTTGATGGTATGACAGTTTTACCCTACTTACTATCCGTAGAGCTCGAAGTAAGGGAAGAGTGATGAATTGTTTTTGTTTTTTGAAGTAATGTTGTCTGGTTAGGACATTTGATAGGATAGAAAGTAGACTGCGGGGTTCTGTTGCTTAACACGTCCAACAAAATGGTGAGTCTCTTGGTAAAACAATCCAGCTGGTCACATTATCAAAGTTTTCTTTTAAAGTTGACTTTTATCTGGCTGACTGGTTTGGAAAAGAGAACTCTGAGAGGACTGTTTTTTTTTTTGTTTTTTTTTGATGAAGTCACAATCCCAATAGTGGTCAGAACAATCTAAATCTAAAGACACAGTATAGTGTTCAAAGAAAAAGAGTGATAATTTATTTTAGCTAACACAGTGGTGTCACCTAAACTTGTTTTGATTTTGTTTCTTTGTGACATTTTCAAGCCCTGAGCTGAAAGAATTCACTTCAGACAATTTGTGGCATCATTTCTATATTTCTCTCTTTGTAACTCCAGGTGTGATGGGCGAATACGAGCCAAAGATTGAAGTGCAGTTCCCTGAGGTTGTCCCTGTTGCTAAGAGCTCAACTGTCAAACTGGAATGTTTTGCACTTGGAAAGTACGTTCCACTGTGTGTTATTATCCCACCGTCATACAATATAATTACACCATTACTTGTTTACTGTATCAATCTAAGCTGCATGGTAATGTGTGAGGACCCCATGATGTGATTTTGAGCGCAGAAGATTTCATATTTTAATGACTCCTTCTTGTGCTGTACACCCAAATAAGTAACACTCACCAGTTAAAGTTAAGATTAAGTAAACATTGACATGCTTTATTAGTGTTTTTCAGTATTCACTGTTTATTGGCCTGAGCTAAATCTCTAGATAAGACAATCTTCAGGAGTTTTTTACATTTTGTGGCCTTGCTTTGTGTTATATTTTCATGCCTTTAGCCCAGTGCCAACCATCAGCTGGAGAAGAGTGGACGGAGCCTCTTTTGGCAGGAAGGTGGACATAAATAAAGCCAGCGGAGTTTTAGAAATCCCTTACTTCCAGCCGGAGGATGCGGGAGTATATGAATGTGTGGCTGAAAACACCAGAGGAAGAAACTCTGCTAAAGGAAAACTGTCTTTCTATGGTGAGTAGGAGGGTTTCGCTGACTTTGATCTAAAACTGATCTTACTTCACACCTCTTGTCTTGAGAAACAAATAATGTCTAATGCCTTCAACCTGTCTGTCTTCTTCCCAACATATCATGCACATTTGTATTCTTCTACCTATTGATTCATAGCCTCATTCAAAGGTTCACTACAACTGAGCCTGATTGAAAATCCTGCAGAATAAAAGTGTAGCTTTGGTGCGAGTCTAACAAAAAGTTTAATTTGTTGTCATGCAATCTGTAGTTTTTATTAGAACGAATATATAACTGCATCATATAGTGGCATGTGGTAATAAATTAACCTATTACCAGTAGTTCATTTCTGACAAGCTCTTTATTGTGCCAGCGGCTAACACGGGGCCGTAGCGCACACAGATTTATACTGCCTTTCAGGGAGAGGTGATTTTTCCCTCACCAACACTGGACTTATGGCCCATATTCTGAGAAAGCTTTTAATGGCCCTTGATGAAGGATTTTTATGGTTTCTCTCTCCATTATTTTGCAGTCTATGCATTGATGATGTCTGCCCACCAGGCCCTGTAGGGATGTACTTGCCTGAAATCATCAAATCCAGATTTTTCTTTCCTGTGAAGGAGGGTGCCTTTGATATGATAATACAGAGTTTTTTGTGGCACCTGTGGGTAAGATGAAATGCTTACAGTACCTGTAGGTAGGCTGAGGATTAAACATAGTTAACTTTAAAGAGAAGTGCCTGTTCATAGAGCAGCATAGCATCACAGCACTGGGCCTTGATGACTTAGAGGCCCTAAAATAATGGAAAATGGCAGGATCACATTAAGGTAATTTTGTAAACAAGGTCATACGTTTTGAACACAACCTGTGGCTATCACTGTCTTGGTACTATGTTGCATGGCCTCTATACATTTTCTTTGTAGTTGTGTGGAAGTCATGTTTCTCTTTGTAAGATTTAAGTCCTGTCTCATTTCAAAGCCTTGCAGACTGGCCAGCCGCCAGGTGATAAAAATCTGTAATCTCATTTTAAACTCCCATAGACAGGAGCTTGTGGGACATCCATCAACTCTATAGACGAATAGAAGAATCAATATGGGGATGTGGTGTTTGTGACACCCAACCAATGCAGGCACAGGAACAATAAGGGGTGGCCTCTCTTTCGATTTCCCACTTAATTGTCCTTCTGTAGATCCAGGGGATGTATGACATTAGGTAATGGTTTAGCAGATGACTGCATTTGAATAGGCTCAGACACGATCAGATTGACTTTGTATAGAAGTTGTTGCATCATGTCTTCTGTTCCATTATGTTATCTCTGACGGTCTCATTTGTAATATTGTTAACAGGGTGTCATGTAGTATTTGTTTCTGCATAGTGATGTATTTTCAATTCAGTACTGCTTGCTCGTTTCCGCAATTTCATTTCATAAAAGAACATAAAGAGAGCTTGTTTTTGTCATAACAAAACAATATCTCGCTTTTCATATGGGGCTGCCAAACACTTCTTCTCTGTTGGCTTTTTAAATATTATTTTAATGAGTCGGAATTAGTTCTTAGCAAGTAAAATGCATGCATCACTGTTACCGAAGATACGTAGGAAATACAATAAGAAATAATCAGCAAGAAAGACCTTCATTTGTTTGGAAACACACTGTTGATGTCTTTACGCTTCCAGACATTTCTTCTGTCATCTAATGGTTTTATGATTTTGCCTTTTAAGTTGACTTCTAAACACCAAGTGTTCTAGACAGGATACAGCAGTCAACTTCCCCTCAAAACAAAACATTGATCCCGTTCTGGGCTCCACAGAGCACATCATGAGGGATTTAAACAGATTCACACTCACATGACATGCACAGCCACATTATGACCTAGTGATAGGAGGGACCGTATATTGTCCCTTTGTGTGGTTGAGAATTTGCCCTGCTGAAAGTCCTTGACACTGAATGTACTGTGAATACTGTTCCAGCTGTAACTGTACTCTCATATCCCTGAAGAGAGATAAGATGAAAGGCTATTTCAATCAAGAAAAATGAAATGCATTTTTATTATTATTTCATTATCAAAGTAACACTGCAAGGCAAGCAGACAGACAGACTGACTAAACTACCTTGACCCTGGCAGGGTGTCCTGCATTTATGTGGGTGATTCACAAGGGCCATAAATCTTCGTCGCTAGAGATAAGGTGCTAGTCATTTATATGACACCAGGACCACCATCATAAATATAGAGGCATTTTCTCTATGGATTTCTGGTTTTTCAAAAGACAAAAAGGGAATATAACTGCATTGCCAAAAATGAATTGCAACCTCTTCATTTAACTGTAAGCATCGCAATACAAATAATACGGTCAGCAAAACAGATTCTTGTAAAATATCTGCATCAGTGTAACTAATTCATGTTGGTTGTAGTAAATCCATTAGCTTATCTTTTAACCTTACAGTGAAGGGTGTCAACCAATCTATTAATTCTTCCACGTGTTAAGTTAAAAAATATTTCAAGTAGAGGTGAGCTTTGGGGTAATTGGAAGTGGATTTAGGATTTGTGCCCTTGGATGCCTCTTTAATGAACTCATTGCCCACTTGGTTGGTCCATTGATTTATTCTAAAACGGCTGCCTACTGGAAATGCTCAATGCTTTTGTAGTGTTAGTGTTCATTTACAGTATGTGGAATGTGACCTCACAGCTGCACCTCACTTGACTGAGAAGCCTCAAGATGTTCAGAAGACCATTGATGATACTCTGGTGTGGGAGTGCAAAGCCAGCGCCAAGCCCAAACCTTCATACCTCTGGCTGAAGAACGGAGAGCCTCTGGACCCCATGGAGGTGAGGGCTTTTTCTTAATCTTTTTTTTTTTTTTTTTATTGCTTTTAATGATAAAACATCAGATAAAAAACATCAGATAATCAGTCAAGAGCGTCCACCACCCTTTCATATTATAGTGCCAAATAAAGAAGAATATCCAATTATCAAATTTTACTTATTTACTATATTGTACATTTGAGTCCATGAGACCTGTGCGTGGTATAAAACAATAGATTAAATTAGATTATGAATTTGTGCTCTCAGACTTTAATCAACACCCAATCTTTTGTAGGTGTGCAACATTCTTTTGACAACACACACATTAAAACTGCTGAACGTGTCACCGCTCAGTCTGGCAGTCTTGTATTTAAATGGTATTGTTAGCAGAGTGTCAATATATTTTTTCCATTACAACAGCCCCTGGGCAGTTGAGTGGATGGAGATAAACATAATTTAATGTGTAAGATGAAAGATGATAAGTAGATTTAGCAGCATCTTACTTAAAGGATGCACTGTGTGTTACCACACTGTTTGCTGGATTCATTTTGCTGAGGAACACATAATGGTCTCAAACTCATAGGCTTGTACTTGGCAAGAACATGTCACTTTGAAATGGCTGTATTTGCTTCGGACTAAATTTGGCATTAAAAGTGTTTGTGTTTGTGTGTGTATGTATTGGGGGAGGGTGTTTGTATGTTTTGCAATGAAGCCAAAGTGATGCCATTTTCTGCCTGTCATCAAACAGGGCCTCAGCAGTTTAGTGCCGTTTAGTCGTTCCTATCTGCTTCTCTCAATTTTATCATTAAGTCTATTCTCTCTGGGGAGGGTGAAAAATGCCTTTTCATCCAAAATACATTTCACATTTAGGCAATTTGCCTCCAATTTGTGGAGTGAGTGTGCTTTCTGTCTGAAAAGAATGGCTCCTGTGAATCACAGTCACGGATAGTGTCAGTGTTTGGATTGGTTAATGAGCCCCAGACCAGTGCTGTTTTGTTGGACATGTCTTTAAAAGGAGGCAGGTGGGTTTAGTTTTTTGTACTGTAACTTGAATTGAGAGCTGAGATAATATTCAAAATCTGGGACACTTTAATTAAAGAGCCGAATTACAATGCACATGCAAAAGAAGATTACAGAGTTTTGCACTCTAAATAGTTTGCCATTATGACCCAGACATAGTAATCTACAAAGCTTGTATGTGCAGCAAGTCATATTTTAATCCGTATAAATAGGGATCATTGTCATGAACATTTCCTCTCTCTGTCATTCGTGGCTGTTGGGTGACAAAGGTCACTCTCTCTGTTTGCCACACATCCTTAACCACAGGAAACCCTTATCACTCCACCTGTGCATCTCCAGTATTGATTTGTACATAACATTGTAAAAATCTGTTTGGTGGTTGACCAAGGTAACATATTCTCTGTACATGTGGCTATATTAATGAGGTGGGGTGTTACCATTTTCAAAATGCCACCATCAACAGTGGCAACAGTAAATCAATTTCCAAACCCAAAGGTCAGCGATGTAGAGAGAGAGAGGGAGGGAGAAGGAAAGGAAGGCCAAGTTATTCCTCATTAGAATGGATCAGTCCCCCCCCCCCCCTTCTCTCTCTCTTTATCACAGCATCTCTGGCACTCTTTTTTTTATCTTTCTTACGCTCTCTTTCAAGCTTTTTTTCCTCCCACTTTTCCCTCTCTATCTCCACCTCATTTTGGGCCCCCTCCATGGGAATTAAATGGCGCAGAGGAGGGCTGTCACTTTGAAATGTCACCACAGTGAAACAAGGACCCACTCACGCTTGTATTTTGTTCACTCCACTACCAGCTCCCCGTTACATACATGAGAGTGTGTTTTTGAGATTTTTCTAACTTTGACCTCCAAAGTCAGGGAGCTGCCTTCTGAGGAGTTACTGTTGTTGTTACACACATCCAGTGCACCTACTGCAATCAGGAATAGGATCATAACATCACCGGTATACAAAAAAGCACCCATGATTTGCCTTTTCACAGCTCAACTTGGAACAGTGCTGGTATCAGAAAAGTCAAGCATAATTAATGATAGCCATAAAGCAGACAAATGCCACCATTTGTCTCTAGTGATAAAGAGATTGTGATAGAGCCAGCACTGAGTCTCTGAGGGTTATTTAACAGGGCACTGGGTACAGAATAGCATAGTGTGCACTTACAGATTTTTTTTAATCTATTTCTCCCCCCATGGGCCCTTGCACTGTGTAACCTAAAAAAAGGACCATCTATTCAAAGTCGCTATGGCTGTCTCTCTCTCTCTCTCTCTCTCTCTCTCTCTCTCTCTCTCTCTCTCTCTCTCTCTCTCTCTCCATCATCCCAATGAACACACATATCTCATCCAGCCCCGGTCAAAAACCAAGGGACTTGTTGTGTTCCACTTGGAAACTGCTGCATCTATCCTCACCCAGGACCCCCCTCTGGTGGTGGCTTTAGCGCCAGGTCAGCCCTGTGTCCATTGTGTGACTGGGCCTCAGTGAGAGCCCTATTTGAAGATCCTCAGCAGTGTCCCTGATTGATGTTAAGGGACAGTCCTTGTCTTTTCAAGTGGCAGTGCTGTAATGATTTCAGACGACAGACAGACTGGCGGCAGGGCCCTCTGGACTACTTTGTCAGTGACATTAAAAGGTCTGGCTACACTCAATGGGAAAGACCAAGGGCAAGAACAATGAGTGCTGCCACACTTAAATTGACACAACTATAAAAAGGGAGCAGAAAGTAGTGCCAATCCTTGTAAAGGTCAAAAGGAGCAGTGGGAAGAAAATAACTTTTTTCGGGTGTTGTAATTACTATCTGCACTCTGTGTAGGCGTTCATAAAATTGCATTTATTTTTAAACCAATGCACTGATCCATCGCCATGACATGCCAAGTTTTTCCCTTTGCCACCTAACACTCTATGAGACTTGATGGAGTATATAATAGCATACTTGCTCTACCTTCTTTCTAAATAAGTCCTCCGAGGTTTGATTTCAACCACCGTTTGATGTCTAAGTGCTATGTTAAGCAGCGGGGGGTTACATCTAGTCACTGCAGGCCTATTAAGACCACAGAAAATTAGCTGAGTTTCAATTATCAACCCCCCCCCCCCCCCAAGGAGAGAAAAGTGTGGCTAAAGCTTGAATTAGAACAGGCCATCCATCAGAATGAAACCAGTTGGCATCGTGGTACTTAAAATGTCCATATATAGCCCTAATTACCCATCTAAAGGCAGTTTTGGTCCAGCATTTTCATATTAACACTTGGTATGCGATACTATAATGGCACTAATTGGAGTGTTTTTAAGCTTTCCTTAAAAAAAGATCCTACACATTTCTTATATAAAGTGAAAGGTCATAGTCAGTAATAGAATTCACATTCACTTTTTATTATGCTATCTGACCCATTTTGTTGACCCCAAAAAAAACAACACAACAATAATATGCTATTAAAAATATAGTAAACCACACACATTATACTGTGCCAAGTAAAGAAACTGTAAATAAAAAAGTAATGGCAGTAATATTGTTGTTTTTCTGAGTACTTTTCTTTTTTTCTTCTTTTACAAATGGCCACCATAAAACAAATAAACCTGTGTGAGTCACCACTGTAATTGCTACGTAATTGCTCGTAACTATCACCATCCTGAAAGTGTAAAAATGAGCACTTATAACGACTGGATGGTTAGCTAATTATATTGACATAAGTGTAAAATTACCAGGCTTTAGATAGACATATAATTATACAGATTACTGGGTTGTGGAATCGAAATGCTCTTGTATATCAGAAAACATTGAATCTAGTATGCTTGTACTTAATTTTCTTTTTATATAATGGTATTGTTATATAAACAGGTGTCAGTCCTTTTTAGAGATTTAATGTCAGATTTGTTAAAGGATCATTCATTGAGGTCTCTCAGACAGCATTTTAATGTGAATCTGAGGCCAGTTACTGTAACCTGTTAGCATGCTGTTTGTTCAGAAGCTCTGAGGATTTTATCTTCCTTTGTCAACAGCGGCTGATTAAACTCCTGTCTTCAATATCAATATTTTTATATTAACAATGGATCCAATGACTGCGTGTCATGTAAAAAGGGGGCTACTATAGTGACAAAACCACAGAGAATTACTATCCACTGTACACTACTGCAGCAGTAACTGAAGACGGACACAGTTCGTGACTAGCTGGAGAACCAGATATCTTTCTTAGGAGTCAGTGGAGACAAAATAGATAAAAAGATGGTGACATTTATTATTTCTTCCTCTTTCTCCAAGTGTCTAAAAAAAATCAATCAATGCATCTTCAGGTCCTGATTAGATGCAAAACTTGGGCTGCACTGGGGCACATTTTTTGTGCCAGAGGCAACCACTCAAGCCTCCTGCTGACTGGTCCCCCTTGTCTAAACATATTAAGTTTTTGTTGTCAAGTTAGCACAGCGTATTCCATTTTGAATCATGTAGTGCTAAAAGTGTGTGTGTGTGTGTGTGTGTGTGTGTGTGTGTGTGTGTGTGTGTGTGTGTGTGTGTGCCCATGTTTTTAGCATGATAGGGTTCAGGCAAATAATGGAGTGCTGACGATCAGTAGCTTGAATCTGGCTGACATCGGCATGTACCAGTGCGTGGCAGAGAACAAACATGGCCGAATCTTCACCAACGCCGAGCTCCGAGTCATAGGTAAGCCCAAACACACAAGACTTTGTTTATTTTCTAAATACATTCAGTTAAGCTGTCCTGAAAAATGCCCGTTATGATTTCTCAGAGCCCAAGGTGACATCTTTAGCAGAAATTCTAAATCCAAACATATGACATTTTCAAAACAAAGAAAAGCAGAAATTCCTGTTATTTCAGAGGCATCAACCAGTCGATGTTTGGCCTTTTCTATGAGTATGAATATAAAATATAGATTATGAAAATTGTCGTTGATAATATTTTTGTCGATCAACTAATAAAATAATCGATTAGTCTTTGATTTGTCGGTCATGAAATAAAATGCCAAATTCCGAATTTCAACTTTGATATATAGCCTTAGTGTTACTATTATTTACAGTATTAATGCTAAACTTTTCAAATGTTCATCCTTTTGTATGCCACCATCATGATATTTGGGTGTTTATCTCTTTATCATACAGTCATGAAAATATAATTCAAAAACAATACATGGCAGAATGTCTTACTTTGGTTACATGGTCCACCCTACAGACTAGAGGATCTATTTAAATTGTGCAGTACCTTGCTACATTCATTTAACATACATGAGGATAAACAGATATTATTGAAACTATAACTCCTCCAACTCTGGCTTTAAGATTTGAGTTCATATACATTCCACCCATGTGTTATTATAAGACAAGTATGACAAATGCCTGTTGTGTTGTTAGAGGAAACACTGGCATTTTACACTTAGTGTCAATAAATAATTGTGAGATGCAGCGTGTGTGTGGTAATACATCTGAATCCTGATGTGTATTGCTGTATATACCCGTGCACCCACATGCATTGGCAGGTGCTCAGCCATGTCACTGGCGCCAGGCTGTGTGATCACTTTAAAGAGCTTTCTGCTGAGTCGGTGCGCATACAAAACAGCTCCAGACGACGGCGCCTTAGTAATTAAGGCCTAAAGGAGCAGCAACAAAGCCTCCCTATCGTTTTACATTCTCGCACTTTTGCTTCGGAGCCCTGCGGCTTAATTCTTAATGCATAATGTCCTCCTCAGGAAAATTCATGGAACTGAAAAAAAACACCTTTCACATAAAAGGTCTTCTTAAAAATTATGTACCGTGCCTGTTCTCCTGCAGGTATGTGTGCATGTCTGAGTGTGTGAAAACAAAGTGTATGTGTGTAGAAAGAGAAGGATGTAAGAATTGACCTACCTAGTGGAAGGAGTGACCTGCATGTTTTTAGGATACTCCTCCACTCTCATTTTCTCAATAGCTCTACCCCCATTTGCTCCTCTTTGTCTCTTCTGACAGTAAATTGTACCCCAGCTCTGTTTTTCACCTTGTCTCCCTCACAATACTTACATTCCTTTCTTTCTACTCTTCCTATCAGCCATCGCTCCAGACTTCTCCCAGAACTTGTTGAAGGCCCAAACTCTGGCCCGACAGGGTGGCGACATTCTGATCGAATGTAAGCCCAAGATGTCTCCCCGGGGTGTGATTTCTTGGAGGAAGGGGAAGGAAGCCCTAAGAGAGAACCACAGGTACCAGGTTTCTTTGTGTAGAGCAGTAAGTGCATTGTTTGTGGGATCCCAGTTGTTTAGTTTGTCTGCTTTACTTGCAGAATCGTATTTCATCGACTTATTTTATTTCCCCTACTTTATATTCATGGTGACAAACTCTAAAGAACAGAACCACAGTGTGACACAATACAATTTGAATTGCATAACACGTTCTGCACTCCACCACTTTCCCCCTATCTACATTTCTTCCCTCAACTCCATTGTACTTTTCTCTCCTGGCTGTACTCAGAGCTGGTTTCTGCACTGTTTACTTGAGGTAATTGGCCGTTCCTAGACTGCGGCACTTCGATCGATGCACTGATCCATCAGCTCATTAGCAGCATGTAAGACCTGGAGGGCCATTAGAGCACAAGGCAGACGATCCAGGCTACAATCAAGACAAGCAAGAAGCGGGTGAAATCCCCAAAAGGACTGATCAATGGCTAGCCGCTGAACAACATAAATTCTTGTGTGATAGTTGTGGTGACACCAGGGGAACTAGCTGGGCACCTTGTTTTATTAGAAATCAGGTTAAGTGCAGATCAATGCAATATTGCTGTGTGCTGGAGAGGAGAAGAAAAAGGAAAAACAAATGTCAATCAGACAAGAAAAACCAATTCTCCCCCTGAAGATACAATGCTGGTCATGCAGCAGGAGGATGTAAAATCAGTGATTGATCAGGCTTTCTTCTCACATGGCAGCACGAGGGAGATTTGCAGTTATGGTAGAATGCAGCTTCAAACAACATGGCCTTCATATCATTGTCCATTGCTACTGTAGAAGTGAATTTGACATGTTTTCTCTGTTTCAAATGCAGTCAACTGCACAAAACGCCAATTACAGGTATAAACTGTCTACTAGGGCTGAAACGATTCGTCGAATAATTCGATTACAAAAAATATATTAATATTAAATCAATGTTACCAACATTGTAGTGCCGAAGGACGGTGTTTCCACACGGATCATTATTATTGTCGCACACCAGACACTGCTCAGTCTGCTGGCGAAACATGCCAGAGCGTAAATAGTCAAGGGGGTAAGCGTCTCCTCACAACCCGAACCTCCTATGGCGTCATTTTGATGCTAATAAGCACTCACCCCCCGTTAGCATTCCATTGACTGCCATTCATTTTGACGTCACTTTGACAGCGAATAACTTTACATCTAAAGCGTTTAAAGACTTTATTTGTCCATTGTTTATTTCTAAAGAAACACGACAATGTATAAAAGGCTCCATTACCTTGTACCTCACGTTATGGCTCCGTAGTATACGTTTTTGTAAAAATAGGCTAACGATTGTGTCATAACCACGCGACTTACTGTCGCATAGTAGAGGAATTACCGTATAGTACAGGAGAAGCTCGCAGGCAGTTTCGTCTCACATTAGCTGTTTAAGTTTAATTACTAATGTTAACTAGCATTTTAGTTAGCAATAATTAGCCTGTGTCCATGTTATCTCCTTACATATACCTACGCTCTCCGTCTCTGCAAGATTGGGAATGATTGAGATTTCTCTTGGCACAGCTACCAGAAGACTTACAACTTTCAGACAGGTTGTTCACGTCACATTACGTCGTCTCTCTCAGTTGGAGGCTGCGCAGTAACGCTCCTTCACTGGTCTCTGTCCAGAGCAACGGGATCTGTTGGTCCATTCTTCTATACTGTCTATGTAAATAGTGAGGGGCTAAGAAAAGAGACAGGCTGGAGAAAACGACAGAAAGTGTCCAAAGTTTGGAGTCGGTTCAAATGTAATTAAAACGAAAACTCTGTACAATGTATCTACTGCAAAATCGAACTAGCTTACCACAATAGCACGACATCAATGCTTCAGCATCTCAACAGAAAACACAGAGTCTAACTTAATTATCCATTCCACGAAGCGGACCCGACAAAAGTAAATCACGGAGTTGTATGGACGATGAAACTACACCAAACACAACAACTACCAAAAACAAAGACAAGAAAATACGTAGCAGTGACCACAATTTGATCTAAAGAGCCGACTTGTTGACCATCCCATCGGAGAAACGGCTGATTGTTGCGCATCACTCTCTCTCACTCTCTCTCACGGAGAAACGGGTGATCAACGATCTACTAGTATAAGTGTAACAGAGCTGTGTAGCATTGTAATGAAATATATAAATTAAAATAAATTGAATATAATTAATAGTTACATATACTTACATATAGGCCTATATACAGATCAATCTCAGGTTGAAACTTGTAGTTCTGAAAGTTAAGTTGCACAACTTAAGGTAATGTTTATGTATGTTTAATGTATGCCTTAGTTTGAGGTTGATGTCATTTCAGAAAATGTTTTCTTTAAAAATTTTACAATGTAATATGGCACTTAAATGCACTTCATATGTTTAGTTTTTTGAGAGATGATATTGTAAGCAATGTAGGCAACAAAAATGTAGCTTTTTCCGAAAATTTAACCAAACTATTGCTTATTATTGCTCTTCAATAAAACAAAAGTATTTCTTATCCGATTACTCGATTAATCGATGGAATAATCGGTAGAATACTTGATTACTGAAATAATCGATAGCTGCAGCCCTACTGTCTATTAGTATGTCCCCATTTTCTAAAAAGGTGCTTTGATATCATTTGATGATATTTGCACTGTTGCAGTTCTCACAAGCTCGAAACAGTCATTGTGATTAAATTGGAAGGAGCCAAAACACCTTCTTTTAGTTGTTACTAGAGATGGTCCGATACCATTTTTTTCTTCCCGATACCGATTCCGATACCTGAACTTGCGTATTGGCCGATACCGAGTATCGATCCGAAACCAGTGTGTCATATATTTTATTATGTTTCGACAACTGTATACTACTATCCCTGTATGGATGTGATATTATTTCTATCTTTGTTGTCGGTCTGGCTCAGGTTAAACTCTTTGTGAAACATGAATGCCACAGAACGTTCTTTTATTATGCAGTTTGACAGTCAGTTATAACGGAAAAAGAACATAAATAAACTACTTTAACGTATTTTTTCTTTAGGGCTTTATTACGTGGTATTGGGTCGGTGCATAAACTCCAGTACTTCCCGATACCAGCGTTTTAGGCAGTATCGGAGCCGATACCGATCGGTATCGGAACATCTCTAGTTGTTACTTTGTCAGGAAAAGTACTAAATGTTTTTTTGGAAAGCGTTAACTTTCAGCTTTCATAATCTCTTACTGTATAAAACACAGTGTGGGTTACACAAATCATGCATTGATGCCTTTCTATTTTCAGTTTGATAACATCTTTATTTTGTGCAAGAATGTACCAGCAGGAGGCAAAGCACACCTGCCGACACATGCAGTGACGTAGTGGGGGTCCAGATTTCTCATTTGATATGGGATTAATTGTTCAACTGGCTCAGCAGCTTTTCCACACCCAACCTCTGGGATATCTATCCCCAACACAGTTGGGGTGCAGCAGGTTTAGTTATGTTTCACCTCCCTCTATCAGACAGTATGTTAAGGAAACTAAAGGTGCGACCCAATTGTTAAAGGGGAATTTTGGTATTTTTCAATTTGGACCCTATTTTCCCATGCATTTGTGTCTAAAGCCCTATTCGCACGTGACTAGTATTATCGAAAATCTTTAAGATAACACAAAGCTACGCTGTCTGTACTCAGCGAACTCCTCTCTCCCCACCTGCGTTCCACACAATAAACATCCATGGGTCCGCACCGCTGTCTTCCTACAAGTCACTTCACGAGATTTCAGAACGAGACTTCACCATCTTGCCCTAATGTAGTCAGACAATCTGTGCCTGTCAGCAAAAACAGCAATGGACGGAAACTGACAGCGGGGTTACATTGCAGCCGGTTCACGACTGCCGGTTATAGCGTTCTAGCTCAATACTGGACCAATTTAAAATATTTTTGTTCACATTAGTCACTTAGACTCCAGTTAGAAAAATACAGAAATTCCCCTTTAATACAGAGGCCAGGCTGAGACATTTCGGTAACAGGAGAGAGATGTTTTATTTGAGGGGGAGTAGTATTGAAAGGAAAATGCATCCATACCGCAATATCAATCTCGCCCATTAAGGCGAGATTTCCCATTTGAGATTTAGAGTTACAGCCGTGGCCTGAAGTGAGTGAGCTGCATACAACATGCTTTGACAATATAGTAGGAACTCTCACAAACCTGTTCCCCTGTCTCTGGCTCGTTAACATTGACTTTCCTTCACATCGAAATGGGTCTGCTACCAATGCTATTACAGTGGTGGCACAACACTAATCCATCCCACTGGCTCAACTAAAATACCCATAATTCCTTCTAATCTTCTAGGGATAATGTTTTCAAGGATCTGGAGCAGGGGAGAACAGATCAACTAAGAACGAGGCAGGATCTGATTAGTTAATGAAATCACATTACGTTGATACCTATATCAGTACATATCCAAGGCATGAATAACAAGATAGCATCATAACAGGGTTGCTGTGCACTTACGCAGGGAGCTATGAGGTTAACGATGAAGTGCTTACCCTAATTTAATTTCACTGCTGACCACTGCCAGCTATTGTGAAACGGATATAGGAAATAGCTCTCAGGAATATTACCTTTTAGATTGAACCACTGTAAGATTGTTACGCTAAATGATATGCATTGCTTCATCATGTAATGTGAATCAATTTATAATCCTGCTACTAAAACAGCAAGAGCTTTCTGGATGTGTTGCCAATACAGAATGTGCATTGCTAGTGAATGAAATAAGCAGTACTTGTAGAATACCGCTAGTTCCTAGTAATAAACTGAGTTAATTATGCAATCCTTCTAAAGTGGTTAAAATAATGTTTTTCATTTACAGCCTCTTAGTTTTTTGTTACACCATGGAGAGCCAGAGCAGGCTTTTAGATTACAGCCAGTACTCACTTTAACACCGGCCAATGAGGTTGAGGTAAAGTGCCTGTTTACTATATCACTATGCTCAAGTTTTATGTAGCCCACAAATTCCTTCAATACCTTAATTGCTCCAGGGCAACGTTTGAGAGAGAAGGGATCAATGTGAAAACATTTCAGACGGATAATGCTCCTTACATCTTTATCTTGCACTGTCCCTTTGTAGCTTTGCTGAGAAGGAAGTCTGACATAGGCTGCTGCACAGTTTAATGGCAAGTCTTATCCCTGTGACATCTCATATCCATAACTCTTTGTTATAGTCCTATAGTACAAAGGAAGGCCCTCAGTTCAGTTAGGAGAATATACCCCTGGCTCCATGGAGAATGGGCTCTGTAGAAGAGACTAATGTAGTTTAATTCTTAGAGCCTATAAGGCGATGCAGGTCATTTTTGATCATTTTGGGAGGTCCAGGCTGCCTTCAAGGAATCTTTTAGAAAGGAGCGTTCAAGTTCCTTTCAAGTTCTACTTTCAAACCAGTTAGGTTTGAAACACCAGCTCAACCCCATTACACTGTGCAGTTTAGAGGATAGGTTGGGAGCTTCTATTGAGGATTTGCAGGGCAAGGCATTTATCAAGTAGGTAAATAACAATGTGGTCGAGAAATCGTTCTACACCCGCGATTAAAAGGCAGTATCAGAAAATTGATGGAATACAATCGGACCAAATTGGCATGACTTTTCTGACTGATGAAATGAACTGTAGCTCGACTTTGTAAAAGAGGTGAAGCTCTTTGTGCTCTGTCAATAACACATTTCTCCCATAATGATGGGATGTTTACCCAGTGTAGTTACTTTCTTTTACAAATTACTCTTCCAGACAGAAATCCCAACACATGGCAATGATCATGAATACCCCTTGTGTTTTAAACTGCGGCATCAGAAAGTCTAACAACTCCTTCACATCATGACATCTTAATCTGTGTACATGAGGCGTAATGGTTATTGTTTTTTTGTAATAACTTTATTAACACCAGGCCAACTTAATTGCTAGCTCTACAAGTAATGGCTGTCTTGTTAGCTGGAGGGGATTCATTTTTTTACAGTGATATTTTATTGATTGCTGTAGGCATCTGTCATCATGCCTGCCCCCTCTGGGGAGATGGGAGCTGGTAGAGGCTAAGCATTGCTTTAGGACATCTCGCCAAGGCAGATTCTTGACTTCAGTGTGACAACTGAAGGATGGGCTTTGCAACAGCTAGCCTGTCCTGCCTACAACACATTAAGTGACGATCAGTAAAGGGGGATTGACTCTTTATTTGACTTTGTTGTTTTCTCCAATGTGTTGTCAGGGCACTGCTGCAAGTACATAATGTACAGGTCTTGAGATGTTAAACCTCAACTAAAAAATATTTAGAAGATTTGCGTAACTTCATTGCCTTATCTGATGCTCCTAGTTTTGAGAACGTTTTGCACATTTGTATCAACAATCAACAAATTATGACACTTTGCAAGAGGTTCAATCGACATCACAAGAAGTCACACGAGATGGGAGGAGGTGTCTAATTCATGCTTGTTTGATACATCCATTTCTCCCCAAAGTAAGAGTTTTTAACCGATAACAGGACAACATTGTCTTTGAATCCATTAGGACCCCTCTTCTGTATATGATAACCCATTCACATTGACAGACAAGCCACAGTTAGATACCTACCTCAGCTTTAAATAGTAAAATTAACAGAGAAAATACAGCTAGATTATGCACTATTACATTCTGCTGACACTTCTTTACAAGAACAAACATATTTAATCAGTTTTTATTTCACACTGTTTACTTTGGACAAACAAGATAATGTAAAAAAAAAAATTACTACACAAAGCATTATCGAAGCACCGGCAAACTGTGAAACAGGGTGAATGCAGGAAGTAAGCAAAAACTCGGAAACTATACTTTAATAACAGGAAAGAAAAAATTATCAAACCTGAGTAGTAGGTATTAAAAATAAATAATTTTGTGATTCATTATAACAAGCTAATATAAGTGACATCTGATCATTTTTTTATGAAATAAGGGCTTGAATTGAATGGTTCTGTTGGATGAATAAATCCTTTTAGCTTTTAATCAGAGAGTTCTGTGCAGCATGTGGACAGTTTTTCCACTAAAGCAAGGGTTGTGGGGAATGCTTTATAAGCATCCTTAGTAAATAGAATTAATCAAACCATTTATTTTATTTTTTGTGTGCTTCAATCACCTGTGATCTTGCCATTCATTTCACTTTTATAAACAAGGCATCTGTGGATCTCACCCAACAACTTCCACTTCAGTGTTTTTCTTTTTTTTCTTCTATCCTTGACTAGAAAGGGGCAAAATGAATGGCATTATGCATTTTTCCTTACAAGTTCTTTGTGCACATGTTCTTTTGTACACACTGTATGCTTTTAAGGACTCATCCCTCTGCACATTTTCAACCGGGGCCATCAACATTTCTAAAGTGTAGCTTTTTAGCTTTGAAATGTCTACCCTAATGTTACTCTGCCAGTACTTAAAATAGTTTGTGATGTGTAGTTTATAATTAAACACAAATATGAGCAAGCAAGTGAAATGACAAAAAACTAAGCTCATCAATGAATTTAATTGTTGCTCTGAGATGAAACAAAGATAACTCAGCAACATAAACGGATGGACTGGAAGCATATTCACTTTATTTAAGCAGTGCCCTGTTGCTGTTGCCCATCTTTCATGTTTGGCTTCATGTCACTCAAGCACCTTATTGGCTGGCAAAGTAGAAGCAGTACTCTCTCTGTCAGAGGAAATCTGCCAGGCTTGACTGATGACACCAACAGATGAAATGAGTCTTTGTAATTTGACTCGCTGGAGTAATCTGTCATAGAGGTTCAGCTTATTACCATACAACCAGGCAGGTTGAATTTGAAATTCACTGACATAAACAAGACTCCATTGGATAACATTCAATAACTGGTTGGGTTGGATATTAGTAGTAGTAGTTGTTGTTTGTACTTTTTCTGTTTGCTCTTTTTTGTCCAGGTTAGAAATGAACAGCTGCAGAGCTCTTAGCAGTCATTGCATGCAATATATGAATCTAACAATACTATGAACTAATTGATTTCAGTGCTGCTTTAAAAATGTGGGTTTAATTGACTTATTTTGGGCTGCAACTCTGTTGAATGTTTAAGGCACAGTTCTTTGGTTGAAATTTACACTGCATTTGCCTCCTCTCTTAAGGGTGTATTTAGTGTGTAGTGTATTCAAATAAATACCTACCATGCACGCAGTGACAACCAGTTTCTTAGGTAACAGCCCAGTTTTCTGGACATACATACATTTTAGTGTATTCATGTCTGCTGAAGCAATATTTCTAACATCACACGCTTATAAAGTATGATTAGATCTACAACATTCAGTTATTCAGAATCCCCCTTGATATCCCCTTGAACTCAAAACGAGACTTTCCACCCATAAAGTGATCCTTGCTGAGAAATCAAACTGTATCTCTTCACACTGAGTCACGCTATGTCACGCTAAAGAACAGGGAGCCAATTAAAATTCACTGAGATAAACTCTAGGCTAAAGTTGAAATGCTTTAGGACACTGGACTTGCTCATTTAGAATAGATTGTTATGCACTTGTTACACACACACAAACAAACATACATACATATATACACACACAGTTGTGTTCAGTGTGTTTAAAAAAGTGAATAATAGCTTTTAATTCCATAATATCAATAAATTGGGAATACTGCACATTCAATTCCAAATCAAAACATGACCAAAATTGATCAAGTTTGTGTTATACCTTTACAGAAAGTGAAGTAAAAGGAATATTATGCTGTTCAAAAAAAATAGCAGTATTTGCATTTTTCTTTCAAAACAAAAAAAACTCAAACATTTACTGTATAAACTGAAAAAATGTCTCAAGGGTTTGCTTTACTTTGAATCACTGCACTAATATTTAGTTGCATAACCATTATTTCTGAAACCTGCTTCACATCTGTGTTGCATGGAGTCGACCAACTTCTGGCACCTGTCAACAGGTATTCCAGCCTAGGACGATTGAACTACATTCCACAATTCCTCTGCATTGCTGGGTTTTGCCTCAGAAACAGCATTTTAGATGTCACCCCACAAGTTTTCTATGGGATTGAGGTCTGGGGATTGGGCTGGCCACTCCATAACATCAATCTTGTTCATCTGGAACCTTTGGAAGACTTTGCTCACTTACTGGTGTGTTTTGGGTCATTGTCTTGTTGAAAGACCCATTTCAAAGGCATTTCCTCTTCAGCATAAGGCAACATAACCTCTTCAAGTATTTTGATGTATTTAAACTGATCCATGATCCCTAGTATGCGATAAATAGGCCCAACACCACAATATGAGAAACATCCCCATAACATGATTTTTGCACTGTCTACTGTCTGCGGCCCCTAGACCCAAAAAGAACAAGTTTGCTCTCATCAGTCCACAGAATGTTGTGCCATTTCTCCTTTGGCCAGTCAATGTGTCCTTTGGCAAATTTCAACCTATTCAGTACATGTCTTTTTTTCAGCAATGGGACTTTGCGGGGGCTTCTAGCTGATAGCTTTGCTTCACATAGCCTTCTTCTGATCGTAACAGTACTCACAGGTGACTTTAAGTCTTCTTTGATTTTCCTCGAGCTGATCATTGGTTGAGCCTTTGCCATTTTGGCTATTCTTCGAGCCATTCGAATGGTAGTTGACCGTTTTTTCCCACGTCGTTCATGCTTTGGATGCCATTTCAAGGCATTTGAAATAATTTTGGCTGAGCAGCCTATACTTTTCTGCACTTCTTTATATGTTTCCCCCTTTTTAATCAAAGTCCGCTGTTCCTCAGAGCAATGTCTGGAACGACCCATTTTTC
The DNA here is from genome assembly GCF_031162955.1 of Sander vitreus. Lineage (NCBI taxonomy): Eukaryota > Metazoa > Chordata > Actinopteri > Perciformes > Percidae > Sander > Sander vitreus. The sequence goes on along the minus strand of NC_135861.1, from coordinate 13,636,103 downwards.
TGAGTATTTCAGTGTGAAATTCACTATAACCAGCAAGCACAACATTTGCTTCCTTCCTTCCTTAAATATGGGCCATAATTGACACCTGTTTCTTCACAGATTCCATCACCTCACTAATTGAACACAACACTGCTATTATTTTGAACATGCCCCTTTCAATTACAGATTCAATTACACAGAATGAGCAGCATGCATGTCATGACTGTTGGGTCTGTTGGTTTTCTATGACACTTACTAGTAAATTATTTGCCATGTAGAAATATCACTTCTACCAAAAAATGTATAAATTTATGAGGTTAGTGATGTTGGACTGCTATTATTTTGAACACAACTATATATATATATATATATATATATATATATATATATATATATATATATATATATATATATATATATATATACAAGCTTCCACAAGTAGAGCTGTATTTCAGTTTAACTTTATTAACACTGGTGCACTGTCAATTGGCCTAATGTGTTCATATATATGCTCTTTTTTTACCCACAGAGTTACTGTGTTGGATAATGGCAGCCTACGGATTTCCAATGTTACTAAAATGGATGCTGGACTCTACACATGTGTAGCCAGAAACCAGTTTGGGGTAGCCAGCAGTGCTGGCAGCCTATTGGTTAAAGGTAAAATATTATTTTCTTGACTTGGCTTCAACCATCAGCCCTGGTTGGTTTATTGTAAATTGCAGCTGGATATTGCTTGTTTGTTGTTTATTTCATCCCCAAAAGCTGTTTCCTTGGCAATAACTGCTGCACATACAGTAAATTATACAGTTAGAGCAATAATCATTTATTAAGACAATATCATTATTAGACCAAACAATGCAATTACATCAACACCAAACATGTGATATATAAAGCATTAACACCATGTTTGCTTTTTGTCATGTATTTTATGAATGTTATGTGTTAAAAACCTTTTATGTAATCCATTTGAACATCAGGACTCCTGCAGGTTTTATTTATCCAGCCCTTATAATAAACTAACACATCAAACACAGAACACAGAGCAAATTATCTGGCAGTCTGCACAAGAATTGTGAGACACAACCGACCACTGCTGCATTTAAAATTAACTGACACTGACCATCACTGCACACTTGATGAACAAACAGTGAAGCAGAGTTGCTACAAAGACTACCCTCTTCTTACCTGACAGATATATACAGTCCAATTAGTTGATTGGCAGTGGCTGGAGGAAGCGAGACACAAGGCTCATTGCATTCATGTGCCTTAATGTTTAATTCATACTTTTTTGCACGGTGGCTCATAGCCATGCTCGGTTTGTTTAAGATTTCAATCCATTTAAATCACACACTTCTGCAGTGCAATGCATTTTCTAGGTCTTTCTAAAGAGCAGAGTCAACAACAGTGCTCTATTAAAATGCCTTTTGGTGATTCCTCTTCACAAATTTTTTGAATTGCAAATTGGCCTGCATAGAAGCCCGATTCAGCTTCCCCCCACAGCCTTTTGTACTGTATGTGTGTGTGTACTGTATGTGTGTGTTTTTATATTGGTCAGGAAGGCAAATTATATATTTATTAAATTACTGTACCCAAGTACTCAAGGAACTGCACAAGCGCGGTGCTTTGCAGAATAAGGTTTTAAAAACATAAAGTGATTTCATAAAATATTGCTCATTGTGAGTTTAATCTAGCCACCGTTATGTTACCAGCTACTGCTTACAGGTCAGTGTATCAATGTTTTAACGCTGAAAGGAAACATTATTGACAATGAATAAATATTTGTACTGTTGATTAGGGCTGCAACAACTGATAATTTCCATTATTGATTACTGTGAACATTATTTTTTTTTATTAATTGATGAATTGTTTAGTCTTTAAAATGTCATCACAATTTCCCATCCCGTCTTCTTCTTATGTTGTTCATACAACAGTCCAAAGCACAAATATATTTCATTTATAATGATAATGAAACAGACAAAAGCAGGACATCCCAAAATTTGTTAAGCAGGAAACAGTAAATAGTAAATTACATATTTGTAAAGCTGGCTTTGGTAATGACAAAGTAAATTATTGATCAACCAAATTATTGAATTTATTTAAAATGATTGGCAAAATTGTTGACGATAACATTTCAAGTCAATTGAAGAGGAATCAATTCAATTTTTTTTAATTGTGAATGTTGTACTTTGTACCAGGACTGTCTTCAGGATTCTGAACACTATGCTAAGATTCCACCAGAGGTTGTATCTATAAAATAAAAACAGCTTTTTATGGTAGTTTGCAATACATTGTCATTCCATAGGTTTACAGAATGAGAACCACCATGTACGGAGCACACTGAAGGGAATCAGCGAGCCAATTTGTGGTTTTCCTTCCAGTCATACAGTAACAGGAAATGAGCGTGACAGCTTAGCAGTCGGAAACAGAAAGTTTTACCCCTCTCAGTTTTTTTTTGGTGCCAAACTTTTCGAAGACTCACCTGGAATGCACTGCCATGACCAGTCAGTTCTTCTTAGTGGGTGTGAAATAAACAAGCTGGCTTGTTTTGACAGAGCTGAATATAGACCTTTACTCCTACTGACATGCTGCATTGGCTTGCCTGTCCATTAGTTGCTTATGACATGCATGCATAATTCACAGTGGACTGGTGTATGGCCTCTCAGCCTGTGCTATATTCCTTGCACTGCACTGCTGTTGAATGAGACACCCAGCTGAGTCAGACCAAAGATTATGTTAATGCACACCACGCTGAGGATAAAATAGGATGGCTTTTTGTCTCGGCACAAACAGAGCCAAATTATAGACTCGGATCTGACCTGCTGTAATGGTTGAGTTTTTCCTTTTGTTTGTTTATTTTACTCTGTCATTGTTTAGTGATATCAAGCTATACTCTGTTTTAAAACAGAGAAAGAGATGCAATATAAGCTCACCGGCAGACTCAAAAGTAATATATCTTGTTTGTCTCACATCTGGGACAGGATTTGACGAAGAGCAGGATTTGTTTTTGAGTGTGGCATGTTTTTTGCAATTATTTCTCAATGTTCAGGGAACATATATAAGTAAAAACAAGTTAGGTGTATTGCTATACATACAGCACACAGTCTTGGCAGTCTGAAAAAGCTATATCTACTCTGTTCCCTTTCTAACTTGCTGCTCCCTGTTTACAGAGCCAACTTTGATCACCAGTCCAGCAGGTCATCTGGACGTAACCGTAGGTGAAAGCATTGTGCTGCCCTGCCAAGTGTCTCATGACCCCACACTGGACCTCAAGTTCACCTGGTTCTTCAACGAGCAGCTCATCCACTTTGGAAGCCACTGGGCGTATTTTGAAAAAGTCGGTGGGGTAAGTGCAATAATGTCTTTAAGTCCTTTGTGTCTCTGTGTCTTCAGGGTAAGACATGAAGAAAATATGATATGTTGTAGCCAATAAGTCACACATGAACATCCCCTTCAGATCACAGTCATAACTGTGTGCTTCAGAAATTATATACACAGTTGAGTTGTTTAAATTACCTTTGCACTCTTCAGTGTGGCAGAACTACAATTAAAGCACCAGATTATTGTATTGGCCAAGATATGAGACAAGTTCTGAGATAAAAAAAAAAACACGCACTTTAATATCTTCTTGACAATCTGTTTCCACTTGAACATGGTGACTCTGTGCTTATGACTTTACCACTTAAAAAAGCTTTCAGCATCTGAAGAAAGGCTTAATGGAAAGCCAAATGTGAATAGTTACACTCTTTATAATACTCAAAATGTATTTCTTTACATCACCAATTTCTATTTTAAATGAAACTGTACACATATCTTTGCCTGTCCTGCTTGTTATTAACACATGAAGCATAGCGCAAGTTCTGGCAGGTCACGGCGTCAAGCTCGGCTATTATCTCAGCTCATAGCTGACAGTTCCTAAGCCAGCACACCAGCTGATGGCTCAGCTGATTCCCTCTTTTGATTGGATTTCCAAATAGCGTGCTCTATTTAAACTGCTTTTCCCAGCCTACCTTGCTGCATCTCTGCTAGCGCTTGCGACCCACCTCCACCCCAGCTCCTCCTTTTAAATTCATGTTGTCTGACTTAATCAATGTTATGTCATTGATGCTGCTCTGTTCTGTACCCTATGGGGATCCTGCACTGCTGCTCTCCCCGCTTAAGGCTTTCCATACATGCACATGGAAGGGCAGGGAGGTGTGCCCAGAACAGAGCCATACCGCCAAATACAAATTGCAGATGAATGAATCTAGTTTGACAAAATGGTCCTGACTGAACTCCTTTATTGACAAAAGTAGAAACCAAGGATTTCATTATGCACTGCTCAGCCATGCATTACATTTGATCATACAACACCAAATAATAATAAGTATAATAAGTAGCTGCTTGAAGATTGCTGTACTGCTCCCCTAAATGTAAGAATCCCAGTTTGATTTTGACTTTTTTGACCCTTTTTTTTCATATTAGGATATATAATATTTTATGTTAGGATATCTGTAACAAAGAGATGAAATATGCCTCTTCGATCCAACACTGAAGTATCGGTTGTATCAGTTTTAAGTAGCAGAGTGAGTCATACCTTAATACCTTGTAATATTATACCTTGAGTAAATATCAACTAACAAGCTCATTGAGCACTGCATTACGGCTCAAAATGGAAACAAATTTGGCAAAATTATATATTACTGTAACAGTTGCAGCAACATCATTTAAATCTGCTGGTAGAGAATATACTGTGTCCTGCAAGTGTCGAACAATATGAAAACTGTATGCCTCTGGCAATGTTAACACATCCTGTTTTGTTGGGTTTATAACATTTTGCAACTCCAAATAGAGACATGCTCCTTACATGTTGTACGGCTAATTGTTACTGCCAGAGCATCAGGAACACTACTGCAAAGGCTGTGATTTAAAAAATTATGGGACACATGGTGTCTGTCCAGAAAGAAATTTCCATCTGGATTTGAAAGACATTTTAAGCACACGGTATAGAAGAAACTGAAATATACTTTCCAATGGGAATAAGATGCTGAATATGTTTGGTCTGATATACGCTTAAATTACTTCAGATGAAAGGGAGGCGAAAAGGCTGACTGAGAGATGCATTGGTAAACCCCAGTGAAACACAGTCAGCATTTTCAGTATTGCGTATGAATATGTATAACCAGAATGTTACTGTACATCATTGTATTTTGCTCAGTTTTTTCATGTAACCCAACACCCCGTAAATCATGACAAGTCATCTTTAACATAAAGCAATTGCACTGCCTTGTAGATACAGACGTGACCTGCAATGGACAGAGAATGTGGTTTACCTTTTTATTCCGTCTTAAAGCCACATGATATATCATTACTGTTTTTTGCAGGACTTCTTACAGTCTTATTTGATTTAATAAGCAATCTTGGAGGTTATTTTTTATGCTGTATATAAAATGTGGCAAAGTGAGAGATCTGTGACCCATTTTATCCCCAGTTATATTATTTAATTGATGGCAGAGAGTTTCAAATAGTGAATGACTTGCAGCAATTTTTTTTATCTCTGTAAAATGTCTGTGATTATACATCAAAGTAATTATCCAGTCTCATGCTACTTCATAGTCCCTTACTTTCATAGATAAGACATCAACTTAACATTATCTCTAACTTGAAAAACTTCAAAGCTAATAATGCATTTGGCACTGAAATGGTTCAGAATCAGAGGGAATAAAAGGGATAGAGCTGAAAGAAGCTTTTTAATTCCACACAAAGAGCTGTCCTCATAAGTGATCACGAAAAAGCTTTTCATTTATTTGGTGCATCCCTGGACTTTCTCTTCCATTATGTAATACACTAAAATGCTAAAATAAATCACTGTGACATTGCACTTCTTTCTGCAGTCCTTTTAAATTAATTCATTATACAACATTTAACTGTATTTTACTCTTTTTGTCATCTTTTTTCCTAACTTGTGCACTGACAGCGCTCAGCTGGAGACATCATGATCCGGAACATTCAACTGAGGCATGCTGGGAAATATACGTGTGCCGTTCAGACCAAGGTGGACAGTGTGTCTATTGCCACTGATGTGGTAGTCAGAGGTAAGGATGTGCCTCAAACTCCATGTAAAAAAAGAATCAAACCTTGAACTCAGATTTGTTGTTTTGCATGAAGAAATTATGGCGCAGCCGCAGTGTGTGTACACATTGCCACTGTAACTACATTTAGCAAAGCTATTTTACTACAAACCCTCTACTCGCCAAGAATGTCACTCTCTTTCATAGTAAATGAAAAAATTTACTATAGCTGACCGCATGGCACTAGTCTCCTAGTGAAACAAACAAACTTTCTCATTACCACTCTATCACAAAGTGAATGAAAGAATGTGAACAAAGTTACTAAAGGATATATAATTATAGCACGATATGGCCTGACAATGTACACCATATCCATATAATTCCCATGTTGGAGGCAGTTTGTGGGATGTACAGTAAGATTCCACCTTTACCCTTCCAGTGGTTCCCATTGGTCTACTTTTGACCCCTCACAGGTAACATATGTACAGGTAACATATGTTCAAGAGTTGTGGATTTGTGATTTCCCCTTAAAATATTCTTCGATTGTTTCATTTGTTTAAGTGTTTTAGAATTTGTTATAAGAATTTTCGCAAACAGAAGATTATAATTAGGTATTTTCTTCTTTCCTATTTTGTCTTGTGAAACCCTCTGAACCACTGCTGTAGGGCATGTTATGATCTTTTTTATTTCCTAAATTAGAGTACAATAAACTGCACTTCAGAAAAACATAAAATTGTTGTTGTTGTGTTTGGACTCTCTAATCAGTTTCATCTGTTCTAATTATGGCCCACCCACTCTGTCTCTCCGTTCTTTTGCCTCTTGTCTTTATTAATCTCTACAGTATATATCATCCTGTGTGAGTGAACTGTGACTAATTATCCTTCCAGGTCCCCCAGGCCCCCCTGTGGACTGTCAGGTGACTGATATGACAGAGACCACTGCTTCTCTGTCCTGGGGTCCCGGGATGGACAACCACAGCCCCATCCTCAGCTACACCATCCAGGCCAGAACGCCCTTCTCTCTCGGGTGGCAAGCTGTAACCACCGGTAGGCTGGTTTCATCTCACAGTCTGAGTATAGGTCGTATGAATGTGTTAGTAGATAAAAGAGTGAGGGAGCGGGGCTGGTATCCTTTTCAAGCACCACACTTGAAGGGGACAGTAAATAACACATCACCAGCTTGGCTAACATTCAGTGGCTCATCTTGCAGGGTTTTGATGAAATGTTATTTCTGTGGTGTCTCTCAGTTCTAGAGCTGCTCAGGGGAAAGCAGCTGTCATCCACTGTCATTGACTTGAGTCCCTGGGTGGAGTACGAGTTCAGAGTCCTGGCAACCAACAGCATAGGAACAGGAGAGCCCAGCAAACCTTCCAAAAAGGCCCGCACCAAAGAAATGCGTATGTATCAGAAGCTCCTGACATTTCCTCTGCTGTCAACAGATACACAATTTGTTTGAAAATTATGCCCATTATTACTGAGAAAGCAATTAGATCCCTTCAAAGAACTGTATTGTACCAGTGAATTTTAGAGAATTCTCCGCTTTCCTCAGGGCACACAACACATGAACGGATGAAATACACAATAAATATGTTGATCCCTGGTAGCTTCAGTCAGACTGTGCGTGCGTGTGTTTGTGTGTGTGTGTGTGTGTGTGTGTGTGTGTGTGTGTGTGTGTGTGCAGAGAAGGAAAAACAAGTCCCCAAAATGGCAGTGGCATAGAAAATACATAAATAAATACAGTATCTTTGGATTTAGAACCAACATCAACTCAAATCTAGTCAAAGGAGTGGATTAAAAAAAGATTTAAATTAAAATCACCCACCTCAAATGTGTGTATAAGTAACCATACATATAGAGTTTTTATACATAACTGCAGGTACATGCACCTACATAGATCAGATATACACACACATGCATTATTACACATACAATAAACATTTATATGGATAAACATAAAATCATCAAGCAATATATTGTTTAAGAATGACCAACCCATAAAAAGACCCTCTAACTGAGTGCAGGACAGTACTTTATGGCTTCTCAGGTGTTTTGATTTGAAGTCCTATCCACTGTGCTGCACATTGAAATGCGAATTCCACCGATTCTATACATCAAAGTTAAGGTTTTGTGGAGTACTACTGCACATGTGCATTGTATAAAGCCTTTTGTGGGTCCAAAGGAAGCTGTGCAAAATCTTATAAATTGCCTCAAGTGATGTCACTTGGCAGCGTTGGTTGGTGCTGAAGACTAGAAGTTTGAATAGGAAAAAAATATGTAGGTGGAGTTAGAAATATGTGAGCTTACCAGACATCTGTAGCCCGCTCCTCATCTCTGTGTGAGGCTAGCGGCTTGAGGTTAGATTAGCTTCTAGTACACACCTGAATTTCTGACCGAACTGTCTGCATTCGTGTTGCATTGTGGTTAATGTAGGTGCCAGGTTTTGACAAGGAAGAAGACTGCATGGAATAAAATAGACCTTTGTCCATGGTGAGTCTGACAGTGTTAGATCAGTGCCATGTTAAATAGGTGGAGTACTCTTTAAAGTATACATTTACGTAAGAAAGGTCTAACTCTTCAAAAAAGGTTGGACATGTTCAGTACTTCTATCTCTTGTAATGTAATGGTGAGCAACAAAATACTCCATATTGTCAATTCCAATTGCAGATACTTCATTAAATTTAATTAAAACAAGCTGGTATTTATAACTTCTGTGGTTGATCTGTTAGTTCCCAGGGTTACTCCGGCCAGAGTGAACGGTGGTGGTGGAGGACGTTCAGAGCTGGTCATCACGTGGGAGGTAAATTTGTATTTACATACATAATGTTTTTGTTTGAGTGAATTGATGTGAATGTATTTTTATTCATGTGCTACATTCAAACGCACAATTGAAATACATTTTAATTAAAAACACACACACAATTGACATATAAATGTATTATATAAACCTGTTTGTAATTTCCAACTTCACAATTTATTTTTATGTGAAATTGAAACACAGTATAAAGAATGACTACAGCTCTTTTTGGATAGTTCTATTTTATTTCTCCTCAGTATAAAACCACTTAGTCAGACAGAGTGATAAGTTCATGCAAGGCTTGCAAGTACAGTACCACCCTCAGCACTGTTCCTCTTAGGTGCTCTAATCCGAACATAACTGCATTTCTTTTAGGTATTAATATCTTTTAGATCAGTCATCTTGAGTCATCCCTCTGACTCATATCTCCTTAGCCTGTTCCTGAGGAGCTGCAGAGCGGTCCGGGCTTTGGCTACGTGGTGGCTTTCCGCCCACTTGGGGCGCAGGGCTGGATGCAGGCTGCTGTCACGTCCCCGGATGCCTCTAGATATGTCTTCAAGAATGAGAGCATCCCTCCCTTCTCTCCTTACCAAGTCAAAGTGGGGGTTTACAACAACAGAGGAGAAGGCCCTTTTAGTCCAGTGACCACCATCTACTCAGCAGAGGAAGGTGTGTACTATTATAACTATACAGCGAAGCATGTGTTGGGAATGTCCAACACTTGCACTGTGCCAGTGATTACCTATGAAATTAAGTCTTATTTTTATCTCTTTTTTTCATGATTGCAGTTTTTTTTAAACACCCAGTGCCGCAATGTCATGCATGAACAAGTGGACCAACAAGCACACACTTGTCATTTTCAAATAACTGTCATTGAAAGTGGACACTGGGAAGTGGATTGAGTCTAAAATCCTGTTTCCAAACACCTTGAAAGGCTGAGAAATATGAAGGATATATTTATTCATAATTCAAATTTAAAGTCCAAAGAGAAAACGAAGCGAGATCAAATAAAAAATAAATTAAAAAAATTGTTGGCTGCTGCTACTACGGCAAACTCCCGATCTAGATTCTAGAATCGATTGCTTTTTTTTTTTTTTTCGTCTGCTATTTCACCACTAAATTCACTTCTGAGACTTTTTTATGCGAGAAATCAACTGTGTAGAGTTTGAATATGGGCAGTTTTACAAAAATTGATGGCCAATTGCACATTTGCTCCGATGTTGTCGGACTTGAGAAGCTCCAATCTAAAGTGACAGCCAGCTGGTGGCGGCCGGGATCGCTCGCTTGCCGGCCGGCCAGTGATGCTCACAGACCCCGCTGTCAGCTGGAAGTCTCTCAATAGAATCATGGACAAGTTTATTTCCTGAAATATGGCTCGTTTTCCGTTTGAACACATTGTCATCAACATTACCATGGTTTAAATGACCCATTTTACAAATTTGGATATCGTTTCAAAATCGGAAATCAAATGAACGAAAAAGTACACGGGCCCAATTACAGTAACTACATGAAAACATGAAAACTTCACTGTTGTTGCATGAAATGTGTTTAACCTACATCATCAGTTTCTATCATCTAATGTGAAACAAGAGGCTATATCAGCTTCGCTACCAGGTTGGCTTGATGTCAAGCCCTGCCTTCCCGCAGGCTGCAGCGAGATGCTCCTTAACTCAGTGTGCTTCCCAGCCGTCACCTCCCCCTACTGTCCATAAGGTGCCTCTGCACCCCTTTTGTTTCAGACCCTCCCAACAGCCTTTGGGCCACGCCTCCTCATTTACATACGCTTTTGACATCTGTCACATCCAAATGGAAAAGCCAAATGTTAAATCTAAATGGAAAAGGTGAATCTTAAAATGTTAAAGGGCAATTGCCAAATGTAAAATTCAAAAGCTAAAATTTCAAATTGAAATTTATAAAGTGCAAAGGCTAAAATAAAAACATTTATTTTTTTCTATTTGAGATTTTAATTTCCATTCCAAAGCTTTTCCATTTCACATTTTGAGTTACATATTTGATGTTTCTCTTTTCTTATTTCCATTGCGATTTTCAATCAATAAAAGATTTAAAAGATTTCAGTTTAAGTATTTATATTTAAGCTTTGCATTTTAAATTTGACTTTTTACATTGCACTTTACAATTTCAAATTATAATTTTACATTTCAACTTTGCTTTTTCAGTTTCCTTTTTTTTTCTTTTTTTTTTTTTCTTTTATTCAATTATGGCATGATTTTTCTCTTTGGAATTTTAATTATGAATAAATATATCCTCCATAGAGAAAACAATGACCGACGTGGTCGTACATGAAAGCAAAACATTTCTGCCAAGAATGAAACAATTTGGGTTATTTCTCATTGTTTTTTTGTCTTTCTGAGCTCTTCTCACTGGTTTGCATGGGCTGGGCTCAGATGGAATAAGATGAATTTGGCAAAGCAATTTGGTGACAATTGTTGGGTTGTTTGCTGCTGTTGAGACAGCACTGATCAAACCACACCCACCCAATCTGATGAGGTGGATCAGATGAGTTTGTGACTGGTTAACTCTTAATGATAACAAAGGATGCTTTTTTTTCTGAACCAAAATTTAAGTTGTTGCACATTTATTCTTGAATATTTAATGTAACAGAGAAATAGTTCAGATTTGGCCACAAGTTTTCAGGGGCTGTAACTTTGTATTCAATGGACTATCCAGGACTTAATGTTGGAGCACTCACTCCTCCTCACACAGTTATATGGATAGATTGAATGTAGCTACAGTAGATTTGATAACTCATTCGGTAGACGTGGGTGTAGTGAATCTGTTACTCCCTCCTGACTATCCTGTGTGCTTCAGAGCCCAGCAGAGCTCCAGGGAAGCTGAGGGCAAAGAGTGTGTCAGCGTCCGAGGTAGAGGTCACCTGGAAGCCGCTGGCCTGGAGCAACAATCGCAGACGCATCCTGGGCTATGAGGTCAAACCAACACATTCCCACACAATAGGAGTCATACAAATGTAGTGGACAGTGCCAACAGCTAGTGCTATTATATCTTGGATAACAATGTGATGACATTTTTGTATTAGTGTCTATATAATTATTCATTCATGAAGCAAACTGGCAGTGTATGATGAGCATGATGAAGCCCTCCAGAATTCATGCCCACAATAGTGCAGTTACAGATGGAAGTATTAAGTCACAAATCAGATGCAAGCTTATAAAGTATAATCTGTGTATTTGTTTTGTGGTTGTAGTTGCAGTACTGGAGTGAGCGGACTAAACAGGACACAGCCAGTGTGATCAGGACAGTAGGGAATAAAACGTCAGTACTCATCAGGGATCTGGAGGGCAGAAGCACCTATCACATGTCCCTGCGGGCCTATAACAGTGCTGGAGTAGGTCCACAGAGCATCATAGTCAATGTCACAACCAAGAAACCACGTAAGGACTGTGTCTTTTTTTGTGCATGCTTTTCCTTTGTTGTTTTTCCCTCTGGCTAATGGTGCGTGGTCATTTGATATGTATTTAATTTCAGCAATAATGTTTCAACAATTAGAGTGAAAGTAGGGAATATTCACTACACAAGTGCACCTTAAAGGTACCATGTGGAGGATTCTTGTTTATTCCCCATAGCTAGAACTCCCGAGGTTCAACTCCCAGCCAGGGGACCCTTGTCATATGCCCCTCTCAATCCCCACATTTGGAGTCTTACTAACATGGATAGTGTGAAATTGAGGGACATCAAGTAGCACATGATAGACATGGCAAATCTTTGATGTAAATTGCAGTTTAATTTACGGTCGCACTGTGCGATTTAACATGCAGGTCTTGCTGGAAAATGATGAGATGTTTCCTGCTGAGAGATTTCCCATAAACGTTAGTTAAATCCTCTTTGTATTGTTTCACTCTTTTCTTCCTATACGTCACCTGCGTGTCAATGAGCGTATACAGTACATGTGCGTCCTTGTGTTCGTGCTTGCAGAGCATGAGATTTAAACAAAACAGGCCCACTCATCAAAACAGTTCTCCATGGAGCCACTAGTGTTTAAAAATGTCACAGGGATCTGACAGATGAGCAACACCTTATGTTCTTATATGCTAATAATGTATATTATTTTCACAGTTTTAATATATGTTACACACTCACGTGTCTTCTTCACACTCCCCAACCACCCCCTCACCAACAGCTGTACACTCACTCTTACACACATATTCCTAGAGTCTCTGCTCACTCCTAACAGTGGGATGATAAACTGATAATGAGAAATCTCCTTCATGCTGAGTTGGTTCTTGACTTTACTGTTGATTGACTGTATGGCTTGTTGTTTTTCTCCCTCCTCTTCTTCTCCTTCTCCCACTCTCCTCGTCCTCCTCCAGCACCCAGTCAAGCCCCAGTCAAAATCATGTGGAACACTTCCAACTCCAAGGTCATCCTGAGGTGGGACCAAGTGCACGCTCTGGAGAATGAGTCAGAAGTCACAGGATATAAGGTAAGGAGTGGAGTTGTTCACCTCTCCACTAGAAAGTGCTTAAACTAGACTGGCAAGAGCTCTGACGAGTGAATGTTTTTATAGATTGTAACATAACAGAGAATGTTTTCTCCATTTACTCCATATACGTTCACTGTTGGGTTTTATTTATGAGTACACTGATTTTGCTAACTAAGTAAGGAAGCATCTAAACTTCTCACAGTAGAGTTACTGCATGGCAGCCAGCCATGTTCTAACTATTTCACACTAAAGTAATGAAGGTGTGATGTGTATTTATTTAATATTAAATTCTCCACAAATTGCCTACTCTCCTTAAAATATAAAATAACAATCTGCTGATCACCACAACACATGCATCCCATTATCTTCAGCTACATAATTTCAGCCACAGACGGAAAGCGAAAACCTTTCTGATTGTTTCTCAAGAGCGGGGTCATTGTAGGACATGTATACCTGTTACCAGAAGATTGATTGTCATCTTCCCAGATTGTGGCCTTTGACTTGTCATTGCAGCATCATATGCATAATACATATTTTAATGATATTGCATTTCAGGTTATGAATCCTTCTGTTGTGCCATTTGGCTTATCAATCTAAAAAATAAAGGTCAGCCATTCATTTGCAGCCTCCTACGTCTACATTCCCCTTATCTGTGCTGCACCCTCTCCTCTGGTCCATCACAGCCACGTGCAGATATTTACAGTAAGATTCATCCTTGTTCGTTTCAGAGGCAACGCATTGCATCTCACACAGCTGTCTGAAAGAAACACCAACTACAACTCAGATTGTCTTGTCAATGCATCAACAAGGACACCTTGAAACCACTCATACTGATGCATTGAATCTGGAGTGGCTTTATCATCTTTACCTCTCTGCTTCCTGCAGGTGATGTACAGCCAGGACAAAAACAGCCATCCCAGTGTGGTGGAGACCAACACCACCTCCTTAGAGTTGTCTCTGCCGGTCAACCAGGACTACGTTATCCAGATTAAACCCTTCAGTGAGGGAGGGGAAGGCAGCAGCAGCCGCCAGATTACCATCCCCAAGATAGCAGGTGGGACAGAAAATGATGTCTGTATCTGTTTGTGATACGCCACTGCAAAAACAGATGCATTCAGTTGAGCCAGTTTTGAGTCACATGCAAATCTATCAACCCATTCACTGGTGATTTTAGCATATGAGGACTTATTTTGTTTTCACTCCTCCTCAACTTCTTTTGTCTACCTTTCCCCAAATTGAAAGACCAATGTGTGAGTGTAAAACTATGCACTGTAAACACAACATGTTCTATGGCTGCATTGCATTATGGTCTTTTCAGGCTGATAAATTGGTATCTCTATGAGGTATTCTTTCCCCATTAAATGTTGGTGCAAAATGGTGAGTCTTCATATAAGCCTTTTCTCTTTGAAGCTAATAAACATTGTGTTTACAGTTGTTTTAGCCGTATAAATACAGTCTCTCATCCACCGACTGAGAAATATCTATCATTAAACAATAAAATGGGCTCAGGCATGCAAAGAATATTGGCAGTTGCTGGTTCTTTAAAAGTGTATTTTTCCTTTCCACCCAACGTCTACAGTCTAGTTCTTTGAAAGACATAATTGAGCACAGCGTACCAGTGCCATCTAGTGACATAGTTGTGTACTTACACCACACTGTAGTTTTTTGTACTGAATGCATTTTATTATTGGCTGTATGTTTTTTTTCTGCCATAATTAACATTAATTTGATTTGTTTGTGTATTTCAGGTTTCATAGCCACGGGAGCAGCCCGAGAGTCTTCTGCATTTCCCTTGGTCAACCTCGCAGCGTTAATCCTCACAGCCAGGACTGTACTATGACAAACATCTGCATCAACTAGGCGCTACAGCTGCTTATTAAGAGGAGAAACAGCTGGTCAGAGACAACAAGAGACTGACAGCTGCATTTCCACTTGCTCCCTCCCCTACTGTGTCTTTTCTCTGTCTTTGTGAGGAAATTTTTTTCCCTCCACCTTTTAAAGGGAATTGAAAGGAACTGGCTTTTTCAGTAGTTGCTTTTCTGGAAGTGAAAGGACACCGTGACTCGACTGCAGTCTCTTGGAAGATGTTTCTTTCTTTGCTCCCTTCTGATCAGTGGATATTCTTATATGGTTTTAAGCTTGAAGGCCCAGTGGTTTGTGATGCACAATGTTTTTTTCTGTGGGACCGTGCAGGTTCAGTTAAACGGATATTGTATGTACCTCTGGACTTTTCTTGGATGCTGGGATTAGAACTGGGGATGGAGGAGACCATACATAGCTCATTATAATGTGAGTGAAGTTATATTTTAATTCGGTTTAAGACAAGAAAAGTTTTTTCCCTCTTCTCTTTGGGAAACTTGCTGCACTGTCTAAGAAGAAAAACCAACTGTTACTTATCCCTGCCAAAACCAGGGAGCTAAGCCTCATTGCTTGATGACAAACCAACCATTTGGGACCTTTGTAACTTTGCCTGGATTTTATTCATGCTTTTACGTTACAACATTACATCAAAACCTCAAGAGTTGCCATGAAAATGACTTTAACCAAAGGTATTGAGCCAACAAGGTTCAGTTCCACCTGTTGTATCATTGTGAAAAAATGCAGTGTGTACACCCTCTATATGGCTTCCGTTGTAAACAGCAGACTTGTGTTGATTAATTGATGTCTTACCTTCCTCCCTCACCCATGATAAGTGTGTAACAAAGGCACGCTGAGCCACATTGTTGTACACTGTATGTATGAAATCCTCAGGTCCCAATTGAGCCTTAAGTCTTATGATTATTATCCATGTTGTTATTATTCAAGAGTTTTATTTATTTTCCTCCTCTGTTTAGCCACATTTTATTTTGGCTCACTCATACTGTAATTTATGAATAACTGACCTTACTGTACGCTGTATGTTGAGATTCTTCACTTTTGTTACTTTTTAGATCATATTTTTGGGGCGTTTTGGGCTCAGAAACATGCCTTTCTCCTATGTCTTTCATAATGAGCATTGTAATACAGTACAAGTGGCAGTAATTACTGACTTTTCTATCATAGCTTATTACAAAGTAGGGATGGTATTTTACTGTCAGCTGCTGTTTGGCATGAGATTGGTCAGTGTACGTACCTACGTTGCTTAGGATGTCTGAATGGATCAACCTGCTTTTAATAAACATAATGCCATTTTCCTCATTTATTTTTTTGATGTCACAAGAGGCCAAAAAAGCCAGAAAGGCCATGCCTCATCAGGCCATGCTATTTGATGTAAAGCTCTTATGGTCTGACTAGGACATAGTAAGTAGACATAAGATAATAAACTCACAGTTTCATTAATTTGACATAAAGGTCACACTTTAAAAAGGGGTTGCAGTTAAAGCAGAAAATTAACATGAAACTCACATAAACTTTCAGTTTGTATTACTGCACATGAACCTCAGTAACTTAAACTTAAATTACATGGTCTGATTTTGTTTAAATAATTGTGATAATAGGTCAACAAAGTGCAATCTTAACAAGCAAATAATATTTTTACATGACTCTACATGTGGAAGATATTGTTAAAGCATTCACAGTTTGGGGTGCAAAAACTAGAAAATTTGAAACGTTGCAGCACTGACTTTAACCAAATATATCCTATATATATGTAGCTGTATATTTCAGACCTGTGTTTCAGCCCATTTCTCTTCACAATAACGGATTCAATCCTTTGTTAAGTATGGGGTTTCTTGGATGAAGCACTCACTTAAGGTCATGCTTCAGTATTCCATTCAATTAAAGATCAGGACTTTACAATTTCAGAATGTAAATTTTAATCTATTCAGGACCTTTGGTTGAATACGTATTCTGCGCTTGGGGTCACTGTCACACTGTGTGTCTCAGCACCTTCAAATCATACGAGCTAGAGAGAGAGAGAGAGAGAGAGAGAGAGAGAGCATTTCTTCTCTGTTCTACCTACATGGATGCTCCCAATCGATATTTTGAAAACATACTCATAAGTGCAATCAATATCTGCACATCTGTACCTGTAAACTGAATTATTTGTTGTATGCTTGAGATTTGTTTGGTGTAGTGATCTTTACACCCACTGCCCTCACAGGGAGGAGAGCATCAATGCCAAGTTTCTTCATGCCTCTGAAAAGTCAGGGTTGTGTTTAACTTGTGGAGAGCAGAAACGTCACAGGGAAAGGACATACAGTAGTATCACCACACTAACTACATTATGTAACTTCCCTTTCATTTAAAATAATATTGTTTGTGTTATTTTTAATACAGATTGTGTAAACATATGTTCTGATTCAAACTTTTTCTCTTAGCTGTGAGATGACCGCAGCATCTTAACTGCGGTTTGCAAACAATTTAAATTCAGCAATACTGTAGGTTAGCAATAACTGCATTAATACACTTGACACCTTTAGTGTATTAATACATTCCTTTTCTTTAACAACCATGAAACCAAATACACTTGGTACAGAAATACCTACAAATATGTGAGAAACTTAAAACCTTATTTTCTACTGCATATTTTTTTTTCATGATTGAAAAATACGGTAGCTGCACTACATTTTGGGGCCTACAGGACAAATATATACCAGCTGTTATAAACCAAACAGATAATGTGAAAGAGATCAAACAGAGAGATTCCCTTTTCATCTTGTTCTCTTTTTCTGTTCTTTATTCATTTTGAAGGACTGCAAGTACAATGTACAGCAAAGACACAGCACCAAGCAATGGAGAGCAGCGGAGCAGAGGAGATGAAGCTGCTGAGGAGGAGGAGGGCTCTGTACAGAGAGGAGCGAGCTAGGTTTAAGTGTCAGCCAGAGGTCGTCCAATCACATGTCGACACCAGGTGCCACAGCCAAATGTCTCCGATGAATCAGTCTGGTACTTGTCAGACTTCCACGGGCTGGCCTTTTCTGGACAGAGGAAGGTAAGTTTGACCTTAAAGGTTGAGCCAAGGGTGATTTGGATCATTTTGCCTCTTAGGGAAGAATGGCGAGAAGGCTTTCAGCTGGGTATGATCAATGTTGTTGCAAAGCTCTCTTCTTTTTGGTAACTGGTGCCCCCTAGTGTACATCAAGCCCATGTCAATTAACAACTTTACATCTTCACAATCCACCAAACGGCACCAAACATACAGTACACGGTATGCATGGCAGCATTGTTTTTTTTTTTTTCACCTTCCAGTTTGATACCCAGATCCATGATTGATCATCACTTTAAAGGATTTGGAACCAAAATATGAAATACAACGGGAATAACACTACACATGTGAACGTTGACAGTAAAAGTTTAGTGTCTGAAAGCCAAAGTTATACCTCAGTAAAACCCTCATAAACCTCACATGACAGTTTTAACATTTTTTTCTCAATTGAATGAATTTGCTGCTGCATGTATTGATTAATATATAAAATGTGACTTTTGCAAGGAGGACAGGTATTTTGCAGGTAAAGTTAAAGACACCATAATTAAAGGTAAACCTTGCCGTGTCAAGTTTATGCATTTGACTTTCTGGCACCTCTGTAATTAAAAGTAGCTTGTTCATACAAATATTTTCATATAAAATCAGAGTTTGTACAATTTGACTGCTACCTTAATGAGCACACTACAGTACATGCCTTTGGCATCCCTCTAACATTCATGTACCAAATCACACAAAACTAAAATTCCAAAGATTCTGCTCCTACTGTATATTTTATTTATAACATTGTACTTTGCTTGAAAGAGTATTGGAAGGGCTGTGATGCATAATACCATTTCTGCAGAGTGTGTTAAAAGATAAAGAGAATGTGTTGTGCAATAAAAAGCTGAATGAAACTGAATGTAGGCATGACAGGCCTACTTCATGTTTCTTTAAGGGGGGATTCAATTAAAAGCAAAGCGATATGCAAAACAAAGATATATAACAGCACCAGTGGCTTGAATGAAATGAAACTGTAGCCACTGTGCTGTCATTGGATCTTGGGATTAACAAAAGGAATGTATGTGTGCTTGATATTTACCACTATTTCTGATAAATACTGCTCATTTCCTGTAAGGAAGCTTAATTTCCTTCTTTTTTTTTTTACTTGTCAGAGCTCAGATTCGACTTCAAATTGTGAATACTTACAAAAGTGAATACAGCCTTTATATCTTGATCATCACGATCCATCCTTCCTATGAGTTAATATTCATATTATTTAATTACAATCTAATAATGCAAGAAATTATCATGCAAACATTATCTCAAATACTAGTTTTACTGATGCAAAAGCCCATTCTGTGACTTGAACAAGGGTGTGAGTCTACTCTTTGTACTGACTACAGAAGTGGTATTATATGCAGCTGAATTCGGAAAGCATATCTAAAGGCTCGGAAAGGAGAGAAACTGGGCTCATTCTGAAACACCAGCATGCTCAGAAACTACATCGCCACCATTTGAATAAATACGACAGGTACACTGTGTGTTAACAGCTCCTAATGTCCAGACACATACACAGACATTCTCTAACAGTCCAATCAAAGTCCATCATGATGCAACAACTGACACATCATGGTCAAATACATTTTACAGAAGTCAAATCTTTCAGGTGAGACAGATAGAGGGAAGTATAGTGATCAGACGAGCTCCGAACACTTGAATGAACACCACCAGAGGACCTTGTTGGCTCTACATGATCCGTTCTACTCAGAGCATCCTCATCAGTCAGTGTGACGGGGGAGGACAAAGCTCATTTGTTCTTTAGACAGGCTATGCAAGAGTGAAAACTAAAAGTAGGATTTGCTCTGCTCTCACTAAACCCTGCTTCACTGGATCCTCTAACAGTACTGGAGCTAGATGTAATGGATTATTTGACTTATTAAGTGTAAGCACACACACAGTTGGTTTTTACAGCAGTTTTTTTTTTTCAACACACACAGCAGGGATCTAATGATTTCTTGTTTTTCAGTACAGCAGCACAGACATGTAAAAGACACTCCTAGGTGCATGACCTTTTTTTTCTTCTATTTTACAAATGATACTTTCTGCATGAGATGGGTACCAACAAGGTATATGGCCTTGGGTTATTCCACAGTGTGAATGAGTGCACAGATTCCCTTTGACCTTTGAGGAATACTTAAGCAAGTGAATTGAATATAGAGGCTTGAGAGGTTTGCAGGGAATTTAGTTGGATTCAGATCATTTCTCTTTAGTTGTTCCAGATGTTTGAAATTCTGGTGGCATATTGTCGACCAATCAAGGACCATGAGTGTTAACGGGATTTTTTTTAAGCCTGCCAAATCACTCTGCTGAACAAGAATGATTTGAAGAGTGAAATGTTTGAATAAAAATTAAATAAAAGGATTTCAAAGGAGTCTTGTTTCAGCTTTGTGTGCATGTGTGTGTGTGTGTGTGTGTGTGTGTGTGTGTGTGTGTGTGTGTGTGTGTGTGTGTGTGTGTGTGTGTGTGTGTGTGCGTGTGTGAATGTGTACAAGAGGCCCCATTTGAGCACCACTGGCAGTAGTCTATCAGTAGGGATGGTGGATGGCAATTTCAGGTCGGGCACTGACACTTTCGGTCCAAAGGGGGGCGATCTTGTCTCAGGAAATCAGGACTGCAGGTAAAGAAAGAAGAGATAGTCAACCCTAAATCCCTTAATCTCAAAGTAAGGGTTGTGAGGCTAAGTCCTGGCCAGATATTATCGTTTGAAGTCAAGATGGCAGCCGTACCTCTGATGCGCCGTGTCGATCCTCAGTGGATGATTCTGTTTCCCTGACAACAACTGCCTTGGTCACCTGCATGTCTGGATGCTGCTGCTTAGCTTCCTGTATTGCAATAGCCAGAGCCTGTGAGGAAAAGAGGGAACTACCAAATAAATCCCAGGAACAAATATAACTTTATTTAATGATTTTAGTTGATTTCTGTGTTTTATGGCTCAAGACTGAATTCCAGTTCCCATTTAATAATATAATAGAATTATAATTACAAGTTGACTCTTTTTTTAAGCTTGCAAATAGAGCTTAATTTTTCAAGCAAAAATAGTATTACAAAAATACAGTACCAAACATTATCTAGTTCCAGCCTCTCAAATGTGATGATTTGCTGCTTTTCTTTGTCATATATCATTGTAATATAAATATTATTATATTATTGATCATTAGATATTGGGTTGCAATGGCTTTTTTTTCACCGTTTTTTTAATTTAATTTTTTACAATTTATACACTAACAATAAATCTAAAAAAAGAATCGCCAGATTATCGATAATGACAGTATTTGTTAGTTGCAGCCCAACTTGCAAATAAAGGATTATTTGGTTTGCATAGCTCATTTATTCTCACAGATCCAACAACTACACTTCCCAAAAACTACAACACCCCAAACTAACAACCAGTAAGTAACATGCACAGCACAGGGTACTTTTGACTTGTTTCATCCACAGTTCATTTCAGCTCACCTGTTCCTGATCGACATCATCGTCTCCTGTGATTATAATCCTCTTCTCGATCCTGGTCTCTGAATATCCTCCTTTCACCGTCTGCAACACACAGTGGCTTTTCTTTTTATAGCCTTCAGAAGTAGAGCCCACATCTAACTGTATTCAGACAGAAGATATGAGCTGCACCTCCTCATGTTGCAAAACCCACTTTATCATAATTATACATGAAATTGTGCGCTTTGTTAGTTCAACTTGAGCTTCTTTACCTTGGTGACGTGAGTGGTTGCCGAGGTAACATTCTCAGTAACGAGGATGGGCGACCCTGACGCCTCTCTTGCAAGACTGCTCATATGCACCTGAGAAAGCAAAACAGCTGGCGGCATTAGCAAATACTGTAAACACACATGTATATGTACAAATCATTACAGATTAGTAGTCATGTTTTTCATATTTTAGGACATCCAGTCGGGCACATATAAATCCACGTCTTTGTGTTTTTTGTACAGTAAGTATGCTTAAACCCAAGAGAGCAGGAAGAAGTGTGCTGCAGGTCAAGTTAAAATTGGAGAGGTTCCTCTGTTTGTACTCACAGGGGAAACACTCTGCCTTGTAGAGTAAGAAACTTCACTCAGGCCAGTGATACCGTGATCCTGAAAAACAGACAAATTATTGTGTGACTTGTAGGTAGTTTACTAGTGAACTTTAGTTCATTTTTTTTTACAATATTTTTTTACTAAAATATGAAACTAACCTGATCTGTGAACTCCACGATGGTGGTGGTAACCTCTGACCCGTTGGGCTGAGTCTCAGTCCTGACATCCGTCTTCCTCACCATCGGTGTGGGCATGACATCACTGGCCTCCCTGCTCAGCGGTGTGACGGCGGAGACGCGACTGGCTTCTCTGTGCGACTGCTCTCTGTCCACTGACGACAACACCGGCACTGACCTCTTTGGTTTTTTGGGCACTACAGGCTTAAGTGAGTAAAAACAAAGACACAAGTTTTAGTTTTTACACATAAAAGACCTAGATTGAATTGATGTAAAGCTCTTTGCTTGCAAAAATGAAGATATGTATGCTTCTGATGCACAAATTAAACAAAAGAGCACACAAAGCGAAAAACAAACATAAGTGACTGTAACGTACTGTAACACGCAGATGGACGATGTGTTTTGAGCTCAGTGCTTAAGAGATATATTTTATATTAGATATCAATAGAATTAAGATAAAAAATCCTATGAAAAATCGAGGAAGGGATGAAGTGACCCTGCCCGGAGGAAGCCCGGGGCCCCCGTCTGGAGCCAGGCCCAGATGGAGGGCTCGTCAGCGAGCGTCTGGTGGCCGGGTTTGCCACGGAGCCCGGTCGGGCACAGCCCGAAAAAGCTACGTGGCGGACATCCCTCCATCCCATGGGCCCACCACCTGTGGGAGGAACCGCTGGGGTCGGGTGCGCTGCCACATGGGTGGCAGTGAAGGTCAGGGGCCTCGACGGACCAGACCCGGGCAGCAGAGGCTGGCTCTGGGGACGTGGAATGTCACCTCTCTGTGGGGGAAGGAGCCGGAACTTGTGCGGGAGGTGGAGCGCTACCGGTTAGATCTGGTGGGGCTTACCTCTACGCACAGTCTTGGTTCTGGAACCATACTCCTGGATAGGGGTTGGACTCTTTTCTTCTCCGGAGTTGCCCAGGGTGTGAGGCGCCGGGCGGGTGTGGGGATACTCACAAGCCCCTCGGCTGAGCGCCGGTACGTTGGAGTTTAACCCGGTGGACGAGAGGGTCGCCTCCCTACGCCTGCGGGTCGTGGGGGGAAAACTCTGACTGTTGTTTGTGCATATGCACCAAACAAGAGTTCGGAGTATTCGGCCTTCTTGGAGACCTTGAGTGGAGTCCTGCATGGGGCTCTAGTCGGGGACTCCATAGTTCTGCTGGGGGACTTCAACGCGCATGTGGGTAATGATGGAGACACATGGAGAGGCGTGATTGGGAGGAATGGCCTCCCTGATCTAAACCAGAGTGGTTGTTTGTTGTTGGACTTCTGTGCTAGTCATGGATTGTCTATAACGAACACCATGTTCGAACATAGGGATGCTCATAAGTGTACTTGGTACCAGAGCACCCTAGGCCAAAGGTCAATGATCGATTTTATAATCGTTTCATCTGATCTGAGGCCATATGTTTTGGACACTCGGGTGAAGAGAGGGGCAGAGCTGTCAACCGATCACCATCTGGTGGTGAGTTGGGTCAGGGGGTGGGGGAAGACTCTGGACAGACCTGGTAAGCCCAAACGGGTAGTGCGGGTAAATTGGGAACGTCTGAGGAGGCCCCTGTCCGACAGACTTTCAACTCACACCTCCGGGCGGAGCTTTTCGTGCATCCCTGTGGAGGCTGGGGGGCATTGAACCCGAGTGGACAATGTTCAAAGTTTCCATTGCTGAAGCTGCGGTGAGGAGCTGTGGTCTTAGGGTCTTAGGTGCCTCAAGGGGCGGTAACCCGCGAACACCGTGGTGGACACCGGTGGTCAGGGAAGCCGTCCGACTGAAGAAGGAGTCTTTCTGGGATATGTTATCCCAGACGACTCCGGAGGCAGTTGCAAGGTACCGCAGGGCCCGAAGGGCTGCAGCCTCTGCCGTGAAAGAGGCAAAGCAGCGTGTGTGGGAGAAGTTCGGAGAAGACATGGAGAAGGACTTTCGGTCGGCACCAAGGTACTTCTGGAAAACCGCTCGCCACCTCAGGAGGGGGGGAAGCGGGGAACCATCCAAGCTGTGTACAGTAAGGATGGGACGCTGTTGACCTCAACTGAGGAGGTAATAGGGCGGTGGAAGGAGCATTTTGAGGAACTCCTAAATCCGACTAATACGCCCTCTATGGTAGAGGCAGAGCTGGAGGATGAGGGGGATTGGCATCAATTTCCTGGTGGAGGTTGCTGAGGTAGTTAAACAACTCCACAGTGGCAAAGCCCCAGGAATTGATGAGATCCGTCCAGAAATGCTTAAAGCTCTGGGTGTGGAGGGGTTGTCTTGGTTGACACACCTCTTCAACATTGTGTGGAAGTCTGGGACGGTGCCTAAGGAGTGGCAGACCGGGGTGGTGGTTCCCCTTTTTAAAAAGGGGGACCAGAGGGTGTTTGCCAATTACAGGGGTATCACACTTCTCAGCCTCCCGGTAAAGTCTACTCCAAGGTGCTGGAAAGGAGGGTTCGGTCGATAGTCGAATCTCAGGTTGAAGAGGAACAATGCGGATTCCGTCCCTGGTCGTGGAACAACGGACCAGATCTTTACTCTCGCAAGGATCCTGGAGGGAGCCTGGGAGTATGCCCAACCAGTCTACATGTGTTTTGTGGATCTGGAGAAGGCGATGACCGGGTGCCCCGGGAGATACTGTGGGAGGTGCTGCGGGAGTACGGGGTGAGGGGGGTCCCTTCTCAGGGCCATCCAATCTCTGTACGACCAAAGCGAGAGCTGTGTCCGGGTTCTCGGCAGTAAGTCGGACTCGCTTCAGGTGAGAGTTGGCCTCCGCCAGGGCTGCGCTTTGTCACCAATCCTGTTTGTAGTATTTATGGACAGGATATCAAGGCGTAGTCGGGGTGGAGAGGGGTTGCAGTTCGGTGGGCTGGGGATCTCATCGCTGCTTTTTTGCAGATGATGTGGTCCTGATGGCATCATCGGCCTGTGACCTTCAGCACTCACTGGATCGGTTCGCAGCCGAGTGTGAAGCGGCTGGGATGAGGATCAGCACCTCTAAATCGGAGGCCATGGTTCTCAGCAGGAAACCGATGGAGTGCCTTCTCCAGGTAGGGAATGAGTCCTTACCCCAAGTGAAGGAGTTCAAGTACCTTGGGGGTCTTCGCGAGTGAGGGGACAATGGAGCGGGAGATTGGTCGGAGAATCGGCACAGCAGGTGCGGTATTACATTCAATTTATCGCACCGCTAGACTGAAAATAGAGCTGAGCCAGAAGGCAAAGCTCTCAATCTACCGGTCAGTTTTTGTTCCTACCCTCACCTATGGTCATGAAGGCTGGGTCATGACCGAAAGAACAAGATCCAGGGTACAAGCGGCCGAAATGGGTTTCCTCAGGAGGGTAGCTGGCGTCTCCCTTAGAGATAGGGTGAGAAGCTCAGTTATCCGTGAGGAGCTCAGAGTAGAGCCGCTGCTCCTTTGCGTCGAAAGGAGCCAGTTGAGGTGGTTCGGGCATCTGGTAAGGATGCCCCCTGGGCGCCTCCCTAGGGAGGTGTTCCAGGCACGTCCAGCTGGGAGGAGGCCTCGGGGGAGACCCAGGACTAGGTGGAGGGATTATATCTCTAACCTGGCCTGGGAACGCCTCGGGATCCCCCAGTCGGAGCTGGTTAATGTGGCCCGGGAAAGGGAAGTTTGGGGTCCCCTGCTGGAGCTGCTACCCCCGCGACCCGACCCCGGATAAGCGGATGAAGATGGATGGATGGATGGAATTAAGATAAAAGAAGGACAAAACAGAGGAGAAAAGATGAAGGGTCTTTCTTCATTACCCTTCAGTGCTGCTCGATAAAGAGCATTCAACTTGAAACACATTTCATTACAGCACTTACTGTGTCCTTTGCCTGCTCTTTTCTTGATTTCAGCACATTAGAAGCATCAATATATATTCAAAGTTAATTTTATGCTGTAGACTTTATATTGTACAGCTTTTTGACAATTCAAATCATAAAGCAGACACAGAAAAACACATTGGAATGTGTGACAAACACTTGAGGTGTGATCGCCACAATTTCTTTCTTTTTTTTTCATTTGAACCACAGTGGAAAACTTGTGACTTACTTCATTCACAGTCACACTGACTACAGCACACAGGCTTGTAAACAAAACTCGCATGAACTCCTCAACAGCTCGCTTTGGTGGCCTGTCATTACACTTTGTTGGAAACTTGGGTGGCACTGAGATGGGGATATGGTGGTGTAAGGAGTGGGGGGGTTGGGAAGGCGGGAAATCCAGTCCCACTTTCTGTTGTTTTGGCAAAACGCTTGCACTCTTGTTTTATGTATTTCTCATGTGCTTTTAGTTAAAAACACATGGAGACATACAGTAGGTATACAACAAAATCTGGCCATTGTGCAGTTACATTCATGTTCACATCCATACAGTACACACCTTATATTTTTTTAGGTGCCTAAAAATAGCATTTTTCTTACCTGCCTGAACAAATCAAACTAAAGGAGGAGAAGCTACAAACACACTTAATCTGAAAACGTTACCTGCACATCTGACCGTCTGACCTCTGGTCGGACTTCTTCAGCCTGAATATGTTTGGCAGGAGGGCTGCTGCTGGCTCCTCTGGACAGAGGGGCTGACACCAGTGGAGGAGGGGGTTCAGAGGGACCCTGCTGCTGGAGGAAGTCCATGCCAAAGCACAGACCCACATCAGGTGACACACCCCTCTCCCCAAGCTCTGTCATGCCCCTGGAGAACTCCTCCATGCCCGTATGCAGGTCCGTGAGGACGGTGAAATCTACTTCGGCCTCCAAGCTGGACGTAGAGCTGACCGTGATGCTGGAACATTTGCGCTCAATGCCTAGGTGGGTCTCCTTCAGGTACAGGATCTCGTGGTCCTGGTCGTCCTCGGAGACGGAGCCTAGACGTCTCTCCCACGGTTCCCTCTGCAGAGAGGACAGAACATGGGACCATGTGAACTACAAATAGAAAGTGCGCTACAGAAAAAACAAAAGCATTTTTGTGTTTCTCTACTGATTGTAATCACCTACTGTATATGAATAAAATCTTCATCAGCCTCAGAACACATTTTACAAATTAGATAAAGTTATTGTGTAACTTGAGCACTTTAAAATTGTGTTTTGAATTGTGGTTGGGGTTTCCCTGTTGATTAAGATAGGAATTTACAAACCGCCTTTAATGAAAACCAGAACAGTGAAATAATTTCCACATCTCTGAAAAAAATTGTGTTACATAACTAACTGCAGTTTGTTTACACATTTCGAAAAGAGTGGCTAAAAAGGAGGAAAAACAAATAGGAGTCTGGTGGAGCTGAGAGACGACTCACTGAAGCTTCGTTGAAAGGTTCCTCATGAATAGCAGGTGTGGGAGGAGTGTCCTAAAGAAGAAAAACAAACAGGAAGCAAACATTAATATAAAACTGATAAAGCATGTGTCAAGTCATAGAAACTACAACAACCACAAATCTTGATACCAATCTATACCTTAGTCAACATGTGTGTAATTGCATCAGAAAAGGAGAGAGCAGAAACAGAGTTCAGATCTTTTCTTTGTCACTGCGTTGACATGACGTTGTGTTTTTAGCTGAATAAATGGCTGATAAAAGCATTACTTGTCACATCTGAAGAAGCCATGTTTGCAATGTTCTCCACTCACAGCTTTTAAGCTAATTGCTTGTGTACTGGGTTGCACTGCAATATTATTTATAAAATGTAAACACTTATTTCATCCATCAACGTCAGGGATTATGTGAAACTTGCACAAAAAACATATGCATGAGAATTCCCAGAGACTGTAAAGCTTACAGCTACTGTCAGAAGCATGCTTGAATATATTTCACAGGTTGACATCATCAGAAATGACTGCAAGTGCAATGGTAATGCCGTGCACTGAAAGGTTAGATTTACAAAAACCCTTTCAGGAAAGAGGTATTCATATTCGTAAATGCAGCATATGAATGCTTAAGCCCTGAAGAGGTTTGGCAGCTCTGCAGCCTGTGATTACATCTAATCACCGTTTATTTTCTGCTGTTGCTACAGAGGTGCCAAGGCAGAACATTTGGTTCAAATGCCCTTCTCAGCCATTTACAAAAAAGATTTAAATTATGTGAAAAAGAGGTTTCAAAGAAAAAATGGTGGAAAGGTCTTGCGCTCCTTGCAACAGCAGCCACCTTTATTCTGTGAGGGTGTTGAAAGGAGAGACCAGGTGTGAACGTGACAAGTTAAGGTGGGATAAAAAGGGACGCCAGACGCTTAAGCATAGGAAACTTTGCTTAAAGGCCCGCAGCCTTCTGAAATGGCCAAGCAGATGTCAAGCTTTGCGAAGGGGAACCAGGGCAAGCAAAAAGCTCTCTGGACCATGGACGTGAACTTAGTCGGTCAATGATGCGATGCCAAGGAAAGTGAACTTTTGCTTTCTCATACACAGCCACATGAGTTCTGAAGTATGTGTGATTGTTTGTTTTTAGATGGTAAAAACAAGATTTGAACGATATCGCCTGAAGCTCATGCAATGCTTTACTTTCCGATGATTGACAAACAGGTTAGGACGGCAGGATGGTTTTACCGCTTGCTTCCGCTTGGCTGTTTCTTGGCTGGGCGTCCTGTGGTGGATGTGGCTGCTGTCCACGTTGCTCTGTCTGTCTCGGGACCACTGTGTTTTCAGCGGGAGAGTTCGAGGGGGAGCTGTTGGAAATTTGGAACTAGGGAAGAGATTCTCTTTAATCTCGGAGTTATTCTGAAAAGGATCTTCATGTCCTCCTCTTGTCCACAGACTTTGTCCAGTTGTGCCTCTGCAGTCTCTGAGCTCCTGTTGTCCAAACAGCTCATTCTTAATCTGTTGATGTAGTAAACTTTGCTGTGGATATGACATTGTAGCCCCACTGTGGTACTTGGTGGCCCATGAGTTTTCCTTGACAACATCTGTGGCGGACTGCAGTACAGCATTGTCATCCACTCTCCTCCCTTCCTCAAAGGATCCGTCTTTTGATTTTGTGATCTGTACATCCCCAGTCACACCACAGATGCCTCTATCAGACCCACTTTGAGGGTTTTCATCACCTGTGTTCTCCTTATTCAAATACTTCTTTGATCTCTGTGGCTTGAGAGGAACTATTTTGGGGACTTCTGAGTGTGAGTTCCCTGTTATGTTGCAATCTCCCATGGGGCTCGGGTCTTTTGTTCTCCAAGTATCACAATGACTTGTGTCACTCTCAATCCTGCCTCCTTTGCCTTTTGGGAGAGAATCCACAGCCACTGGACTTTCAAAATTCTTTGGTCTCTCTCGATGAATGTTGTGCTCATACTGACAATGCCTCATATCTCTGTCGATTGCACTCCCCTGTTTGTCATATGGAGATCCGTATCCATTTTCATGAATGGCATTCCTCGCTAATACAGAATCGTGATGCCCATTAGTTGCTACTGTATCATCCACCTGGCTCATATCCATTAGTCCTGTTGCTGTAAAGTCTGTTTCATGTTTCGGAGCTGTTCCATGTCGAGTTTTAAAAAAATCCCTGACTGTTTGGCAATTGTTCATCTTTGCTTCAGTCCAATGTGGCACAAAGAACGCATCTCTACCCATATAAGAGGTCTTACTCATTTCCACTTTAGAGCAAGTATCAAGCTCTTCTTCATAAGCATCCTGCTTGTCAATCAATTTGGCATCTGCGGTCGCCTATGTTGACATAGAGTAGACAGTTACATTAGCCTAGCTAGAAACACTGATCTTCCACTTATGATATCATTGTTACCCCACATAATACGTGTAAATGATTAGAAGAGAAAAATAGTGATGGGGGACCTGTGCAAACTTTGATGCATTTCAAGATCCTTTTTTCTCATTTTCTGTGTTCTGGCTCAATGGAATAATTTTTTTTTACAGAATGGAAGAGAGAAGACAGAATGGGAAAGAGCTGACCAACACAACATTTTTAGAAAATTGTAATGTTTAGGAAACCAATTGTAGAATGGTGAGTAATGTAACTTGGGAATAGAATTTTTCGGATCGGAATTCTTACTGCTTTCCGCTCGGGGGTTCCTCCAGGAGGAGTAGCTGAGGAGAGGCGTTTCTCCCTCTGGGCCATCTTGCTGTTAGGCTGCCTCAAAGCCCTCTTCAGCTCATTGATGCTGGCCTGGTGCTTTTGTAGAACATCTTCTGGCTTATCCAAAAACTGCTGCTTACACAGCGAAGGGAACATCAGGGACACAGATTAACATACGTTAAAAATCTTTGGTCTGAAACTATTAGGTTCATGTTACAGTCATTTCTACAGTTGAACTAGATGTGGATTAAGTTTAAACTGACTTTTCATTTATAGCCCTGTTCTGATAAGGGTGTGGGGCATGATGTATGTATATTGTCTGTTTTGTAACTGTGCAGTAGGATGAATTCAATGCTGCCACACATGGTTTGACAATTAGAGGTCTTAATGACAAGTAACAGATATAGATCTCATTACAGTGCACTCAGATCATAAGTATTATCAGCATTTTTCTTTCACCCTGCAGCACTGTAGACAAAAAGAGATTCAGGTAAAGTTTGGAGGTTTCAAATCTTCTAATTACAGGCACACACTCTATTTAACAGTACATTTGTTCTCTACTTTGTACTGTTGCTGCACTTTGTATAACACCTTATTCTAGCACTCTTTCTAAGATGGAGCGCCCCAAACTGTAATTAGAGGTCTGTAATTATTAACTGATCAAAGGCAATACAGAGAAATAATAATATCATTTGTAATTATGTTATATTTATAATATAATTTAACTGGGAATAGTGTTCAGAAATTATGAAACTGACATGCATAACTATGATGATACATTGAAGAAAGTGGTGCAACAAACAATTATGTGCACTGCAGAAAAAAATAACCTGAGTGTTTTAACATGAACTCCTTTGCTGTTGCTGTTTGCTGTGTTCTTACAGTAAGTGACAGGCACAGTTATGGATTAGAAAACACAGCACACCTGGTGAGGGTCACACACAGCACATGCCAAAAAGAGAGGACAAGCGGTACCTCCTGTTTGGGCCGAGGGGTGGCCAGATCCTTGTCCAACAGATGAGGGAGCCCGAGGTGGGGCAAGTGAGATGAAGTGAAGGGTTTTAAGCAAAGCAGGAAGTTGAGGATTTGGGGGGGGGAGGTGGAGAACAGATGCGTGCAGAGACAAAGAGGTAAAGTGCTGCAGGTGAGTCAAAAAGGCAGGCGGCCAGACGGACAAACAGTTGACACCATTGGGGCTTTTGACTAAGACTGTTTCATCCATTTAATGTTCTGCCAAGAAGACAGGGACAATCCATTTCAGAGTCAGCCAATTGATAATTAATGCAGTCATCTATTGACTGAGCGTAAGTGTTTGGAGAGGGGGATTATTCCCATACTTCTTCATCCAAAGATTTGGTGAGAAGGCATAACAAAACCACAAATGAACAGACCCTTCAGGGACTAATGCAATGCAAATATTTCTGCAGTACTAAAATAACACTACCCCACATACAGTACCTGCACAGGAACTAATATGAGACTAGACACACTGGATAACCTTTACCATATACCATATAAATAAAACACATTAATTTGTGCGTCTTCGGTTTTGCATACAAATTACATAAAAATATAAATTAAATTAAATGAGACTTGTACGCATCTTAGCTGGAGTACCAGGAGATTTGCCAACTGGGGAACCACTGATTCACTGAATCATCAACAGTGCTTAGGGGCCTTCTGTTTATCCTGCTAATAACAATCAATCCCTCTAATTCACACACGGGCACTGTTAAAGATGTATTGACAATTGAAAAACAACTGTTTCCACAAGTCTCTCTGGATAAGAGCGAAATGACTATGAAGAAAATCTAATGGGAATTTGTTCAGACAATCTGTTGACTGATTTGTGCAGTTTGATTGATTTGTGCAGTTTCCATAGATTAGACTCATAGGTTGTGTTAAACAAACACAGAATACGGGTGCATGACCACACAGACAGACACTAAGGTCCAAGGCCAAAATACCTCTGGTTTTGAGTCTACAGGGGAGCCTTCCTCCTCACCCTGCAGGAGGTCGTGCACGACAGAGAGGCCAGAGAGAAGAGAGCAGAGGTTAGCAGAGTGTGTTAACATTTCAGCAGGGAGAAGAGAAGAACTGTTAGAGGCAGGATGCTGGGTTAAAGAAAATATTGGCAGCAAAGAGGTCAAGTTAGACTTGTTGAGGCAACAGAAGAAATGGAGAGGAGAGCGGACTCATACTGAGAAGTCTTATAAGTCTGCAGAGGAGCAGAAAATTGGGGGGGTTAGGCCAAGGTGAGAAAACATAGGGATGGTTATTACTGCCTTAAATGAAAAGGAATGTGAGAGAGATGGATGAGGAGTGTCAGTCAGAGGTTCATGAGGGAGTTTCCAGATTTGGGGCAAAGCCATGTACTTTTTTCTAGTGAGCCAACAAAACTGCTTTGTATGTTTTGTTGCACTTCATCAAAACTATGATTTAGTTTTCACACTTGAAAGGCAATATTTCATTCATCAGGTGAGTGTTAATTAAATGTACTTGTTTTATGTTGATTCACTGGCAATGATGACATTTAATTCAATCATACTTTTAGCCTCTTTTAACAGCTATACATCAAGGTGGCAAAGGCTGCAGTGAAGGCAGGTTTCTGTGTATTTGTACATATTCTCTCATCTTGTACCTTGAGCTCCAAAGTCCTGGTGGGTGTTGATATGTGGGCACCCCAAGTATGCTTCTGAACTTGATCTTGATCCTGACCATCAAGCTCCTGATCTGTGTACTGGTCCTGGTCTTGATCCTGAATGTGGTATTGATCGTGGTCCAGGTCCAGGCTGCCCTCCTGGTCCAGGTCTTCTCTGGACATGAACTGTGTGCGTTCACTGGAGCTTCGCTGGGACAGCTGGTCCATACTGTAGCCTAGAGCTGAGGCTAGTGTAATGGGAGGGAAACAGCAAGCACTTGGACTCCAGTGTTAAAGCTTTTACATGATATAATCTACAGTAAAGTCTTTAATATGGCATATGACATATATCAATAAAGTTAAAAGCTGCCTTTATTTCTGTTTTTGCAGAGGAATTTCAGGCTCTAAAAAATGTGATTCTCAGAGATTTAGTAGGCACTCCCTTCACTTTGTGGGCCATAACACAAAATCAAATAAACCCTGTTGCTGAAAATGCTTAAAGTATTTTTCATGCATACATTGCTATCAATCAATTTTCTTAAACCTGAGGGGTTGGAGCCAAGTTATTGCCTTACAACATAATCCAGGAAATATAAGTGCACCTCTGTGAGGACGGTGAAATCGTCTGGGTTCTTACCTCCATCAATGCTTCGGGGCAGCATGTGCCTCTTGCTAACGGACCGCTCAAACTGTGGAGCAGGCCTGTCAATCAAAGCACTGGCCTGTCTGGTCTGGGCTTGGGTCCGCCCGCTGTAGCGGAACTTGGAGCCAATCACCAGGAAGCCCTTGGGAGGTGGCTCTGGTGAAACCAACCTGCAGGAAGGTTCAGTTTGTGTAAATCTGCCACAAACACTCAGATTCTGCAGCTACACATATTTTACTTAATTACAAAGTTTAGACTCGTATAGGGGTTTATTCTACTGTTCCCTTCTTTCCTTATCATTGCGTGAATAGAACAACCATGTGGGATTTGGCAGTAATTACAGGGGAGATAATGACAAAGATCTAACACAAATATTTCCATTGGCTCTAACAAACAAAATCCCCCAACCAGCACCTTCCTCGAGTGTTGTCGTCACTGTGAGGTTGCCAGCGGAGACGGTACTGTGCCTAGCCAAGAAATAGTCTGGCTAGGTGAAACAACATCATGCAAATTTCAAACTTTTATATTTTGTTTTTTGTAAAGATTAAACAGATGTGATATTAGGTGTTAATCTGTACAATTTAAAAGGTGCTGTTGGGCAGATTGTGTTACCTTCAGAGAGAGCTTAGCTGTTAGCTGTGAAAAACTGACAGAAGTTCATTTAACCCCAAGTAAATAACCAGTTATTATTGGAAACCTTATACCAAGTGCTGAATTGTATGCTTCCCTGTAGACAAATTACACAGTTTTGCAAGTTTAGTTGCCCTGCTGTGTACTGACTAAAAGACTCGCTGTCTTAGAATAACAATGAAATGAAAATAATTAAATGGAAGTATCCAAACTGATCTCTGACTCAATTTTACCACATAATTTGTAGCAAATTACCATGATTAATTTACAGTTACATATCAGTTTCTTTCAAGAAAATTATACAGAACTGTGGGACCAAGGAAAAGGAATCAACACATTTATAGAAGTGTCACTTAAAGGATAGCTGTATTGTGCCAAGTGTTAACAGTTGCATGTTCATGCATGGTACAAAAAAAGTGTGTCTGTCTGTGTATCTGTGAGTATCCTACCTGAAGAAGGTGTGGTGCTCAATGCAGACCTTCCACAATCGCTTCGAGGCCCGATGGTTGGGCAGCTTGAAGCCTATGGTGCTCTCAAACTGTTCATACTGAGCAGTGAGGGAAAGGAGTGGTGGTTGTGAAAGAGGAGGAGGAGGAGGAGGAGGAGGAAGGGAGGGAGGTGAAGAAGAAAAGGAGAGTGAAGGGAGCGAGTGCAGGGAAAAGATGAAGGGATGGTGGCAGGGTGAATTGTGTTTACTCCGCAGCAATGAAAAAAAATCAATGCTGTTTTTCTGTTTACTCCCACTGCCATGTCAGGGAGATTTTCTAACCAACCTACAAATTAGCTGTTTTGCACTTACTCCATCAGATGTTCAGTGGTGTGAGCAGAAAAATACTCTTTTAAATCAATAGGTTATTAGCAATATAACAGGTCATTAGGACTAGTCCAT
Source organism: Sander vitreus (assembly GCF_031162955.1). Classification (NCBI taxonomy): domain Eukaryota; kingdom Metazoa; phylum Chordata; class Actinopteri; order Perciformes; family Percidae; genus Sander; species Sander vitreus. The sequence goes on along the minus strand of NC_135861.1, from coordinate 13,600,897 downwards.
TCACAAGAGAAAGCCAATTCTTGTTCCACACGAAAAAAAAAATCTGTGGGGACAGTTTACAGGTGCTGGTCATATAATTGTGTTACTGAAATAAATCAACTTTTTCATGATATTCTAATTATATGACCAGCACCTGTATAATAAAAGGGTTTCAAAGCACGACGACTCTTCGGGCAAATTTGAAGTGACAGCTGATTTAAGAGGATAGATCTACGGAACTAAGTCTATGCACAGAATGGCCGTGGTATTCGCTATGAAGACGTCAATGTCAGTATAACAGTGGATGTAAGCGGGTTCCCCGAAGGCCAAAGAATGAAGGAAAAAAACAGCAAATCATAATAAGTTTAGGGAGTTGAGTATAATCCTTGATGAAAGTGCAAATCCTCATGACTGGCTAATCACGCTTTAAAGTCACCATAGAGGAAGAGAGAAGGAGGAGAAGAGTAAAAACATGATCTATCAGCCAGCCAATCTTTAAGAACAGTATATCTGAGGGCTCTAAATAATGTCCTCGTCAGCTGTCACATGGGACTGCTGCGGATAAATTTCAGAAGTAACACTTTTATCAAACCATGAAATGACTATTTATGCGGCTTGGGACAAGTCAAGAGAGACAATGATGTAATTTTAACAACTGTGAAACCATGAAATAGAAATGTGGACTTGGCTCTTTACCAAATGATCCTTCATCCAACTTGCCTCTGCTCTGCCAGAATGACATGAGCTGTTCTGATAGGAATGTGCAGGCAATAATTGAACTCATAAGTCAAGCAAGGTGCAAAAGACAAGATAATGACAGTTTATCTACCTCTCCAGGACGGATCTTGATGTAGAAGTTACTTCTCTTATAGGAGATCTTGAGGATTTTTGGCCAGGCGAACCGGTTAATCCTTAGACGGTCTCTGTAGATTAGCAGACCGTTGGCGCTCACACCAAGCATTATGTCAATTCCTTCTGAATCCTGGTGAACACAGGCATTAACCATCAGTAAACCTCAGACACAAGTGCGTTGACAGATACCAAATACCTAAGTTTCATCTCTGTACCTTTGCATGATGCAGGTCCACTCCATACATTGAAAGCTTCTTGGCATTTTCTAGAAAGTTCACCTCTGCATCTGCTGGACTCATTCCCCTACGACACAAATGCCACACATGAGTCATCACTTCTTTTATATTCATCCCACAAATACAAACGCAAAAATACCAGCATTTGCCATTATCCTGATGGCATTTAATCTAATTAATAGAGTTTTATTTTCCCTGACCTGTAGTTACGATGCAGCTCCATCACTCTCTCCTCCAGCTCACGTGTCTGGTTGGGTGCAAAGCGGAAGTCGTTGACATAGTCTGGGCCGTGTTCGTCTGGCTCGTAGTCTCCCAGTTCGGCCTGAACAGTGTAGGAGCCCAGAAGGGCGTGGGTGACAAACGAGCAGGGCAGACGACCAGACAGGATGTCATCCCTCAGCTGCAGGCATAGGTAGTACCTAAAGAAATGCAGTCCTTATTTCATGTTGACTCAAGTTTTTTGTAATGCGAGTGGCGTAGCTCTAGGGACAGCAATGTCCGCGTGTCGGTCAGCCGGTCCACTTCTTTATTCCAGACTGAAATATCTCAACAATTAATAATGCAAGAATTGCCATGCCATTTTACATGTTTTGATATTCATGTTGCTCAGAGGATGAATCTTAATTACTTTGACGATCACCTGAAATTAATTTAGCGAATTCAAAATTTGTTGTCCAATACTGTTGTATGACCAAATACCTGCAAATCTAATGACATTCCCGTCATCCTCAAGCTTCTATACAATAATTAAGTCAGTATTCTATCTCCAACCAATTGATCTACATCTTGGCTTATCCTACAGTAAAAGCTAGTTCACTCGAATTTCCAAAAGTATGTTGTTTTTCCACATACTCCTAGTGCCATTTGAGAATTTAACCGCTGATCTAATAGACTTGTGGTGAAAATGCATTAAAAACTCAACAGCAACATGTCTTCCCAGAAACAATTTTCAAAGTATTAAGGATAATCCACAGACCTCACTGTCAACATTTGAATATCTTCGTCATAAAATGGGCCCTATTGAAAACTGCAATATAATAACATGCCAACAGTTTTCATAGTCGTATCAAGAGTAACTTGAATACAGTTTTTTGTTAAACACTTTGAGTACCACAAACCACAAACTTTAGAGTGGCAGAAATATCTCACAACCTTTGCATATGAAACTGAAAGTATCTGAACAGCTTAGAGGTAAGCCCAAAAATGTGTTTTTATGTGACTTGGGTGATCAGACCTTTTAAGCAGTTTAGATTTATGACATTTATACACACTTTTGTACAATGTACTTATGGTGTTGTTCTTTGCTTTGTTTACGATATCGTGACAGAAGCCTTAACATTTTCCGTAACCTTCTACCTTCTACTGTGTGTATGTCTGCACTGAGTGCATAAAGTACATACACTGTAGACAAAAGTCTAGTAATGAAAATAAACATTACAAATACCGGCCTATGTTTCTGCAAAGATCATGGTGTCACAATATTGTCAACTCTATTGTTTCAAAAGGAAGTTCTATTGGATATTTATTTAGTTAGTTAGCTGTGTCCATATTAGCCCATATGGACATTCAAGACACTAAACAATAACAAGTGACAATATGACAATGTTCTGCATTAAGCATATCTTGACAATATTCTGCACTATGCATATTTATTAATTTATTACTCTGTGTCACCTCCTACTGTGCAATATGTCATTTCTATTCATCCGCACCTTACTCATCTGTATATCTGTATATTTATATTTGTTTTACCTGTCTGTTTATAATAAGGGTGTGTATAGTGTACATCTTATTACTATTATTATTATAACTCTTATTCTAATTTTTCTATTTCTTATAATACTTCCGGGTAGAAAAACTCTGCGTCCTCTACATACAATTTAACAGCGCTGAGCAAACAGGGACGCAGAACAACTGGTAATACTTTCATCTCATCTCATCTAAAATGCATGTTTGATGCTTTCATATGTCAACACTTTGACTAACATCAGGTTGGAGAATTAACCTAATTTACCTGTTGGGCCACAGAGTAAAGAAAATGACACCACCCAAACTAGCAGTCAGTCGGACCGGTGGTGAGATGTTGCTGTTCGTAACGCTAGATTTGGTTCATCAAAGACACTAGCAAAGCAACACAGTACAGAAAATAAGCACAGAAGAAATGTCAGATAGGTCGGACCAGCATATATCTTTAAACATTACAGTTACGGCTGATTTCACATATCTCTACAATTCAAATCAACTGCCTGGGCTAACATTTTACTCTTTTTTTACTCTTGTGGACTTGTGTGTGTATGTTTACTAGTGTTGTGTGTTACAGTAGTGTGGAAAGTACTTCCTATGTTGAAGTAGTAGTAGTAGTAGTAGTAGTAGTAGTCGTAGTAAGTAGTCTAAACTGCTGTCTACTTTTGTGAATCCAGCCTCCTTGTTACTGTAGTGTACTAACTCATTCTTAATCTTAATCTTTTGTTTTACTATTTTATATAATATCTCATCATTTTCGGATTTGTGATTACTATCACTGAATGTGTTTTCACAGATCACATTTTCCCTTCAAAGACTACTGAAGCCAACTCCTTGTCTTCAACCTTTATTAATTAAAAATGTGTTCGGAAAAACTCGACATATTAGCTTCAGACAACCAAAACAAATCAGAGTTTTGTAACAGTGGGCTGTGGTGTTGTAGTTGTTGTTGTTGTTGTTGTTGTTGTTGTATAGGCCTACCTGGTGATGTCTTCAATGAGCACAGACGGGTCTGGAGGGTAGAACTTGACAGAAAATCCAAATATCCAGGAACCAACTGTAGACAAACCATCAGAAAGTTTGTTTTGCGAGGGCCTGCTATATGTGTGTGGATTTGTTGGACTGTGTGTGTGTGTGTGTGTGTGTGTGTGTGTGTGTGTGTGTGTGTGTGTGTGTGTGTGTGTGTGTGTGTGTGTCTGGTGCACTTACCCCGAATTTGCTTCTTAATCTCTTTGGAAGGATCCAACCAATGCTGATAAAGAAAGAAAGAGACAATCCCCTTTGAGAAATTCAACCTCAGCAAATTAACCATATTGACATTTTAAGAGCCCTTTTAAGAACTGTACCTCACTGGCTGTTCTTTTCTTTTCAAATGTATTCCCTAGTTGAAAGCCAAATTAATTCATACAACAAAAAAGGATGGTTTCTATAAACACTGAAATCCAGCCCCTTCCGCAAAATGTCACTAGAGCTTTCATGGTGCACTGTTTTTAAAAGGCCATACTGTCTAATCACATTTCAAAAGGTTAAAGGTCATGTATGCCACTCTCAGGCTGTAAGTGGTTAAGCACGGTTAAAAGGGCAACCGGGGACTCACTGCTTTATAACACCCAGAAAAACAATCTGGTTGAATGGGCTGCTTGACTGAAAGGCTGGTTGACATTTGCTTTGAAATTAGTGACAAAATCCAACCCCAAAAAGTAAATAGTCTATTAAAAGCGGGAATAAAGAAACATGGTAAATTCATTGTCAATACATGTATTTGGCCTTGGACTCGACAAAGCTATTCACCACAGAAGGACCTAAATTACCCCCACATAATATAAATAATGATCACAGAACACAAGATCTACCTAACAGAAAATCAAAACTAAAGTCTGTTGCACTTTAGACAATGTTACACAATAAACAAGCATGAGCTGCCGAGTGCTTTTAAATCATAATGGATCAAGAAACTGTGCTGGACTACTATCCAGTAAACCACAGTTCAGAATTCTGAGGGCTCCTGTATTCACATAAGTGCTTTATGTGTTGTCAGATTAATGAAGATGTTTTCTTTATTTGCTTGTGTTTTGTCTATTTGCGTGTATTTCATTAAGTTGCAGTGCAGTGTTTGCCCCTGTCAGCCACCGTAATTATGCTAGTAAAAAGGTACTTTTTTCAGCCATCACATGTAGATAAATAGAAATATGACCACAAGACATTTTATTTAATTTTATGTGTAAGACTTTAGTGAACAGTGTTGTGTGTAACGCGTTACAAAGTAACGTAACTACTTTTTTCGGGTAAAAAGTAGTGTAACGCACTACTACTGTAAATGTGGTAACGAAACGTAGTTCTTTTTTCAATTCGGCGCAACGTTTCCCAGGGACAGATTTGACAGTGACACTGCCTTCTCACAAGCTCCACACGGTATGTGACCATAGACAGTATATAAGAATGGACCAACAGATCCCGTTGCTCTGGACGGAGACCAGTGAAGGCCTTTAGAAGCACTTTTCCGGTGATGGCTGAGCATTACTGCGCAGCCTCCAACTGAGAGAAATGACGTAAATGTGCCGTGAGCAACGTATCTGAAAGTTGTAAGTCTTCTGGTAGCTGTGCCAAGAGAAATCTCAATTATTCCCAATCTTGCAGAGACGGAGAGCGTAGGTATATGTAAGGAGATAACATGGACACAGGCTAATTATTGCTAACTAAAATGCTAGTTACATTAGTAATTAAACTTAAACAGCTAATGTGAGACGAAACTGCCTGCGCGCTTCTCCTGTACTATATACGGTAATTCCTCTACTATGCGACAGTAAGTCGCGTGGTTATGACACAATCATTAGCCTATTTTTACAAAAACGTCTGCTACGGAGCCATAACGTGAGGTATAAGGTAATGGAGCCTTTTATACATTGTTGTGTTTCTTTAGAAATAAACAACGGACAAATAGAATCTTTAAACGCTTCAGATGTAAAGTTATTCTTTGTCAAAGTGGCGCCAAAATGAATGGCAGTCAACGGAATGCTAACGGGAGGTGATGGCTTATTAGCATCAAAATGGCGCCATAGGAGGTTCGCGGTCCGAGGAGAAGCTTACCCCCTTTTATGTGACAGAGTCTAGTAGCAGAGCAATCTTGGCAAGCGAGAAGTAGCTAGCGCAAACTTTTGACAGCGTTTTAAGCTTTGTGGCTTTTTGCTGGACGGCACTCTGAGTGGAGAGTTACGTGACACATACCACTACATCGCTGAGGACTGGCCATAGACAGTTAAAGGGCTGACAGTTAAATCGGCCGTCCTACAAACAGAGCATGCCAGGCAGACACAAAGCTGACAACCTTACAGATGGATGCGGTGGAGATGGGCATATACATACATGCAGTGGACCGCTGTGACTTGTGCCGGTCGCACGGAGACGCAAGGATTGCCAGAAAAGAGGCTGCATGTGTCTACGACAATGCACGGACCATCGTGGCTGCGCGACCGGTACAAGTCGATACAGACATTACATACACTAACACCATGTAACGCCTGCTGATGTGTATTCAACCCGCGCTGGACTCGTTCATAATCAATCAGCCGTCACTCTGTGAGTAGAGAATCCAGTCTGCAGTGTAGTTCAGACACTTCACTGATAAACCATAGATTGGCTTTATGGTCAAAGATAGTTTTTGTATAATTAAATTTTGCTTTTAAAAATAACGTAAAAAGTTACTTTCCATAGGGGGTAACTAAGTAAAGTAACGGATTACTAACTCGATAAGAAGTAACGAGTAGCCTAACGAGCAAACACTACTTTTTAAAAGTAACTTCCCCAACACTGTTAGTGAACAATTCAGACATGCAATAAACACCCAGTACACACATGCACCTTATTTGTGTGCATGTGTGCAATCTCTTATAAGACACATTTGTAAATAAATGTTGGAACTTTACACCGGCAGACTCAGGTTAGTTTGTAATTGGATACAATTAGTGTCCTATGTTTAATTGCACTGATTAATGGCTCAGTTACATATCTGGGTGCATGTGTGTGTGTGTGTGTGTGTGTGTCTTCGTGTTTCTGTATGTCTGACCTTGGAGTTGTCTGTGTCCTGGAAAGTCAAGCCAAAGTAGTCCCTCTCCAGCAGGTTCAGATGGCCACACACCATGTCCAGCAGGGTCTGGCCCCTGGCAAATTTCTGTCACACACACACACACACACACACACACACACACACACACACACACACACACACACACACACACACACACACAGTGCAGGTTCAGGTTACATGAACATCACATACTGTAAAAGACAAAAACAGGATAGAGTGTTATCATGCAATTCAATAAAGATGTGTAAGACTGTGGGGCGTCTGCTGGCCAAGTGCTTAAGACCTACAGTACAACTACAACGTTCTGGGTTTGCTTCCAGTAACCTTTGTTGCATGTCACAGCTTTATTTCTCTCCCCATAATGTCTCTCTATATCTACAGTATTCGGAAAATGCAACAAAAATTGGAAGAAAAAAAGATTTGCAAAAACGTTTATTCTAAAAATATATTGTATTGTATTAATTATAGAATTCTGTGGTTGGTTATCTAGCAATAGCTGGACAATATACTGTGGTCTGAGAGAAGCTTTCAGTCTGCCCTCTCCCCTGTTGAGCAAGAGGAGCTACACTCTGTATGCCTATATAAGGGGAGGAAATGCATTTCGCATCAGTGGCGTTTTAACAGACCACACCTATTTTCTATCCTGCTCTTCAGGGCTGAAAGCAAGGCCTCTGTGGGATGCACAGACGGCCTTGGCCAAATGCTATCTCACACACACATGCACAGACGCACAGGAACACACACACACACACACACACACACACACACACACACACACACACACACACAATTCATCTCCTAGGGAAACCTGGCTCCTCTGGTGACAAAGCGACCAAGCAGCTGTTACCATGGAAACAGAAGTACTGTAATAGGTTGCTTCTGTATGTGTGTGTGCCCTCTCACTTTCTCTATCTCTGGTTACTACAAGGCCATCACAGAGCTTTCTTCAGCTCTTGTAGGAAAATCCAGCGGTACAGTAAGCATATATTTTAAATATTTAAAAGGATAATCAATTTACCATAACAAAGTGATCTGTCTCTCAATCAAATTAACAATAATTGATATAATGCTGAGGCTGAGGCTGCCATGGGCAAAGCAGTGAGAGAATGATGCTTATTAACAGGCAGAGGCTGCAGTCAGTGATATTTTTGGGGAGTTGTGCATATATTCGATTTCATTACAAAATGAAATTGTAACACACATCTCAGGTGGTCCCCCAAGCATGGCAACCAATTCAGGAGATGCTGATGAGATTTCGTTGTCGCTCCAATTGGCTCCAATCACTTTTCTGTAACTAGTTCTGTGGGCTGATTGTGTTAGCAGCCATTTGGTGTAATGCTAGAAATCCATTTTGCTGATCGCCTCGCCCATGCAAACAAGATGAGGAGAGACAGAAATGAAATGAAATCTATCGAACTTAGTCACTTTGACTAATGCAAGCAGAAGGATAGCACTGTGGAATCAAATAACTAGAGAAACTGTAAAGGTGGTAGAGTCAGTGTACGTAGCTACTATTATGAAATGTCATAGCAAAACGTTTTTCTTAGATGCAGCACTCAAACTGTAATGTGAAGTGAAACAAATGACAAAAAGTCCCATCACAGAACAAAACAATGACCCTGATTAGGTCACCAGGGTTATTTTTCAGACTGCAGAAAGCTCCCTCCAGAGCTACAAAAGACTTCTTACAACTGTTTTCACAGGCTTTGTATTAGTCCTCATAATGAGTAAACTGAGCTTCATGTGTAAAATAGGTAGTCTGACATCACCAGACCAAAATGCAAATGTGAGTTAGTCTGGAACTTCTCAGTTCATTTTCTACATCAAAGGGGCATTATCAACAGCTGTGGACCTAAATGCCTGTGGACGCACAACCATTGGCTAGACCTACAACCAATCAGAACGACTGTTGCCATTTTTGCCATCAGAATTTTAAAATAGTAATTCAACAGAAAGTTCCACATCAGCAGCAGCCATCTTGGTAGTTTTCAAAAATGCCTCATTGGTGCTCCTCTTTACTAAGCTAGGGTTACACTTGCAGCTTCCCTGGCGCCAAAATTGTTTTCCCAGGATGGCAAAGTCATGACCCACCCTGCTCTACTTGTGATTGGCTAGAACTCTCGTTTAGGCATGAGGAGTGAGATTGGTCAGGGTTAGGTTAAGAATATAAGGGTAAGCAAATCAGAGGCAGAGTAGGGCGGGTCATGCCTTCGCCATCCTCGAAAAAATAAATATCACGTTGCCGGCACGAGGGTGCACAAGCAAAACATTTTGACATCACGTATTTTGTGTAAAGCGTGAAGGTTCCACAAGTCTGAAACCCGTACCATATGAGATAAACATTTGTGTATGGCCCGAACAGGATCTGGTCGGCAGGAAATCTGCCTGAATGGGAAAGGACCAGACGTATCTGCCAGAGCAAATAAAACAGAAACCTCCAGATTTGTCTGGTTTCCAGGCTATACAATAGGTGGAATGCCCCTTTAATAAAACAGCAGCCTATAATAAAACTTGACATTGACTTGACATTTTCTTGATTTAGTCATGCCACTTTTTATGCACATTTCAGTTGAAGTAAACAAACAGAGTTGTACTTCACACTGGATACCATGGTGGAAAACACTTGAAATTGCAGGGACCAGAGTCATTTATATGTTTTCATTCTTTAAAAGGAGGCCGAGCTTGGTCCCAGCGTCATGAATCTTTTATTTGGATTTAACTCGTTAACCACATGATCACATGAACCTCACATTTATGGAGCTGGGTGTTTCTCTCGGGAGGCACTTTAAATGTAAGAATGTTGAACACTCTGGACTGTAGGTTTATTGCTTTTATCCTTTGCATATATAAATGTATCTGTTGTCCCACTTTTTATACATGGTTGTTGCTACTGCTGCATCATCACCAAGAGAACAGCTACAGAAATTATTTGGTTTTTGGTCAGATATATTAGAGGTTTGTATTACAATTTAGCCTACTTATGTGAAACAAAAGCACATTTCCACAGTGCCAGTAAAGGATCCACTGAGGATAAATGGACAAGAGCAGTTATTTTTTTTATTTCTATCACTATGTGAAAAAGGCACTTCTTAAATTTCATAGCTGGTCAGCATCAGCAGCTGAGCTTTGAAGTATCAATACAACAGAATACTTTGCAGACCCCAAACAGCCCTGTCTCTCTAATAAAGAGGAAATTCACATGACCATGTGGTTAACCAGCAGAAATGAATGAACCGTGGAAATGAATATTTGCATTTCATGGGTTGGACCTGCAGAGAAAATTCCATTCAGCCAAAGTTTAAGTTGTAAAAATATGCGTACAATGGTCTCCTCAGGATGTTATTTAAAAAGCCAGATGTTTCAATGGTTTTTGGGAAAAGTAATAACTTGCGCTTAAAGGCTGTGAAATAGGCTACTGTAAGCAGGTGCAGGTTCTTTCCTTAATCATATGGCTTTAAGTAAAGGACTATACAAATGCACAGAGCTCAATCAATATCTATAATGCTGTGAGCCAAACATCAATATGAGGCTCAGGCTGCTTCTCTGTGTTTTTATCATCAGGGAACGCTCTCTCAGTGGCCATCATGACTGTCATTAAAGCAAGGATTTCACTGTATTCATCATTGTGTCCCCGCCTGCCTTTTTTTTCATTGCACACACAGTGATATAAACACTCACATAATGTACATACTACATTGCACAAGCGGGCACTCCTTTATCTAGCTTCTCTCCATCTTTCTCCACCACCTCCCCCACTCTCTTCATCTTTTCCTCCTTCTCTTTCCTTCTCCCATTGTATTTTCTCCCCGGTCAAACCTAAGAGCACTCATCTGTCAACTGTATGGATTTCCTGTCAAATCCCAATACTATAGTGTCACTGCCCAGGTGACATGAAGAAATGTGTGTGCGCTTGTATGCATGCACGTAACCAAGACAGAGGGAGAGATGGGGGTTTGAGTTGAAGGAGAATGTGTGTGTGTGATGCCTTGGTCAGAACTCCTGACATATTATTTCTCCACTCGAAAGTGTAAATGTGAGGTCATGTGAGAGACAGTAAGCCATAAAAAGAATACAGTGACATGAATGAGGTTGAGCCAACAAGATCATTCCCTTCATA